>NC_132849.1:32280552-32597552 GCF_048164855.1 Canis lupus baileyi
GAGAATCCCAAGCAGACTCCCCACTGAGCATGGAGCCAACTTAGATTTCATATATAAGGGAGATCATGCAGTATATTTCTTTCCATGACTGGCTTATTACATTTAGCATATAATGTCCTTTAGGTTCACTCACAGTGTCTGTTTTATTGAAGGCATGTTCATTTTTGATGCTACTTTTTAAAATTTCTTATACGGATACTCCTAAACATATTCTTGTACTTCTGAGAATTGTCCTTTATGGGAATGAAGTGGACAGTGAATTCTACCCTCATTTGTTTACTTGACACCTTAAAGATCCAAGATCTAAGATGAAAATGCAAAATTCAGCATACATACTATCAAAACAGAGAAATTGACATCATCATAATAATATAATTTCAAAATCATATCCTATGTTTTTCTTTCTTTATGTATATTTATTATCACTATAATTTAAAATGTTTTAATTTGTTTTCAAATTGATATTTTGCAGAAAATGGTATTTTGAAGAAAATTATATTCTGAAGAAAATCAGTCATAAGAGTGTTTACAAAAATTTCACACTCAAAACAAGAAATGTGAAGTTTAAATGTTATACATATTTTCATTGCTTATTAATAATTACAAAAGACATACAGATGGCCAACAAACACATGAAAAGATGCTCAACGTCCCTCATCATCAAAAAATGTGAATCAAAAGTACAATGAGATATCACCTCATGTTTGTCATAATGGCTAAAATAAAAAACACAAGAAACAAGTGTTGGTGAGGATGCAAAGAAAAGGAAACTGTGCACCGATGATGGGAATGCAAAGTGGTACAGCCACTCTGGAAAATGGTATGGAGGTGCAATCCAGTAATTGCACTACTGGGTATTTATCCTCAAAATACAAAAACACTAATTCAAAGGGATACATGCACTCCTGCATTTATTGCAGCATTATTTACTATAGCTAAATTATGGAAGCTTCCCAGATGTCCATTGATAGATGAATGGATAAAGAAGAGGTGTTACATACATACAATGGATATTATTCAGCCATAAAAAAGAATGAAATCTTGCCATTTACAACGACATGGATAGAGCTAGAGAGTATCACGTTAAGGGAAATAAGTCAGTCAGAAAATGACAAATACAATTTGATTTCACTCATATGCGGAACTCAAGAAACAAAACAGATGAACAAAGAAAAAAATACAAACCACGAAACAGACTCCTAACTATAGAGAACAAACTGATGGTTACCAGAGGAGAGATGAGTGGGGGATGGGTGAAATAGGTGATGGGGATTAAGAGTACACTTATCATGATGAGCCTTGAGTAATGCATAGAACTGCTGAATTGCTATATTGTACACCTGAAGCTATATAATACTGTATGTTAACTATACTGGAAGTAAAATTAAAGTTAATAAAAAATAATATTTACAAAAAAGTAAGGGGTTCTTCTGTTAATGAATTGAAAGAGTGTGTAAGTCATGTAGAAGTAAAATAAACCATGTTTATTTCATTTTTATGTTTAAGATAATTACATACATAAAAAGGATTTACAAATTTTAAAATTAATTTTAGGATTCAAAACACTAAGGTTTACAAATAACACTATAACTGTTTTTGTTCCACCAAGGACAGTATTTTAAATAGTTTAAGAAAATAATCATCTCAGGGCTGCCTACTCTGCAAAATACAAACCAGGTAGGAATACTGAATAAAATATGTATGATTCTCAGTATAGCTAGGATTTTTAAAACATAAATAAAATCCCACAGAGATAGTAAATGAAGAACAAGTTAAAAGTCAGAAAGAGAATTTGAAGGTGTAGCAGTCCTGAGAGAATTGGCCACCCTAGAAACAAAGTGTATTTTAAAGGCATTACTTTTACCACAAAGTGGACTTTAACTTCAAGTTGGGGAATTTAGAATTGAATCCCCTAAATAAAGCTGGGACCATCAAAATGCTATACCTTTAATGAAAGTGTGAAATACTCCTTATCAGAAAATACTTCTTGCTGGGAAAAGAAAATCATAAAATAAGCATGTCTGTCTTGACCTGAGCTTGAGTGTAAAATAAAGTCTTCTATAAGCGTTGCAACATCAGGCTTGTCTTATGTGGATTTGAGGTTCAAATTTATTCTACCTGCATGGTACAGGAAACCTCAAATCAAGGAAAAAATTCAAAGTGTTCTCATAAAGGTATTTCTTGTGGATCCCTGAACCAATTCAAATAATTTTTAAAGGGACTTCTCTGGGCAGCTCTGGTGGCTCAGCGGTTTAGCGCCTCCTTCAGCCCAGGGCCTGATCCTGGAGACCTGGGATCGAGTCCCACGTTGGGCTCCCTGCATGGAGCTTGCTTCTCCCTCGGCCTGTGTCTCTGCCTCTCTTTCTCCCTCTCTCTCTGTGTCTCTCATGAATAAATAAATAAAATATTAAAAAAAAAATAAAGGGACTTCTCTTCACCAGAACCCCATAAGTCTATGATAAAGCAAAAGCTCAATCTAAACTAAAATTCAGTAGGAAACAAGGAGTGATGAGAGGGGTAAATTAACAAACAACACCCACCAACAAACAACAGAATTAGACTCTTAGGAATTGCAATAATGAAATAATCAGATACAGGTTATAAAATGAGTATGTTTAAGTTAATAGATAAATGAAAGCTAAAAATGAATAAATGAAAAAGCAAAATGTATATATATAATTATAAATGTGAATATATATTTAGGTCAAGACAAGTTTGAGAAAAGAATCTGTATAAGAGTTCTCCAGAGAAACAGAACCAATAGAATGAATGTTCTAGAGAGAGATTTAAAGAAAGCAGAGGTCAGTCTTCCTGAGTTGAATTTTACCTCCAGGATTTGCTAGCTGTGTGATCTTGACCTAGTCATTTTACTTCTCTTTGTCTTCTGTGAAAAAGGGAAGAAAATAACACTGCTGACTTAACTATGTTGGTGTGAGAATTAAATGAGCTATAATATATAAAATTTTAGGGATCCCTGGGTGGCGCAGCGGTTTAGCGCCTGCCTTTGGCCCAGGGCGTGATCCTGGAGACCCGGGATCGAATCCCACGTCGGGCTCCCAGCCTGGAGCCTGCTTCTCCCTCTGCCTATGTCTCTGCCTCTCTCTCTCTCTCTCTCTCTCTCTCTCTCTCTGTGACTATCATAAATAAAAAATTAAAAAATATATATCTAAAATTTTACCTTAGATCTTTAAAAATAGTAAGTGCTCAGTAACTATTAGTTATAATTGAAATATTACTTAAAAGATTGCAGGATATAACTGAACTTAAGTATTTATATTAGAGGAAAAAAACTCAAAATGCCAAATATTTAATCACTTAAGTTAGAAAAAAAAAAAAACACAAGTACAAAATCAAAGAAAGTACAAGGAAAAAAACTAATTATTATAAGCAGAAATTAATGAAATAGGATATAAAAAGGTAAACTATGATCAAAAGAGCCTGAAATTGAAAAAAAGTTATTAAAGAATAGAAAAACCTCAGGAAAGATTTTCAAGTGAAATAAGACACAAATAAGTAATATTAGAAATAAGGAGGCCATCATGTGGATCCTATAGTCTCAGTGGAAGCCATGACACTCTTACAGGAGCAAAAAAATGGTTTTTTGGAGATCCCCAAAATTTACTTTCTTATAGATAAAGCAGAGATATACATATAGTATGTAAACCGATACAATAACTGTGGTATTAAAATTTCATTTTTTAACACTTGAAAATTTTTATAATGTATATAAAAATAAACATTTTAAAGCCTCATTAAATATTTGGAATCCAAAGCAGATAATTGGTGGGAATAAGATTGGTGGGAATAAGATCTTTAAATAAGATTGATGAGATAATTTCGGGTTGACATTCAGTGACTGTGTCCATTCTGATATTTTGTTCTCCGTTCCCCATATCCATGGTAGCAAAACTATGTTGCTTAAAACTTAACATAGGACTAAAAAGAATTATTTTTAAAATCCAGACAAACTGAAGATTCTTAAGGACAAAGGAAGTTATGGGGAAATAATATTCCATGTCACAGAAATTTCCAAGAGTGATTAGTAAGGTCATAATTTTTAAAGAGAACATGATTTAGAATCTATTGCTTACTCCCAGAGTTAACTTGGGAAGATGACTTAGTGTGACATTATATCTGTCTAGAAAATGGGTAGTATAAAAACACAGGATTATTAATTTTGAATATTGTAATGAAGATATTATGTTAAGGTGCTTATTACCCAAGATATGGTCATTGACATTTTGTCCTATTCCTTTTCTAACCAGTCAAGTGGCAGCAAATTCCTACATTTATTTTTTAGGTTCTCTCTCTCTCTCTCTCTCCCTTTTTTTAATTTATTCATAAAAGATACACAGAGAGAGGCAGAGACATAGGCAGAGGGAGAAGCAGGCTCCCAGTGAGGAGACTGATGTGAGACTTGATCCCAGGACCCCAGGATCACTACCTGAGCCAAACCCAGGTGGTCCTCCTTTTTGTTTTGTTTTGTTTTGTTTTGTTTTGTGAGACTAAAACTGATTTTGTCAATAATAGCAACAACAAAAAACCTTCCTCCTCCACATTTTTCAGTTTCTTCTAAGAATTCGTATTTCTAAGTGTTGCTTTAGGATGGGCTAACTGGTTGCATATAAACGTAATGTAGAAAGTTTGCAAATTTTATCTTTTTGTTCTTCATGTACAGTTTTTTTTTAAGATTTTATTTATTTATTCATGAGAGACACAGAGAAAGAGAGAGGCAGAGACAGGCAGAGGGAGAAGCAGGCTCCATGCAGGGAGCCCAACATTGGACTCAATCCCAGGTCTCCAGGATCACGCCCTGGGCTGAAGGTGGTGCTAAACCGCTGAGCCACCGGGACTGCTCTTATGTATAGATTTTAACCTGTCCTTTTTTTTTTTTGACTATGTAAACAGATTGCTTTTTATTTATGTATTTATGTATTATTATTATTATTCATTTTTTTGGAGAGGGAGAGAGAGCAAAGTGGAGAGAGGGAGAGAGAATCTTAAGCAGACTCCACACCATGCAGAACCCAACTTGGGACTTGATCTCATGACCTTGAGATCATGACCTGAGCAGAAATCAAAAGTTGGACACTTAACCAACTGAGCCACCCAGGCACCCCAGATTGATTACTTTTCTAAATTTTGTCACAACCTCATATTATCTTGACTCAAGTAAACAAAAATGAGCTGAACAAATATCTCAATAAAAAATTATTTGAGAGTTATTTTATTATCAGATTTAACAGTTTTCATAATCACTTCCAGATTTTCTTATTATAAATATTTTAATAAATGATCCATTTGGACTGTATCTCCAAAATGCATAAAACATTAACGCTTTTTTTTAAAAATATTAACGCTTTTAAAATACTACTGATTTGGTAGTCCATAAGACCATTTACCCCAAAGCAAAAAGGTGAAATCAGTAAAATACTGAATGTTCCTTGCAGTATTTCTAGCAAACCACAGCCTTTTGGACTTTGTTTCCATGCAGTAAATTAAGAGGCAGAAAAAAAAAAAAGTATGTGTGTATTCTATTGTTTCTCTTACTAGGAAATATGAACTGTCTGAAGTGTTCTGAGTATTCTAAGTTACAAAGTAAATCTCTTAAAGTAGAGGAAGCTCTAGTCATCTGAGTAATTACTTCTATTCTAAAAGATAAAAAGAACTTGTGGCCTCTAAATAAGTAATGCATGATCCACAGAATAAAAATATCGAGCAGTACTCAATGCACTGTAACAAGCTTAAAGAATGATTGCCTTCATTGCTACTGGGCAAGCATTTTGAATTCTCTTACAACCTGCAGAATAAAAGCAAGAGCACACATGATCATGGAAGAAGCAGTGGAAGCAGAAGGTGCAGGGCATAGCAGAGGACAAGTTTCTCATTTCCTGACAATAACAACCAATCCAGGCCACATTTCTCCTTGTTCTATACTGGGGATCCTGGACTTCTCCAGTCTCCTTATATTTCCACCCTCATCCCAGTCTTCATCAACTTGCGATTCTGATTTGAGGACTTTATTGCACCAAAACGTTTCAATTACCTAAACAAGACATAAGATGTCAAGAAAATACTTCAGAAAGTATATTTATTTGAGAGAGGGAGAGTGATCGTATGTGCTCACGAACATAATTGGGGTAGGGGAAGAGGGAGAAGCAGGCTCCCCTCCGTGCAGGGAGCCCTATGAGAGACTCCATCCCAGGATCCTGGGATCATAACTTGAGCTGAAGACAATGCATAAAGGACTGGGCCACCCAGAAGCCCCAATCCTATTGATTTTTAAAATAATTTCAGATCTTAGCCTTCATATATATGTACATAGATGTATACATAACCTTATTAGTTATAACACGAACATAATCAATAAAGTAAAAAGCAGGTAAATTGGACTTAATTATAACATTTTGAGCTTCAAAACACATCATCAAGAAAGTGAAAACACAACCACTGAATGGAAAGGAATATTTACAAATTATAAAACTGGTAAAGGATGTGTATTTATTCCCATTGTTTCTTCTGAGAAGTCGGCTATTAGGCTATTTGTTGCCTGTTTTTGTTTGTTCAATAGTTACTTTGTATATTTTTAAGATTTTTCTCTTTGTATTTGCTTTTCAGCATTTTACTGTGGTTGGCCTGGGCGAGGATTTTTCGTTTATTCTGCTTAGGTTCTTAGGGTTTTTCAAATTTACAGATTGGTGTATTTCAACAGCATTATAAAATTGTAAATCATTATTTCTTTAAATATTACTTCTGCCCCATTCTCTGGTATACTGATTAAGTTATGTTAGATTGCTCACTATGTCTTATCATCTTTGTTTCCTTAACTTCCCTTCGGATTTTTATTCTTTTGCCTCTCTGTGCTAAATTCTGCTGTTGTTTTTTTCTGGCCGCTCTTAACAATAGTAATTCTCTCTTCATCAATTAAAAACTAATTACTTCTGAGTCTATCAGTTGTATTTTCAAATTTGATTTTTGTGTTTGTCAGTTCTAGAGTTTCCAATGCATTATTTTTTTTTTTTACATTCTTAAATTATCTGTTAAAGTATTTAATCATGTATTTTATCTTCTGGAACATAGTAAATACAGCAGTTTTATAGTCTATTTTGAGAAAACTCAGATGCTCTGTGGTTTTGTGTCAGTTGCTTACAATTTATGTTGGTGGGTCTCTGTTATATTGTCCCTTTGTACTTCATTGTTTATAATAGTGTTATTAAATGTGTACAATTTTTTGTGAAAATAATTTGAGGTCTTGTATAATGTTATCTTCCTCCACAGAGCATTTTAAAATTATGATTGCTTTTGAAAGGCAATTTTTTAGACACAATCCCCTGTGTGTGTTTGTGTGTGTGTGTGTGTGTGTGTGTGAGAGAGAGAGAGAGAGAGAGAGAGGAGCCTCTTTATTGGAGTACCTCCTTTTACTGGTGTAAGAACAGAAGACCCAGATTAACCATGCCACAGTTTTATCTTCACAGTGTTGGTTTTTTTTTATATAAAACTCTTTGAAATTAAATAGATTTATTTGTAAAAATACCTTTCTATATTAAAATGTTTCAACCCACAAAGGCCCCACTTACCATTAACTTCTATGGATACATTTTCATTCACTCATTTATCCTGTATACAAAAAAATCCCACCTTTTTGCCAGAAATTTTAAAAAAAAGCCACAAAAAACAAAGAACCTAAAGATTCTCACATGGCTCTCCACCAAGTCATCAGAAGAAAATCACCAATAATGAAAAATTTTAAACCAATAAAAGTTTCTATTTTCCAAAAATATATTTACTCCTACATTGCCATCAATATAATTATACAAGAGCATACAAAGCTCTAGGAAAGAGAAAATATTTCAAAATGTTATTGACCAAGAAAATATATCTTGCCTTTAAATAAAGAATAGGAAAAGTGGCAGAAAAATAAATATGTTTAGAGATGTCCATTTTTCACAAGTAACAAGGGATGAAGTTAAAATATCTATGAACTTCAAAATCAGTCTAGCAGTGCTTGCACATGTGTTATAAAGTGAGGTTGTTTATACTCCTCTCTCTCAGTGCTTACTTGTAGAAGTACATAAGACATAAAGAGCCTCACCAAAGGAGGATTTCACTGAGCTAAAATCTGTGGTTTGAGCCAGTAGGCAGAGACTGAAGCTATAAACTTGGCCTGTTTTTGCTAACAAAACCATTCTACCAAATAACCCAAGCTCCTCCCACCCTCCCATTTTGACAAGATAAATACACTTTCAGGGTTTAAGTTGACTTCTGGGTGAGGATACATGCACTTGACCATGATTTCTAGTGCATAACCTTTCAAAGGTCCAAAACTCAAAGTGAAGGATTTACTGGTCTGCTTCCACTTCTTGGTACAATCTGGGTGGCATTGCTTTTCTTCTTCACCCTTGAGTTTTAACAAATGATAACTCAGCCTCACTGCTGCTTAGCATATGTCTCTGAATTTGTTCTCCTCCAAAAAAATGTCCCAAATGCCATTCTTAACGCCTTAGGTAGAGCTCCATCCTTTTCAAAATCCTGCCAAGATTACCAACTTATTTTACTGCTTCAATGCCTTCAAGCATTTTAAAAAATAAAGTTTGGAGCTTTTCTGTCTTAATGGGATATTATTATCTTAGTCTTTTTGAACTCTATAACAGAATACCATAGACTAGGTGGATAAAAAACAACATAAACTTATTTCTCACAATTCTGGAAACTAGGAATTCTAAGATCAAGGCCCCAGCAGATTAGGTGTGTAGTGAAAACCCCCTTCCTGGTTCATGCACAGCTGTCTTCTCTACATGGTAGAAGGGGCAAGGGGAGCTCTCTGTGGTCTCTTTAACAAGAACACTAATCCCATTCATAAGGGCTCCACCTCATCACCTAAGTAAGCAACCTTCCAGAAGGTCCTACTGTGTAATATACTCACTCTGGGGGTTAGAATTTTAACATGTGAATTGGGGTGGGGGGAGACACAAACGTTTATTCTATAGCAATTATCAGAAGTGGACATCAAATGGATTTTAGATGGATTAATAAAAAATATAAAGTATGCTTTTGGAATTAATGAAGGAAAGTCAGAAGAAAGGCAGGCAGGGACAAGGGGCCCCCACCCCCAACCATCCAGGATGGTGTAAAAGGAGCCCTCTACCTTTTCTTACCTGATAGGTAGATGAGCACATGGGCAAAAACCTGATTGGGTGACAGGCACAGGGTTAATCAGATTAAAACATCCTGCCAACAAGCCCATAAAACCCCCTAGATTTAGAAACTCTGGTGGCAACCCTCTCAGGTCCCCTCACTCTTCAGGAGCTTTGTACTATTGCTCTATAAAGTTTATTATCACTCAGTACTGTCCCCAATAAACAGCTTTGCTGCCCAGCATTCTCTGTTTGGTCTACCTCTTCATTCTTCAAAGCTGTGTGACCAGGAATCATGGGCAAGAGAAAAGAAATCTTGCAACAAAGTGAGTTATACTGTAAGCATAGAGAACATGAGAGCAATTTGGAGTCTAGGGCATTCAAATTATGAGGGTTAATTTTCTGTGGCAACCGAGCAGGGCCACGGTGCTCAGATATTTATTCAAACATTATTCTGGATATTTCTGTGAAGTTGTTTTCTGGATGAGATTAACATTTAAATAGGTGGACTTCAAGTAAAGTAGATTACTGTCTGTAATGTGACAGGATGTCATCCAATCAGCTAAAGGCCTTCAATGAGCAATTGGGTGACTTTCCCCAAACAAGAAGGACTTCTGCCAGCAGACTACAACTCTTTCTTGAGTTTCTAGTCAGCCTGCCTAATCCATCAATTTTGGGTTTGCCACACTTCCACATTCACCTGAGGTAACGCCTTAAAACATTCTTCTGTACACACACACACACACACACACACACACATCCACATCCACACACCCACACATACCCTGTTGGTTCTCTTTTCTCTGGAGAGCCCTGACTAGTATGAATTTATAATAAGATCTTGAATAGGCAAATGGAGATGGAAGACAGATTTTAGACAATTTTATGAGAAAAAAAAAGTCTTTTTAATTAATTTTATCAGGAAGTAGATGTAGGTTTAAAAATGTGTAAATCTAGGGATCCCTGGGTGGCGCAGTGGTTTGGTGCCTGCCTTTGGCCCAGGGCGTGATCCTGGAGACCTGGGATCGAATCCTACGTCGGGCTCCTGGTGCATGGAGCCTGCTTCTCCCTCTACCTGTGTCTCTGCCTCTCTCTCTCTCTCTGTGTGACTATCATAAATAAATAAAAATTTATAAAAAAAAACAAAAAACAAAAATGTGTAAATCTAGAATTCCTCTTGCTTAGAGACTAAATATTCAGGAATATATAAGCAGCACTTATCTCTTTAAGTTGGTAATTAAGGGGATTCAATAAATGAAGTTGCACATTATTGTTTTTGGGGGGTTTTTGTGTTTTCTTGTTGTTTAAAGATTTTATTTATTTATTCATGAGAGAGAGAGAGAGAGAGAGAGAAACAGACATAGGAAGAGGGAGAAGCGGGCTCCCTGTGGGGAGCCTGATGTGGGATTCAATCCCAGTACCCCAGCATCAGGACCTGAGCTGAAGGCAGACACTCAACCACTGAGCCACCCAGGTGACTGTTTTTTTAAAAGATTGATTGATTAATTGGTTGATTTTAGAGATAAAGAGAGCACAGGCAGGGGGAGTGGGAGAGGGGAGATAACCCACCAGCACACCCCCTGGATGAGTGTGGAGTCCAACTCAGAGCTTGATCTCAGGATCCTAAGATCAGGACCTGAGCTGAAATCAAGAGTCGGCCTCTGTTTAACCAACTGAGTCACCCAGGCACCCTACACATTAAGTTTTTATACTATTTCTAGCTCCCTAAAACACTCAATTACTTAATTCTACTCCCTGGAAAACTAGCTTATTTTAAAAAAAAATTGAATAACAGAAATGTAATGACTTTCTTTAGAGTCTCAAATTATTTTGTGGCTGTAAGCAAATTTCAATCTTTGTAGATCTCAATTTGTTATACAAAATGTGATGCTACTTTTTTTACTGAAAGAGTTTAAGTATTCTCTGAAAACTTTTATTTTATTTTATTTTTTTAATTTATGATAGTCACAGAGAGAGAAAGAGAGAGAGTCAGAGACACAGGCAGAGGGAGAAGCAGGCTCCATGCACCGGGAGCCCGACGTGGGATTCGATCCCGGGTCTCCAGGATCGCGCCCTGGGCCAAAGGCAGGCGCCAAACCGCTGCGTCACCCAGGGATCCCTGAAAACTTTTAAAAATGACATGACTGACAATGTCAATAATTAGAAAGTTGTTGCTCTTTGTAAAACTATACTAAATAGAGCACTTTTGTTAAATATTTTCAAGACATTTAGAAACTGAATTAGTGTATGTTATAATAAAGAATAATGAAAGGAAGTTGAATGATTAACTCACTAACCTTGGATATTGCTAGCACTGTGACCTTCACTTTCTGTAAAATGAGCACTGTGACCTTCACTTTCTGTAAAATTTCTTCACTGCTTCATGAGGGTGTTATGAGGATAAAATGAAATCACAAATATGGAAGCTTTGAAAAACTAAAGTACATACCAGATGTTATTAAATGATGGTAGTGAATGCTTACAAAAAGGAAAAATTTATTTCCTTGAAAAACCATTGTAAATGGTTATAAGCAATCTAAGAATTTTCCCTAGGGTGGTTGGAGTCCTAAAGTGAATAGATAAAAATCTGTTAGCTTTGTTTTTAAAGCAGTTACATTTTGGGCCCCATGGCATTCCTCCAAGGTGAATGCAAAATATGCATTACATCTTGTAGAAGAAAATTGCATGCACAGAGAAATTTTAAAGTTTGCCTAGGTTACATTGAGTCTCAGTGGCAGAGAAACAAAGAGAACTAAAAATTTCCATTATTTATACCAGATGGGAGTAGTTGGTAAAGAATGTTGCTATTTGATGGCTTTCCTGTAAAGAAGAATAGCATTATAATATTTTCCTTGATCTTTAAAAAATATGTACTTATAGAAATATGTTTATAAAATAATAAATAATTCATATGCATATTTGTATATGTGTGTAAATTTCCAGGGGCACCTGGGTGGCTCTGTGGTTGAGCGTCTACCTTTGGCTCAGGTCGTGATCCTGGGGTCCTCAGATCAAGTCCTGCATCAGGCTTCCCACAGGAAGCCTGCCTCTCCCTCTGCCTATGTCTCTGCCTCTGTGTCTCTCATGAATAAATAAAGTCTTCAAAAAAAAAAAAAAGAAGAAGAAGAAAAATTTCCAAACATCCTTATATCCAACATCTAGCTTCAAAAACTAGCATAATTAGTTCCTTTAAAGGTCTCAACATACACTGTGCCCTTACTTGTCTTTATTTTTTTTCTTTTTTAAATTTTATTTATTTATGATAGTCACAGAGAGAGAGAGAGAGAGAGGCAGAGACATGGCAGAGGGAGAAGCAGGCTCCATGCACCGGGAGCCCGATGTGGGATTCGATCCCTGGTCTCCAGGATCGCACCCTGGGCCAAAGGCAGGCGCCAAACCGCTGCGCCACCCAGGGATCCCCTTACTAGTCTTTATATATTTGTCTTACATTTATGAATCTCCCAAGCATGTAATACCATTTTTGCTTAGTGTTGACTTAATATAAATGGAAAAAATACGTGTTGTTTTTTTCCGAGTGTACATTTCATTTCACACACTGTTTTTTGATATTCATCTAGATTGATAAGTGAAACTAGAATTCATTCAGTTTAACTGTTTTATAGTGTAACATTACATGAATATATCACAACTCATTTATACACTTTGCTATTAAAAATATTTGAATTGATTCACTTTTATGCTGTTCTTTTGAACCACACTGGTTTTAACATTGTACGCATTTGTCACAGTGCCACACGAGTAAGAGTTTCTCCAGGATATGTAAGAAATAAGAATGAAGTTTCTGGGCCATAAAAGATATTTACCTTCAGCTTTACAAGACAATTCTAAATTGTTTTCTAACATGATTTCCCAAGTAGAGCTTAATTATATACTCTCATTAATAATGTATAAGTAGTCCTAAAGCTTTCAACATCCTAATCAGTGCTTGAGTTAGATATTTTAATTTTCACCAACCAGGCAGGCATAATTTTTTCCTCGATAATTTCTATGTCCCCAATTATTAATGAGATTCATATGTTGATTTACATAATAGTTTTTCTGTTCTGTGGAGTTTTTGTTTCTGAATTTTTTTTCTATTGGATAATTTTTATTTGCTCGTTGGTTGCTATGAGTTTTGTGTATCCTAAATAGTAATCCTTTGCCAGTTCCTTGTGGTGCAGGCATCTTCCTCTAATTAATGCTTGTTTATTCTAATTTAGGCTTTTTTCTGATTTTTAAATCTTTTCTTATTAAAATATTTTTTATTTAGCATCTTTAGAAATCTATACCAGTCTGAGATCATAAAGACCTTTTCTTATATTGCCTTTTATTGGCTTTGTATTTCTACCTTTCAAATTAACACTTTAATCTCTGAGGAAGTAATTTTTTTGATGGTACAAAGGGTGAAACCAAGTACTTTTTTCCCTACATCAACGCAATTTATCAAAGAGTTTGTTGATTACTTTTGATAACAGAACCGTCTCCATAACATACTAGCTTTTCAAGAATGTATGCGTCTGGTTCTATGTTCTCTCTTTTTTTTTTCCATTTCTCTATTAATCTACACATGAATCAATATTGCCTTAATTATTCTAATTTTATAAAAGTGGTTATTATTTTGACAAATTTGTCCATGTTTTTAAATTTTCTTTGATTAAATATTTTTTCTTGTCTAATCAAAATTTTAATGAATTCTGGATTAAAATATGAAGCATGTTATTTTTTATGAACATATGCTAACTTATTATCTATAGACTTAGTCTGTTTTCTGCTCTGTCTTACTCAAGGTGATTTGTGTGCTCATAAATTTTGAAATTTTTCAATAGGAATCATGTTTTCTGAAAGTCTTTTAAATATTTTATTATTTATTTGAGAGAGAGCTTGTGCACAAGTGGGGGAGGGGCATAGGGTGAGAGACTCTCAACCCTACTCTGCCCTGAGCACAGAGTCATTGTGGGGCTAGATCTCAGAACCCTGAGATCATAACCTGAGCTGAAATCAAAAATTAAGCGACTGAGCCACCCAGGCACTCCCTGAAACTTTTATTTTGGGAATCTTTGAGGTCTGAATTGAGATCTAGGTATGTTTTCCCAAAGAGTGTATGCTTTTGCTTCTACCAGGTACCATTCCAGAACCATTTTAAACTGAAAGTTTGCTAAGGATTTTCAAGACTAATAAAAGAGTACAGTTCTGGTCTCAACCCTCCATGTGCAGGTGGACTCAAAGTTATGTACATCCTGGGACAGATTCTTTGTTTTCCTGCTCCCAGAGTGAAGGCTGAGCATGAAACGCATTCCCAGTATATCTGAGATCTGGTTTTGTTTGTTTCCCTAGGAAGTTCACTATGGATATTACTTATTGGAATCCCTTCTGCCTCCCCTGACTTTAAATGGGGCTTTCTTATTCAGGCTCCCAACCTTCTAAGGCCCTGAATTATCTCTTTCCACTTCATAAATTTATAGAAAGTCAAAACCAAATTGAAGACCAGCAGTCTAGTCTATGGAGATTCACCTTTCTTTCTGCTGATGCCCCGACAGATTAAAATGTAAACACAAATCAGAATTATAGGAAGAATTTTCTAGACTGCTAGTTCATGAGATGAGGAAATATAAGAATACTTGAACTTTAATAAGCAGTTATGTCCTGCAGTCAGTTTTATACGAGAAATTCTAGGATTGAGCCTCAGTAATATACAAGCCTTATGAATTTTCCACTTCTGACACAAAATTTAATACTATGGTAATAATCTTAGTTTGAAAATATTTTTTGCTTATGGTGAATGATTTCATCTGTCTGTGTTTATCTAGTAATTTTGTTAGCAACAGCACAGTTTTTCTAAAAAAATCAAATTAGTGAGGTATAATTTTAAAACAATAAAGTGTATATTTATATGCATTTAGACAAAGTTTACATCTACATAAGCAATACTACAACCAAAATTAAGAAACTTCCATCACCACAGCCAAATGCCAGGTTGACCAGTTAAATTTAAATTTCAAAAAATAAATATATGTCATGAAATATTCGAGACATAGTGAAAAAAATCTATTTTTTATCTGAATTTAAATTTAACTGAGAATTCTGTGTTTTTAATTGATTGATTGATTGTTAAATTTGGTAACCTTACTGTACTCTTCCTAAATAATCCCTTTCCCCACACCACAAATCCAGGTAAACCTCAATCTGCCCTACTAGTATAAATTGGATTTGTCACTTTTAGAGTCATGTTCATGGAATTTCACAGGATATTGTCCTCTGTGTTTGGCTTCTTTCACTCAGCTTAATGTTTTGGGAATTCATCCATGTTGTTCTGTGTATTAGTAGTTCTTATCTATTTATGGCTGAATTGTATTTCATTGTATGAATATAACATAATTGATCTATTCAGCTGGTGATGAATACTTGGATTATTTCCAAGTTTTAGCTTAATGAATAAAGCTGAAATGAAAATTCATGTACCAGCTCTTTGAGTGGGCCCATAATTTCATTTTTCTAAGCCAAGTTTATGTTTAAATTTATAAGAAGCTTCAAAACTGTTTTCCCAAAGTAAATATCTTATTTTACATTCCCACCACCAACGTATGAGAGTCTCAGTTGATCCACATCATTGCCAATAATTGGTGTTGTCTGGGATTTTTGTATTTTAGCCATTCTGATAGTTGCATGAGCTATCATATCTCATTATGGTTTTAATTTATATTTTTAAGGCAATTATTGTTGTCACACATCTTTCTATGTGCTTATTAGTCACATGTATCTTCTTTGAAGTGTCTGTTTAGATATTTAGCTTATTTTTTATTAGGTTATTTGTTTTTTTTTACAATTGGTTTTAAGAGTTCTTATTTACTCTATGTAAACTTATATTGAATATAATCAACATGTTTATTAATGTATATCAATATATTTATATTGCATATATATGTATATGGTTATATATATGATATAGTGTTTGTGTGTGGTATGTTTGTGTGTTGATCCTTCCAGTGTTTCTGGCTTTCACTTTTTTTAATACTCTTTTGAAGTACGTCACATATTACATTTTAATGTATAATATATATATCCTACCAACATTCTTCCCAACATTTCTTTCTTTTCATTTTTTTAAGAGAAAGTAATTTTCATTTTGAAAAAGTCCAATTTATCAATTTTTAAGTGGTTTTGCTTTTTGAAACTTACTGAAGAAATTTTCACTTACCCCTAGGTTGTGAAGAATTTTCTTTTATGTTTTCTTCTAAAAATCTTATTGTTTTAACTTGACATTTGTATCTATGATCCATGTCAAGTTAATCTTAGTGTATGGCATGGGGTAAGAGTCAAAGTTAATTTTTTCACATGAATATCTAATCATTAACAAATTTTTGAGAGTTACCTTCGATAGAATACAGTTTGTGCCAAAGGTAGTAACTAATTTTATTGAGTACAAGAGGCAAGGAAATGAATGACCTTATTTTCATTGATATAAACTGAGTTTATTGGCCATAGAAATGCCCAAGCATAAGTCAAAATAAGGTATGTTTTACATTATATCATTTGCAGTTATATTTAATCATCTTGTCACTAATGTGTAAATTAGAATGATCCTTGAGTTTTATTTTCATTTTATCATTCTCAAAATTGTTAACCCTAAATCTCTGCCCTCCCTTACCCCCAGCACTTCCATGTCTCATCAGTCTAACTGGTTTTGGTCTAACTGGTATCCCAGCTTTCTTCCTGCCTCTCTACAATCTGTATTCAATGCAGAAGATAAAATTTACTCTAAAAATGGAACACAAATTATTTTACTCCTTCACTCACAGTTTTCTAATGATTCCTCCTCTCACTTCAGAGAAAAAAGTAAATAAACAATAAAAAAGAAAAGAAACGGAAAATATACAATGGCTTTCAAATCCTTAAAGAATCTAGTACTTCCATTGCTTTTCTAATCTAATCTCCTATTACTCTCTTTCTCACTCACATCCCTCCAACCACATTAGCCTCCTTGATGTTTCACTAACATATCAGGAATTATTCTGCCTCAGGACCTTGGCATTTGTACTCTCTTTTCTCTCTGACTCGCATTTCTCCAGATATTTGAACACTGATACTAAGCATCCATGTTTGGTCTTTATTTAAGTATCTTTCTTTTCAAGGATTTTTTTCCCCCTCTGGCTTTCTTTTTTTTTTTTTTCCCCCTCTGGCTTTCCTATTTAAAATTGTCCAATCATTACCCACCTAGAGCCTCCCTGTTCTCCTTCTCTAGTTTCCTGCATAACACATAATGGTTTTTAAAATTAATGAATGTTTGAGGGGCACCTGGATGGCTCAATCAGTTAAGCATCCACTCTTGGTTTCAGTTCAGGTCATGATCTTGGGGTTCGGGGATCAAGCCCCACATCAGGCTCAATGCTCAGCAAAGGGTCTGCTTGAGATTCTCTTTCTCTCTCCCTCTGCCCTCCTCCCATCCTCTCTATCTCTAAAATAAATAAATAAGTCTTTTTTTTTTTTTTTTAAATGCTAGTTTGCCTCCCTCCACATGAATGTTAAGAATGTCTTAGGAGTTCCTCTTATGAGCTCTCATAGTACTCTGCAGTTTGTCCACAGGCAGAACTGATAACCTTTGATATTTGCTTCTTGTTTATTTCTAAGCCCTTTGAGGTAAGGGTATATGTTATATTCACCTTTGTGTCTCTAGAGTCAACTCTCAGTAGACATTAATTAAATTAGAAATCTACTGAATGATAACAAACAAATAAAAGAAAACAATGTCTCTACTGTTAATTGGGTTCAATTAATTTGGGAAAAATGTTCCATAGTTTTCTTATTGGAAAAATAGAGGTGATAATGGGGGGTTGAAATACTAAAGAAGTGACTATTATTAAAGAACTTAGAATAGGGTCTGGTACATAGTAAACATTCAGTAAATGTTGGCATTTTCCTTCCCCTCCTTCTCCTCATTATCATCATCATCACCAACAACAACATTCTACGAACAGACCGCATATTTTCTTTTTAACTAATTCAGAATACTTTGTCAAGTTCTCCTCTACCTTCAATAAGATCTTTCCACCAGGTGTGGTATACAAACAAAAGTAATTTACAAATAAAGAAAAGAAAGCTAGATGGGGATGGCTTTTTGTAGAAAATAAGTACGCATCCCAAAGAAGAATTGTCCAATATACCTGAACTCAGGTTCCTTGGTCTATCAATAAATGTTTCCTAATTCCAAGTCTCTAAGGTGCATAATTAGCATTTTTTATCTCTCTTTTAGGGCATAAAATGATCCATAGAAATGTGTCTCCAGTCAAGTTAATATCTGGCTTGTTACATGGATTTAATTTGATTTGGCATCTTGGGCATCTCTGTTTTCCAAATTAGATCTTCTCCCTTATTTTAGGCTGCTTAAAAGGTTAAAAATCAAATTAAAACTTGTTTAATTAATTTAGGTTGTTTTAGTAGTCATGTGTATATCAAAGTGAACAAGGGCAATCATATTAGTACTATTTATAATTCCAAGCCATTGCATGACAGAATGAAGACAAGCTATAATTTAATCTAGCCCAATTTGAGAAAACCAAGCTCCAATCTTGGCTTTTGTTCAAAACCCTGAGAAACTGAAATAAAAATTTATCATTTAAAAGTGAAGCTCTGTCTATGGGAATGTTAAAGATTTTGAATCACTAATTCTGAAATGTAACTGGGTGCTTACTTTTGACCCTGTAATCCTCAGACTAAAATGGCATTCTAGAAATAATAGCCCAGAACACAATAGATTAGTAGCTTGTCTCTGATGATAACTGTCACAGATGTTTAAGAATAAAGGTTAAGGGTATGAATCCTCCTTGCAGAATAATGTGAGTCTGTGTGATATGACAGAGAATACCAGACTGAGAATAAAAGCCTGAATCTAAACAGAGTCTGTGATGGTTCAAGCGAATTATTTTATCTCTTCAAGCTTCAGGACTAAATCATGTCTGCTTGTTTGGGCTAAATTAAGGCAACTAGTGAAAGTACTTAGCATGGTGCCTGATAAATAGTAATAATTCAGGTATTATTAGTATCAATTAAATATGAATCTGAAGTTTCCACTGGCACTATCATACCACCTAAAAAATCCCATTATAACTTTGTCCCTAAGAATGAGTGTGAATTCAGCAACTAAGGACTAAGATTATTATAATAGGGGAAGAAAAAAAATCCCCCAATCTCTTACTTTAAAAATAATTTTTAGCCTCCATCAATACATTCCCTTAAATGTGAGTAGCATCTAGCAATTCTTCAAGCACAGATTGCAACAACAGTGCTGGTTTTGTAAAAAGAATAAATGTCAAGACTATGTTGGTCACTGGCAAAAGATTTATAGTGCAAATGTACTCCATAATATGATGGTACTTAGAATTTAAAAATACTTTATCAAGTATTTTTCTATTCTCAGAACTACTTCTAATACTACTTCTATTCTCAGAACTACTTCTAATACCACTTGGACTATATTTACAACTCCAGGTTTCCTTGCAAACTTAATGATTGGCTAATAAATACTCTAACAACACGGCTGGTTATACATCACAGATGACAGAGATAAATTGTAGTACTGGACATCATAATAATAGCCAAAAAGAATATATGAGAGGACTACTAATAGGTTAAGGATGACTAGAGGTGTTGGAGATCATCTCTAATGACCAAATAGGGCCTAAATAGATGCAGAATAGATTCCTGAAACAGAAAGAGTTCAGTGATCTGAGGCCATACCTAGAAGAGATCAAGGACCAGTCCATGCCTGAGATTCTATGTCACTTTTCCATAGGGTAAAAATTTTTTTTTAAGATTTTATTTATTTATTCATGAGACACACAGAGAGAGGGGTGGAAACACAGGCACAGAGAGAAGGAGGCTCCATGCAGGGAACCCGACATGAAGACCCGATCCTGGGACTCCAGGATCATGCCCTGGGCCAAAGGCAGACATTCAACCACTGAGCCACCCAGGCATCCCACATAGGGTAAAATTTAAAGTGCTTCTATTGGATAGTTAGTACAATAGCGATCAAAGAAGTAAAACTATACTACCATCTACTTTGAATTTGTCATCAAAATGCTATTTCCAAATCATCCACTTTCATGGTCAGAATATCTCAGGTTCTATAGATTCTTTGCCCTGATGCATTTTTTTTTTAAGATTTTTTATTTATTTATTCATAGAGACACAGAGAGAGAATGAGAGGAGAGGACACAGGCAGAGGGAGAAGCAGGCTCCATGCAGAGAGCCTGACATGGGACTTGATCCAGGGTCTCCAGGATCACGCCCTGAGCTGCAGGCGGCGCTAAACCGCTGCGCCACCGGGGCTGCCCTGACCTGATGCCTTTTAAGGTAGCTACTCTCAAATACATTTTTAAAGCTGTAGTTAATAGGTAAAGTAATCTATGCACTGAAAACCACTATCGATGTACAATTTCAGACACTTACTTATTCCTCATCTGATAAACACAGCCACCAAGACGCTTGTCTTTTATTGCTCCATTAATTATCAGATGTCGTCTGCTCTTTTCATGTGTCACACTTTCCTTCGGGTAAATATGTTTTATGATAAATTAGAACTATTTCACTTCTATAAATATGAGTAAAAGAACTTTGAATTTCCAAACCTGATTATAAAGTTATCTGTAAAGTGGACAAGTGTTCATTTGTTTTTATTGACTTATACTTTAACCTCAAACTTTAGATGTAAGACAGAATCCAAGATCTATTTTTCAGGATTACAACTTGTTATTTTATGAATGCGTACCTTTGGTTTTATAGTCAAATGCTAGTGATCCTAAGTATTGAGAATTACAAAATTATGACTTGTCATCAGCTCACCAGTAGTACATAATATGGAACCTCAAAAAGAAAAGTTTTAGGAAGGTGGGGATATTTGCTTCTTTGGGAAACTCTCTTTCTCAAGAACTAAGTGTCTGACCTATAAATGCTTATAAAAAGAATGAAGTAACTTCCAGAACTCTGATGGAATGGCCTCTGGAACCATATAGCTAATGTTTAGATGTTTAATGGATACACTAGAACTGGTCTTGCAAACACATACTACTGCCTTATTTGAGATGAACATTTTTACAAGGTTTTTATAGATGAAGAAAGTATCTTCTTCAGTTGTTTTCTTCTCCTCTTGTTTCAACTTCAATGTATTTTGACTGTATCTTGTATATAGTATGCAAGCTATTAATATTTATGTTAATTAATTCATCTGTAACATTTACTGTCTTTTTAGTGTTATATTGACTATCATTTATTTCAAAGCTAGTTTTATCTGTACATTTAGCTACTTATCAGTATGTTTTAAAATTTGGAAAGAGCATCAATTCCTTTGAATACTATGACTCTTCCTTTAGAATATTCAAAATACAATTTCTCACCAATTCTACTCCTATAAGCCACTCTTAGGGCATTATCTCACACTTGGACTGACTTGGACTATAATAAGTTTACCAACTGGCTTCCAGGCCCACCTTTATACCCTTCTCCCCCAACACACACACACAGACATACATAAAGTTATATTCCATTTAGCATCCAAGATGGTTATTTTATAATTTAAATCAGATTGCATTTCTTCCATTATGTCCCCACCTCAATGAGAGGTGCTTTTAACATAAGTGTTAAAAGCATTGCCTGGTTTCTCTTGCTGCTTATAATAAAATACAAGAGGAGAGAGTTAAACTGAAGTCTCCTGGCCAACAACTGGAAGAATGAGCGTTGAAGTGCATTCCCCCATCCCATCCAAGTCTTGAGAGGCACTCAAGAGAAACCCTGAGCCAAAATCACCCAACCAAGCCACTCTTGGATTCATGACCCTCACAGCTTCTGAAAGATAATAAATGTTTATTGCTTTAGATGCTACAGTCTGAGTAATTTGTTCATTACACAGCAACAGACAACTGATACAATTAGCGCATTCAAAAAAGATCTTACATTTTTATAAATTTACCAGCATTTGATTTGTTTGTTGATAGAGTTATCACCTTAACTAGATGAAGAGCAGAGATATGCTAGAAGCAGGGGGGTGGGGGTGGGAGTGGGGAGGTGGGGGGTGCGGGATTGTAGAGCAGAATTAGACACACTTTCTGGGTGATGTAGGCAAAGAATTTCCTTCTCTCATTTCCTGAGATTATGGAAGTGAATTATAATCTTGGGTTTTTTTTTTTTTTTTTTTTGAGCTATTGAAGATTCTTCTTCTTTTGAATACTACATTTAAGATGCTCTTCAGGTTTTAAATTATAGAAGCCTGGAACAGGATAAGTAGCACTTGAGCTTAAAAATAAGCAGTATCATCTACCTTTCTTGCTGAATGCTTTCCTGTGTATTTTCCTCACATCTTTTTTGATATTGATGTAGTTTTGAAATATAGGTGAGGTTTGAATGGGGTGAGGTCTGGAGCCAATGACCAAGCTAGAATTCTTGAGATGTCTTTGGTGCAAAATGGTGGTTTTAGTAAAGCACAGGGATAGGACCTGTGAGCAGAAAGAGCTGCTGCCCCTTGTGAGGTGTGGCTAATTATATACTGGGGAGTTGGGCTGTGGAGGCCGAGAAAATTAAGGCCATTCCACCTTAAGTTCAGAGTTAGCACAAGTACAGCCATCTCAGTCCCCTGTGAATAAGAGCTGAACTTTACCTTACTTCAGTTACAGGGGGAAAAAACAGCTTAACGCCCTTGAAAGCCCCATATTAAATGAGAACAGAGCTTAAGAAACTCCTGCCCCCTTCTGAAAATCCCCTAGACCAGCCCATAAAACTCAGCTGGAACCCACCTCGGGGTCCCAGTCCCTGCTCCACTGTGTTGGGGAAAATTGGACCCAAGTTGGAGCTCATGTGCTTGCATCGGTGTCAGCTCCTTGGTGGGTTTCTCAGATTCGCAATCTTGGGCACAACTGGGGGAGGTAGGAAGAAGGAGGTTTCATGTTAAAGAAGACTCACAGGCTACGAGAGGTCTTGCCATTGTCAAGTTAAAAATTATTTTCCCCTCTAGCAAGCATTAACATTAAGACAGTTGGGAATTTCCTGGAGGAAAGTCACACAGATCCCACCCAGGTTGGGGGGGTGGGGGCGCCGCAGGGTTTGAGCTTCTGCTTTGCCCTCGGTTAGCCTTCTGTTCCTTCATCAATATTACTAAAGTTTTCTGGCTTCCCAGCACTATGCAAACAGGAGTTTTGCCGGGACTGGGCAGTGTAGACAGAGGGATTGCTTGACATTCTGGGGACATTATGTGGGAACAGCAGGACTAGTTCTAGTGCCAGAGTATCCATATGTCAAAATGCTACCCCTGTTCTTCCTCAGCCTCATCAAAACAATGATTGTGTTCCAACAAATTCTTCAAAATTTATTCTCTGCTGATATGTTCTTGATGAGTTAAATGGAATATTGACATTCAATGGTGTATTCGACCAATTTATTAAATGTATAGATGGCACTTTAAAAATAATGTTCTATTATTGAAAACAGTGTTGAGCAGCCAATAACTTTTATTCAAAACCTATACTAATTTCCCCTTACATCCTTCTCATTGCCTCTTCGCCTTTTACTTGTTGATATAACATTCATAATCTACTTCATATTGATTTCTCACAGATATTAGGACATTAGTTTTTATTACAGAAATCAGGTTTCTTTTCAAAATGTAATTTATTTCCAGTGCTCTACCATTTTGTTTAGTTAGTCTTATTTTTAGCTTACGATAGTTATTTCTGAAAGGCTAATGCAAACACTGAAAATTAGGGCATGTATTTTTTTTTTATATGCACAAGATGATGTGAGAAACAAAGGCAGAAGAAAAATTACTAAATTTTCTTACTAGCTACAGCCCATTGACAAGTCCTTGAAACAAGCAGAGTGACATTCCTCTAGGGACTCCACTCCCTGGATGTTAATACTTTGCTAAAGGCAAAAGGCAAACTTAGCCCAATCTCCAGGATCCTGTAGGTCTACTTCAACATATAAAAACTCCTTTAGAAATTTCCTTTATCTCTAAACACCCCCGGGATATGTGTTGGCAATCATCCCCCAAGCATATGATCCACTGATATGTATCTGAAGAGTCTCATGACTAAGCTTTTATTAGATGGTAATAAGTGACCTTTTCCCAACAATAACTAGCCCCTTCAAGGTCCTGGAAATCTTTCTTCCAAATTCTTTAGAGACTTATGCTCTCCCCAAACTCCTTCCCAACTTGAAAGTACATATTGGGCCAATCTCTCAATATTTTGTATTTTTTAGGTGAGAAAAACAGCATAGAAGGAAGCCCCAGCTTCTTTGCCCTGAGAGAAGGACTATTAAAAGGAATTAAGGGAAACATGTTTAAGTTGCATATAAATGTTAGAGGAACACTTTTACAAATAGTTAACTTAACTCATTCTGAAATCTTTGTTTTATCTGAGAAACCCTGAGGATTTAATAAAGCCTCTCTAGCACCCAATTTGCTGCAATGGTGGGACAAGGCTCTTTGGATTTGTCAGACTCTATCACATTTGTGTCACTTATATAAATCTGATGTGAAGTTGTTTGACTATTAAATCTACAGTGAGAGCTAAAAATAAACCAGGAGACTGTGAGTAGCAACATAAACTAAATTTTCTCAAAATGGCATAAATGACAATGGAAAAAACACAGAGATCATTGTAGAAACAAACTCCAAACACACTCTGACTATAACCACTGTTCTTCATCCTTACCAGCACCGCTGAAACGGGCCATTGTCATTTCTCACCAAAAATAATAAAATAGCCTCAAACTATGTGCAAGACAAAAGGAAGAATATATAAAATTGAGCATTAGTATGAGAAGCTTTGTGTGTAAATAAAGCTAAATTAGTAATCCATAGACTTAGCATAGATAACTCCCATTATTTGGTATTCACCAATATTCATGGAACTGTGGCCTATAATTAGAGAAGGAAGAAGGTAGCTACTGTGAATAGAAAGAATGAGAACTGTAAATAGGGTTTATGTACCATCCATCCTCTTGATTGTGTTTAAATATTTACCTGCTAAAGGACCTATCATCAGGTAATCATGAAACTGTTCAAGAGTGACTTTAAAAAAATTCTACGTGCAAAAAGTATTTTCCCCTGGTTTCTGGATAATAAAAATGGCTAAAGGGTGGTGCAGAAGTGAGTGGGGCTTTTTAATCTTGCTTCTGCATAGATCCCAGCTTGCTCTGGCACCTGGAGGATCAGTAGCTTGAGAAGCTTTCACAGATAGTATATTCAAATGGACAATGTCCCGAGTAGCAGTGATGTGACTTGATGTCCAAAAGTGAACAGTCAAGAAAGAATTCTTGAGACGTTTTTGAGTCAAAAAAAAAAAAAAGTAATTTTACTAAAGCACAGGGACAGGACTCTTGGACAGAAAGAGCTGCACTGGAATTGTGAAGAGTGCTTAGATAGATACTTCTAAGTCAGTGATGGGAGGGAGGCGCTGCCCAAAAGGATTTACATATGTTAAAGAAGACTTACAGGATCCCGGAGGTCTGGCTTATTGTCAAACTAAGGTTGCTTCTTGCCTTTAGCAAAGCATTAACATGAAGACAGTTGAGAGTTCCTGAGGAATGCCGCACTCTGCCTGTCTCAAATATTTGTCAATGGGCTGCAAGTTGTAAGGAAATTTAATTTTATCTATATTTTCTTTTGCTTTTGTTCTCCACACCAGCAGCACTGAGGACCTAAATAAAGAACTATGGGAAGTAGGAAGCCAGGCATCAGAAGAAGAATGTATTAGAAACTGAAATTGCCTGCACTTTATGAAACTGGTTTGTAAGCTGTATCCCCTTTGGTGGGGGTGAGGACAATCGGGAATAACGGGGGATATTTTTAGGAGTCCTACATATCTGTTTTGGTAGATTGAGGAAGCAGGTTCAGAGCCATGGTAATTTAAGCTTTCAAAAGTACATAACAGTTGATATCAGCTCCCATTTGAATTATGTATAGAATGTGATCATTGCATAAGAAGCATCTGTGAATTGACATCCCATCTGTGAGTCAAATAAGGCATCATTACTAGTTGAGGAATACACCTGCCATTTTAAATGTGAATATACAAAGAAAGAAGATTATACCTGAGGAGAAAGCTCTTTCTCTAAAATCTGTCAACAAAATATCCTGAAATTGCCACTAGTGTCATAATTGAGTGATATTCAATATGTAGTCCCAAACTAATAGCTGCTTTACCTGGTAACTTGCTAGAAATAAAATTCTCAAGCCTCATTCCAGACCTGTAGAATCAGATCATCTGGAATGTAGCATAGGGATCTTCTATTTAAACATGTTTTCCAGACAAGGTCTATGCAAGTTGAAGGTTGTGAATTGCCCTGAAGAATCAATGTACTCATTCACCCTGATGACTTCTCCAGAGTCTTCTATAGCTGTTGCCCTTTAATGTCTGCCAATAGGCAGATAGGAAATGTGCCATATGAATAAGTCTCTCAGAAAATAGTGGGACAAAGAACTCCAGACAAATAAGTTACTGAAGTTTAAGCCAATGGAAAGATATTTGATTTGTGCTAAAATTGAACCCTCTAATAAAGATATCCAAGTAGTGTTTACATAAATGTAAAATAGTGGGGCAGGACAGCTGAAGAATTGAATAACCACGTGTACTACGGTCTAGGATATACCAAATATCTAGGTATCCCAGGATGGGGTGGATCAGTCTGACATCAGAGATCTCACTCTACTCTGTCCTGAATAGTACTTGCCCATAGTCCAATAAATGTAATGTTTCCAGCTGTCTTGCTAGGTCATTTGGCAGAGATAGTTACATAGGGCATCAGAAAACACTTGGAAACTCTACAAAGAAAACTCAAGTCTATTCTAAATTCACAGACAAATCAAACCCAAATAGCTTAGGGTATAGTTTTGAAAGAAACCTGAGGAATTTGGTGGGGGATGGACAAAAAGGGAGAAGGGAACTAAGGAGTATAAACTAGTTATAAAATAAATAAGTCATGAAGATATAATGTACAACATAGGGAATATAGTTAATAATACTAAAACAGCTCTATATGGTGATAGATGATGATTTATGATGATCACTTCATAATATATATAAATGTTGAATGATTATGTTGTATGGCTGAAACTAATATAATATTGTATGTGAACTACACACTTCAATAAAAAATTATTATATATACAGTCCAAGATGAAAAAAGAAAGAAAGAAAGAAAAGGAACCTGAGGGTACATCTCAGCTTAATAAAGGAGGAGGTTACTGATCAATGATGTCCGACAGAAGGGCAAGGTGGGAGGATGGCAAGCCTTGTGCCATGCTTTGGTCATCTATTTCACAAACTTAGATATGATAATATCTTATTTGTTAACTGTTATTTATATTTCACCCAGTAGATTTAATACCTACTGTCAGGTTTGACCTGGTTGGTAGAGAAAGGAAATAAAGAGGCCAGGCAAAGGTAGGTCAGGGCAAGCTATTAATGGAAAGTGCATGTAAGGTTCCATGGCCCACAAGGGAGTGAGACTGGGGAAGTCACGCATGGGGATCATACAGGCAGGTTTTTAGAGGGAAGGGTAGGGTGGTGCCGATATAGGGTGATAACTGCTTATGTCTATATATGGTAAGGGGTTAGGTATGGTTCGGTTTCTGTTTCCTGCATAGGTCCTGTTTTCCCCATGATGATGTGTCCTTAGGCGGTCACTAGTAGCAGGAAGTCCTGACGTGAGGGTGACAAGATAGAGGGTCCGCAGCCATTTTGTTGGTGCCTCCCTATCCCCCTTGATCCCTCTGGCCCAACACCTACTATTCCAGAAGGATGTTACTGATGATTAAGATAGTTATATAGTTTTTTTCAGATATTACTATAAGCCTGATTTCCTGTGTTATCCCTCTTTATGCTTACAATAATCTTTGAGATAGATATTTTCCCCTATTATTTTCCCTCATGAAGATGAGGCTACCAATTTATACAAAAAGATTAAATATTGATCAAGTTCGAACCCCTAATGTACAAACATGAGCTTTCAAACTCAGAACTGAGAAGACTCCAAATCTGCCATCTTGGAAAAAGCTGATCTAATGGCCAGTGAATAAATAGAACATGTAAAATATTCCTCCACGTATTTACCGTTCAATGTGGGTCACAATATGACAATGTTATACTGTGTAAACAGGAGTAACAGTGAGGTTTATTTAAGACTCTACAGGTATATACTGATACACAATAAATTCAGTGAACCAGAATCTTGATTGTGATTCAAAAAAGAAGGGACCACAGATTCATTCAGTAGGAGTATTCAATAGGAAAATGACAAATAAAGATTCTTGCCATTACTTTATATAATTCCTTTAGTAATATGAAATACTTGGAAAAGTAGGGAACAGTGTTGCATAACTTGTCCAAAGTCAGTCAAGGAGCGATAATGTGTATATCTATTTCTGATCTGTAGCTGCCAACCACTAACATGTATGATTTCTACTATCAGATCTACCGATAGCATGGAATGTAGGAAGACTGTTTCTTTTCTTGTGTGTGTGTGTGTGTGTGTGTGTGTGTGTGTTGACTGAAGCATGTTCATTTAGTGGCCATATGTTATAATTATCAATTTGAGGTGAGTTGATAGCAATATCAGATCACAAATTTATTTATTGAGACAGGAAAAACTTATTAGGGTTGGATATTCACTTTTAGAGGAAAAGCCATGAGAATGAATCAAGTGTGAAAGGTAGAAGATACCAGGTAAAATTTCATTTATTAAAGATATGGCAAATTAGGGCACAACACATTGAGAATATATATACATATTGTCAACAAAGTAATAGTACCTGAAATACCATAAGAAAAACTCATAAAACAAAATAGGAAAATAGGCAAATGATATTTAAATATTTCATAGAGGAAGAAACATTTTAAAAGGCTCAATTGGATTAATTGTGATGAAAATGCAAAATAAGAAAGATAGGGAGATACTATTTCACACCTACAATATTGAATATAATAGGTTTGATTTCAATGGTGTTAGAGAGTAAACGCATAATAAAATCTCTCATAGGCTTTTTGGTGGGAGTTTTTTTAATGGGTAGGGTCACTTTAGATACCACTTTGTGATATATATATAATTAGTCACCATAAGGTAATGAAAATGAATTCTAGCCACACCCATTAATAGGATAGGTCTCATGAATAATATGCTGAGAGGAGCAAGTAAGTCATTAAAGAATATGTATTTTTCAGCATTTTATCTGAATTTCAAAGAAAAATGATTGGTCATTCATTTATATGAAATAAAACTAAATTGACAAGCAAGGAAAAGAAAAACAAAATTTAGGATGTATGTATTTGGGAAGGAGAGGGTGCAATTCCGAGGAACCTAGAAGGGGTTCAAACTTTTCAAAGAAAGTAGAAGGTAGTAGGATAGAGTAATTCACTGTGCAAAGAGAAAATTCTCTTTCAGTTGCAGGAGCAGGGCAATGGTTAGAATGCTCATATGTGAATAAATCTTATTTCCATCAGAAAAGCAAATACTTAAGTGATCCCTGTCTTCTGTAGGATTTTCTATATTTTATAACGAGTATCATTTCTACTGTTCCAGTTCAATAAATTTAAAAATCACTGGATGAAGTGCAGTTATGGCAAAGCTTACTAACTATCTACAAATCTCTAGGTCCATTATACAAAACAGTGCTTCACTGATTCTTTCTTGGGTGAGTTCCATTACTAGTTCATATTCTGATTCTAAAAAAAGCCCTCCTCAAAGAATGTCTGCTATTGAATTTTAAAGTTTCCTGTCAGTATGTATTTTCCATAAATGACAATGGTATTTTAGTGTAGCATTTTCCTTACAAAAGGTCTTGCTCAATTTTTACTTATTTTCAGATATCATTGAACTCAGATAAAACTACTGAGGTTTATTATTGCTGTAAATTTTGTCTTATTGGAGGATGTTGATTGGGCAATACAGAGTGATGACACTAATTCAATTCAGAAAAGCAACTGTGTAGAAGGCTTTCTGCAGGGGGAATAAAACCCACAGAAATTAAAAACACACAATAAAAAAATAAGATAGACACAGGTTTAAATCTCATTTCCTCACTAACTACCTAACCTCCTTAAACTCAAGGGAGTTTATGTACTACACTACATTCCTTTGTTGTCCTAGACCTGGCTTGATATCCTTCTTGGAGGTGTTGAAATTCCCAGCAGAGTTCCTAGATGAGAGAAGAAAGACAATAAGCCATACTATTAACATTGCGAATATTAGTTTATTCTGGAAGCAGATGGAAATACATATTTAATTGAAAAATATTTGACATTTTCTCTCCCAGAACAAATTCCTTCCTGAAACTGTTACCATGTGTTAAAAATTGGTTGCACCATTTTATGGGAATTTAAAAGAATACTAGTTTGAAGGTTAACTTTTATAGCTTGATGTAGTGACAAAAAAAGGCTAGCTTTTTGCAAGATACATAATTTTATTAAGAACCATTATCTCTCTTTTCAATGATGCTGAAGAAAAATATTAACTGTCATCTGATTTTTCAATCTAGCTGAAACAATTTGCTGATTTGAACCTCTGTGGGCAGTTCTTGCCAAGAGAGCATTAGTCTTTATGTTAAGGTGGCATTTATTTCCCTGTCCCTTCTATCCTTTGCTTTTCCTTCTACCCACTGGTTCTATTTATCTAAATGCTCATTCATTCATTCATTCATTCACTCATTCATTCATTTCTATAATATCTATTGAGCATCTAATATGTGTTCACCACTAGTTAAAGAACATAATTCTCTGTTTCCCTCAGGACAATTCTTCAAATGTTTTAAGACTACTATAAAATTCTTGCTTTCCCTCTTAGTTGAAGAAAATCCTTGCTTTTGTTACATACATATTATCTTGCTGTAAGGAATATTATCTTGAAATATGTTTGATAATTACGCACTTAACAAATGTACTTACTGGAGCTACTAGATTATTTTGTAATTGATTTAGATCATTGATTGATTCCCAATGTCCCTGGATCTAAGTATCACTTGGGGGAATTTATTTATGTATAGACCACCAAACCTCAAGGTTGGATATATTCATGCAGTATGTCTGGGTTGGGTCTGGGAATCTCATTTTTTTTTCTTTTGGAAATAAGAATTCAGTTGATTCTTTTTTTCAAAATAGTTTAGAAAACATTAGTATAATACATTATTATATTAATTAAACCAGCAGTGATAATTACATAAAAATTAAATTCATTCACTGGTTTTGCATATAAAACATGGATTTTAAATTAATGCTATACTGAATATTTCAGAATGGTCCTATCTAACTCAGTGGACTATAGAAGCAGGGCCCTTAGAGAACCAAAAGCCCTAATCTGACTATGTAACCTTGGATCAGCCACTGCTTTTCTCTTAGCCTAATTTCATTTATCTATTAAAAAAATCAGATAGTAATATTTCTGTGTATATTTTTCTGAATCTTTGGGAGATAAAATGATATAATGTGAATATAAATATGTGATGGGATAGAGCTTTATGTAAATTCAGGGTTGTTATCAGTATATACTCTCAACATTTCCAGAGATTAGGTAAAGTGTAACGAATCAATTGAAATTAAAGTTTTCGAATTTCTTTTCAATTATTAAAATATTTGACATTGAAATATTATGTACATTCTTTTTTTAAGATCATAAATCAATTGACACCAACATTGCTGATATATATTTTTAAAGATTTTATTTATTTATTCATGAGAGACACAGAGAGAGAGGCAGAGACACAGGCAGAGGGAGGAGAAGCAAGCTTCATGCAAGGAGCCCGATGTGGGACTCGAACCTGGGAATCTGGGATCATGCTCAGAGCCAAAAAGGCAGACGCTCAACTGCGAGCCACCCAGGTGTCCCTATTGCTGATATTATTAAATATATTTTTTCCTGGCTTTGGAACAGGTTGAAATACATACAATTTATTTGTAAAATGCCTATCAGTTAAACTGACCTCATGGTAGAAGGGAAGTATAATTAAATCAAAGGCTTTCATGTTGAAGCCAGTCTAGGGATCAAGTATACTTGACATTTAACATGCCATGACTGGCCATTACATATTTTGAGCAAGTAAACAGGTAAAGTTCTTCTGTGTGTATTAATAAGCAGTCGGCTCTGCAATTTTATTTTAAGATTCTCAGTGAAAAAAAAAAAAAACAACAACAACACTACCACAATTTTTTCTATAACTTGTTTGTCTCACCTTTCAATTTTTCTTTGTACATGTCCCCTTTCCCTCTTCATTTTTAAGTATTGTAGAATAAAATACTGTACTTTATAATCAATTTTCCCTTTCCTTTTTTTTCAGTTTCTCAAGGAAGGGTATTCTCTCATATTTCAGCTTATGTTAAAGATATCCTACCTTACCCAGGTGTTTGAATAGAGATTCATGACAATAATTAATTGTATATTATTGACCAGATTCTTCTAATTCCTTCTAAGGTAAGGATGCCTGGGATATGTATATAAATAATCATCTAATAACCTCACAAACACCAAAGTGTCTTTTTGAGACATACACTTTAGATATACAGTTTTTGACAAATGTTACAAATGACAATATTCCATCTTAATTTCAAGTGTATTAAAATATGAGGGTAGTAATTAAATTAGAAAGATAAGGCATAGACTATGAATTATTCTAGGGTTTTATAAAGTAAGAAGATAGTTCCTATCCTTAGACTTTTAAATCTAAAAATAAAATAAATAAATAATAAAAATAAATAAATAAAACAAAAATAAATAATAAAATAAATAAATAAAACAAAAACTGTCTTTTAGTAATCAGCTAAACTTATATTGAGCATCTTCATTCTGAATCCTTTGTTTTTTTTCTTTCATTCTGAATCCTTTGAATAGTGTTCACAAAGAAGTGATAATCGTCCATATATGCAACACACAAATAAAAAGTGATTATATGAGGCATTGTTATATTGAGGAAGGCAGGTGGTCTTTAAATTCATAGCAAGATAGATTGACACCATGAATCTGGTACCCACTAACTGATTTTTTATTAAATCATTTACAATCTCTGAGCTTCAGTTCCTTCTTTCATGGCTACATCCAAAAATTCAGATATACTCTTAAATTGAGATAACATAATCCTAGAAGGAGATTGGTGCATATTTTGAAGTCTCGGGGCAAAGGTGGAGAAGGAACTGTCTTCCAATTTCATAAATAGACTGACAAGAGATGAAGAGCAGCTACTTAACAAAGAGGCATTTCAATAAACCAGAGCTTGGGTAGTTGCCAAATACCATCATAAATTTGAAAACATTCATAGGCTTTCTTCCTATCAGCAAGTCTTGGTATATCTGGTATAGAAATTAGAGCTGGGCCATTATCTGGCTGAAGCTTCTCTCAAGAATCCTGATAAATTTCTTCCCATTGTTTCGCTATGCTTGATTAGGCTTAAAACAGAAGGAAAAGGAGGATACCTGGGTGGCTTATTCAGTTAAGCATCTGAATCTTGATTTTTGGCTCAGGTCGTTGTCTCAGAGTTCTGAGATTGAGCCCTGCATCTGACTCTATGCTCAGTGTGTAATTTATAGAGATTCTCTCCCTCTTCTTCTCTCTCTCAAAAAAAAATAAATAAAATCTTTTTTTTTAAAAAAAAAAGAAGTATAATATTCTTTTGGGGTAAATTAAAATTAGGCAAAAGTACAGATTTGGAGAGTACACACACCCTGATGTTTATAACATGTATAACATAACACATAACATAATATAACATACTATATGTGATATATATACACAATGTAATATTACCTAGCCATCAAAAAGAATGAAATTTTGCCATTTGCAACAACACGAATGGAGCTGGACTATATTATGCTAAGCTATGCTTAGTGTATTATATTATGCTAAAAAGTAGTCAGAAAAAGACAAACACCATATCATTTCATTCATGTGTGGGATTTAAGAAACAAAACAGAAGAACATATGGGAAGGCGGGGAAGAGAGAGAAAACAAATTGTAAGAGACTCTTAAAGAATAAATTGAGACTTGATGGAGAGAGGTAGGTCGGGTGACGGGTGATGGGTATTAAGGAGGGGACTTGTTATTAGGAGCACTGGGTGTTATATGTAAGTGATGAATCACTAAATTCTACGCCTGAAGCCAATATTACACTCTATGTTAACTAACTAGAATTTAAACAAAATTTCAAAAAAAAGAAGTTAGGAATTTACAATATAAATACTGGTACAGGTAATATTGTTGTAATAAATGAAGACTACCTAAATGAGAACAAACAGAAACTATTCATTTAGAGCTTGCTATTAGCAAGGGAGTCAGACACCATCACCTCTATTGGGCAGAGACTTAAGTAAAATAGTGGGAAAGCTCTATGGTAAGGAAAAGGGAAAGACTTCATACGTGCTCTGAGTGGAGGTTGCTGGTATCAGGAAACTGGAGTCAGGCTAAGAAAAGCAAGATGTCTTCTGCGATTGGTTTGGGAAGCATATTTGGCTTTCTCTGGTTGATGGACCCAAAGTTGTAAGAAGGGGACAGGAACAAAATTTAGGGAAGTGGCAGTTACTAAGTCTTCAGGATTCTGGGCTGATTGTTGCAACGGTTGTGGGTCAAAGTTCTATTTTCATGTATGGACTGGCCACTGTTCATTTGCATATTCTGTCTCTCAATATTCAGGGACTCATTGCCAAAGTAAAATCTGTCAAGGGTTCAGCTGGTATAAATCACTGATAACAGATTCTAGGTCAGGCTGATTAACTAACATGGTTCACTGAAATCTCATAAGTGAGAAGGAGACAAAGGAAGATGAGCAATGAAGGTTGGAGTAGGAAATGTAAGCCAGGAAAGTGAAGAAAAGTGGCAGAAATCATGAATGAACTGGGAATAAATGAGCAGTTATAACTCAAGTTTAGTGATTATATGTAGCTCTGGCACATACATTCCATCAACACTTATTTATTGATTTCTTATAAGCAAAAGTCTGCTAGAGACCGCAGAGAAATTAAAGTAAAATTGCATTATGATTGTTCTGTTACTTCCAAGATGTGAAGTTCCTTTATTCTATGAATCAGCCAGAATGCACTATATTCAATTTCCTTTGACAGGTGGTGCCAAGGATCACCAGTTTTCTCCGCTATCAAAATAGGCATTTCTCTTCCGAACGTGCCTCTTGCTCAGTGCCGAGAAAGCCACACTTGGACCTCCTTTCTCTCTCAAAGGCGCTCTGCACCAGTCCTCTGATACTTGAAACTGTGCCATTATTTTGAATTCAATAAAACCATGGACCTGAATTTGGGGAGTCAGTCCATATTTGTTTATTTTCTTGAAGCTATGTAAATGGCAAAACTACTGTTCTAGTTACTTAAACCTTCAAGGGCTATGGCCTTTCTTTACATTTAACCATTGCAGAGAAGGTAATTTATAAAGATATCCTTCTGTTAAATTTCAATAATGTTATATTTCAATACTGCCTCAGTATCATGAGGGAATAGAGTGGGTGTTAATACAGATAAGAGCATAATATACATTTTTCCATCAAAGTCCAACCTGTAACATGATTCAAACACTTGCAGAGACTTTTTTCTCCCCAGCAAGACTCATTTGTACTTCTAAAGGACGCTTTTTAAATGAAGTAGCAGTGTTCATCCACTTGATCTTCACTCTTCTTTCTCCTTTTCTCATCATTCATTCCTTTCCCCTTTGCATTATTTTTGTAATTTTACTTCCCTTTCTTTAACACAGCATGGCTTGACCAAATGAATTTACTTTTGCTTAGTGAATCTCCAAACTCGTGAAAGGCTTATACTAGAAGCTTTTCAGAAGCAATTGGATATATAGTCATCACATAGGTGTTGCAATGTGGATAATTTCATTATGTCTATTTGAGGGAGAAGGAAAAAAAAAAAAAAAAGGCCAAAAGCCAGTGAACAACATAGCCCTGCTTTTTATGTAAGCAATATATTGTCATCTTCGGGACATTTTTTTTTTTTTTTTATCACTGGAGCTGCCGATTTATTAACTCACTAAGTTGCTTGGTCATTGCTTTTATACATATCAACTTTTAAAAAGCAAACAACATTGAGAACAAAAAGCACTGAAATGAGATTCATTTGCCAATAAGATAAAAGAACTTGCTGCTTTTTAATCTGATGTTTTAGTTCCTAAATGGATGAGTTGGTATTCATTTAGTTCAGAGAGTACTTTTAGGAATCTTTTCTAAATTGTGTTTTTTTTTTAAACCTTTTAAGAGTATTATTACCTTTGTGACTCATGTGTTTGATTATACAGAATAGAACCTTTTATTTTCTTCTGAACAAGCAAAAGAAACAGTTGTTCCCCTTCAGTTAATTGAGAAGAGCATTCCTGGCTTGTACTAACTTTGACTCTCCCCCAATGCCCACCATGATATATTATGTAGGTCAGTCGTGCAATTAGATCATTATAGAATTTCACTCTTGGAAGCACATCTAACCTAAAAAATCAGATTATTTTTGGTCTGCACAGATGCTTTAATTAATGCTTGATTCTTTCATAACTATATAGCTTAACTGCAACTTCTAATACACTGAAAAATACAAGAATTTTGTAGAGAAATCAGGTTAGTACAAAAAGCCTGGCCCATCTGGTTTGAGTTCTATGATGCCTTATTAATAATTGAGTTATAAAGAGGATGTTAAAAAATTTTGTTATTGGATGAAGATTTGTTTCTATGGAGGAAGTAGTTGCATTAGGACAACCACAGAAGAGAGAGAGGCAAAGATGGCTTATTCAGTTTACTGGATTTACTGGAACATAGGGTGTACTGGAACAGGAAAAATAAGCGTGAAATGTGGGTTGAGACCAGAATGTGAAAGGTTTTGAATATCAAAATAAGCAGTTTGAATATAATCTAGCAAATAATTGAGAAATATTAAAGGTTTGCATTGAGATACTTGACTCCTCTAGTAGAAATGTGCCTTGTACATCGGAGGCATTTGAAATGAATGTCTGTGTAATATAAAATATAATCATAGATAGCTCTCTCAAGGTGATCATGAATAAAATTAAATCACTCAGGCTTTTGAAGATTTAGTGATGTTATAATGCTTTGTGACTGTCATGTCCAGGCCATAAAAGGATGCCAAATCTCTATGGTGGGGTTAAATTTTTCACAGAATATGATGGATGTTCCCAATCTCAATCATCCTTGAAAGATATTCAACCAAAAAAGACAGTGAGGACTCAGGAAACAGATTTAGATAGATTGGGAGAAACATCTCTCTGTGGGCAGGAGCTGTTGGGGATCATATTTTGAGATGTGGAGAAGTGGTAAGTGGTTCTACTTGGAGAATACAAAGAAACTGGGAGGAACACAACTGAGGACCTGTGTAAGGACCCAGTTTAGGAGGAAACAGTAGAGGATTCTATTATTGCCTGAATTACATCCTCCTTTCAGTTTTCCCTTAAACTTCAGTGAAGCCCCTTAAATTGGTATTTTGTGTCCTCAATGGTCTGTGCCCATGGTTTGGAAATGCAGAGAAGGGAGGGGTTTGCAGGAACAGCACAAGGGAGGGCAGTGTTCCCTTGCACAGGTCCAAGGGCATGAGTAACATCAAAGGGAATGGAAGACTACCTGCAAAGTGGCAGTCTTATGAAGAAATGGCTAGTGACACTAAAATGAAAATTAACATTAAAAATGGGACAATGAGTATTTAATAGTTGGCTTCAGTGACTATTAGAAAACACGGTTCTAGCCAAATCCTTTCTTATGATATTTAGGGTTGCATTGAGGGCAAGTGGTTCAATGCTCTCAAATGCAGTCAGGCACTTAAAATCCAGAGAATATTTATGGAAAGAAATGAGAAAGTGGGTAGAGAAAAAATAGCAGCTCTGGGCTGTAAAGCTGCATAATTCAATAAGACTGACTTTGGTTCAAATGATGTGTTGAGTAAATAGACAGTAGGGAGTATGATTTATTTTCCTTATTTTCTTGTTGAAATAGCCAGAGGACAATGCTGAGCTGCAATCATGTAACCATTTCTAAAATGGCTAGTCATCTAATTGAAATTCCAAAATATATAAACCAGATTTTATTTATATTTCTATAATAATCTTCTATGAATTGAAAATAAGTCACTGTGTATCTATGTAAGTATTAGGGAGCTATTGCAAAAATCAAATGTATTCCCATACTCCTTTTTGCTTTTCTTCATTCAGAAGAAAAGGGGAAATGATTGTTTTGGATTTTTTTTTTAATGGTTGCAAATTCTCTTTTCTCACAAATCTTTTTCAAATTTTGCAACAGCATTGGGGAATACTTATCTCATGCCATATAGCTTAATATCTGAGATAGTTACACATTTTTAAAAATAAATGCTTGTAAGCTCCCATAATCTTTTAGAATGATTTAGAAATCTTTTAGAAAACATAGTCAATTTTCAATTTGAAGACTTCCATAAAACAAATAAATTACCCATTTCCTTGAAGAGGAGTCATTAAGCTATTTATTCATATCTCCTATCTTTGAAACTGGAATGAACATGCAATTTGAGGATAAAAGCCAAAAAAAAAAAAAAAAAAAAGGAAACATACAAACTAGATATATTGCGTAAAATACATTGTGGGATCTTCACCCATTCAGTTGCAGTAAGTAATGGATATTTGCATTGCTATCAAAATAAGTTAACATATAACAAAATTCTTCAGAAATCATGAAATTCTATGGAAATAATAGTTCTCATTGTATTGACAAGTTGATTTAGCCATTAATGTTTTCTCTACTAATTAACATGCTGATTCCCACTAAGTGGTGTTTTCTCAGTTAACAGACTTTGATCTTTACAAAGAAAATTGCATTGAAAAAGTTTGAGTCTTTAGGAACATAAAACCAAAGGAAAGGTAAATCTCCTTTATTCAATAAGCATTTACTCTGTGAGATATTATTCTGGGTTCTAGAAAAATAAAGGAGAAGCAGACATAGTATCTCCCTCAAGTGATTCAGAATTAAGTAAGAAACCAGGTATACAAACAAGCAACTAAAATGTACAGCAGCAAATGCAATGATAGAGAGAGGTAAGAGCAAGGTCTAGTGATAAGTGAAGAAAGTAATAAATTCTGCTTCGAAGGTGACACTGAATTAAAGAGAATGTTGCAGAGTAGTTAACATTGAGTTGGACCTACTTGCAGTTTTTCAGGCAGATAAGTAAAAGAAAGTCATAGGCAGATATTGTTTTATCTGTACACATGCATGGTTGAATGAGAGTGTTATATGTTCAAGGAATTTTAAACATAGTTGTAATATAAAATAAAGAATAGAGAACATGATAAAAAAAATACAGCTGAAAAAAATGGTAAGAAATTCAGTCTAAGGGGCACCTGGGTGGCTCAATCTGTTAAGCATCAGCTCGGGTCATGATCCCAGGGTCCTGGAATTGAGCCTCACATTGGGGTCCTTGCTCAAATGGGGAGTCTGTTTCTCCCTCTGCTCCTCCCCCTGCTCAAGCGCTGTCTCTTGCTCTCTCTCTCTCAAATAAATAAATAAAATCTTAAAAGAAAAAAAGAAATTTCAGTGTAGGCCAGGACTAGAGTACAGAACTTCAGCCATACTAACAAATCTGGACTTTTTTACTGAAAAAGATGTAGAGCGAAGATAGAACTACTTAGTCCTGGGGTGCCTAGGTGGCTTAGCTAAGTATCTGACTCTTGGTTTTGGCTGAAGTCATGATCTCATGGATCATGAGATCAAGGCCATGTTTTCGCTCTTTACTCAAAGAGTAAAGAGTCTGCTTGAAGAATCTCTGCCTATGGGGCAGCCCCCGATGGCTCAGCGGTTGAGCATCTGCCTTCGGCCCAGGGCTGATCCTGGGGACCCGTGGTCGAGTCCCGCGTTGGGCTCCCAGCATGGGCCTGCTTCTGCCTCTGCCTCTCTCTCTCTCTCTCTCTCTCTCTCTCTGTGTCCCTCATGAATAAATAAATAAAATCTTAAAAAAAAAAAAGGAAAAAAAAAGAATCTCTGCCTATGACCATTTCCCCCATCCCCCACATATGCTCTCTCTCTCTCTCTCTCTCTCAAATAAATACATACTTTTTTTTTTTTAAATGAACTACTTAGTCTCCATATCTGAAGTCTGCCCAAGAGAATATAAAGGAAGATGGAAGTTTTTGATCTTACAAATTTAAGGAACTTAAATAAATGACAAGGTTTGTAGGAAATAGAAACTATAAGGATGTTTGACAAATGACTGCATGAAACATATGTACACAGCCCACATGCAAACAGATCCCTAGAGATAATGAGGAAGCAAATTGCCTACTCCAAATCCTACACGGTACTGAATGTACAATTAAATTACTTCTTAAAGATCATAATGTATAATTCTTCATTATAAAATTAAGAGCAGATCATTGAAAAGAAAACTAATTCCAATATTCTTGGTGCTCTTCACAGAATGTTTAAAGTCTGGATGTTTTCTAGTCATTTCACTTTAATACAACATACTTTGTGCTTGGACTTTGAATGAGGTCAAAGCATGACATTTTAAAGAATTCTACTTCTTACTTCTTTAGGGAAAATGAAACAGTAAGTATATGGCAAATGTTTTGTTTAAGTGTGACTTGAAGCTCATTTTCAGGGGTGCATTTAACCTGGTGGTGTCCACATTTCCTCTGGAAAGAAGACATGAGTTGTAAGGTGAAATAAGAATGTAGCTATTAGCTGTATCTATTAGCTCGACCCCATCTTTGCCAATAACATACCTGAGGACCTTACATCCTTTAGAACCTTCTGAGCACAGAGATTAAATCAAATATTCCCCATAGATGGCTTAGCACAATGCCTAGCACATGATAAACACTCAGTAAATAATAGGTACTAGAGTCACTCTTCAGTCATGCATTGTAATCTTTGGATTGCATGGTATCTAAAGTCTCTTTTGGCTCTAATATATGATTTTTTTTATACTAGAAGTGAAATATTTACCAATTCTAGGTAATTTCTTCCTTTTTTTCCATCTTCGATGGATACTTTTATCCTTCAGACATTAATTACATAGCTTCAGTGATATTGGGGTCATCATTTTTATTGTCCTGAAACTCAGTCTTTTCCAGGGGTAGAGGTCTTTAACTAGTAGCAGAAGAATCACTTTGGTAGGATGTTAAATATGTAAGTTAATGAGCCTCACCCACAAAAAATTCTGATTTAGGAGATTTGGCACTGGGCCCAGATGATTCCAATCATGTGGTCCAAAGGTCACAGTTCACACAAGAGAAACACTGTACCAAAGGACTAGTATTGGTGGTGTGACATTGTACTCTAGAATAGAAATTTTCAAGCTGTGATAAAGATGGGACATTGCTATTGTTTTTAAGAAATAAACAACCCACATTACCTTTTTTTCCTAACAAAATAAGCACAAAATTTAAATTCAAGCTTAATTCCCATATAAGATATGACAATAGCCATGGAACTGCTTGCACCATTACTCGCCCTGACATAACTAGACTTCCCTTTTTTTTTTTTTTTTTTTTTTTTTTATAACTAGACTTCTCAAGTGTCCTGCAGAACATTCAGGAACTGTGAGTTCCTTTGATTGCAGCATTTTTCACCAAGCAACTGTGGCTACATTCTGTTGCATTATTTACAGAGGCAGAGGAGGATTCAGAGAATCACACAGATTTCCTATGTACTTTGCAGCTGGAAATCTGGGGGAAAGAAGGAGCTCTTCAAGCATCATTTCAGTGCTCTGTCCATGCTACAAACTCCCATGACTTTTCATGGGGGAGGCACAGTTTCAGGTCTTAGCAAGAGTGTTCTTACTCAACAAGAACTGCAGAGAATACAAATGACCAGAAAACAAAGAAAAATGATGCTTTATGTGACATGTTATTTCTGAGCAATTGGAATTCATAACTATTCCCTCAGTTCACACTTGAGGTTATCACCATATGCATTATAAAAGTCCCTGGAAACCTCTTAATTAACAAAGAAGAAATCACAGAAGACAGACCAATAATGCAAGGCTGAAGTACCAGAGAGGATCAGTGGGAAATGCTTACCTGAGGTTTTAAAAGGAGTGTTGACTATAGCTCGAAAAAAGAGTAACAATACAAGTCTTCTGGCAAAGATTGTCTCCTTAAAATCTTAAACTACTTCTATTTTGTCATTCTACAGGGATTCGTGCTGAAGTATGATAGCTATCAATCAGAAATGAAACTACTCTGTGAAATTGTTAAATGACTAATTTCTAAAGTGACAGCATCAGCAAAGAAAACAAAATCCTGTTTTTTCAATACTACTTGCCCAGCATAGGCAAATTCTGAGATATTACAAGCTGTGTAAGATTCTGTGTGGATAGACCTTTCTGAAGCTTGGCCTCAGGAAATGGATTGTAGCTCAGTATGGAACACTCTTACTTTTGGCTGGAAATCAGGAATTTAGCCTGTGGGATTGTGGAGTCAGGCCCATGGGAAGGATTTTATCTTCTGAGATAGCAAAGGAGTGTGCAGAGCTGAAAACTGAATGGGGCACAGAAGCAGTAAATCAAAGAGGAACATTCATGCCATTCAAAAACCTAATGATCTAAAAACAGCTATTAAAGCCAGGAGTTTCAGAGTGAGAGACATGAATACAAGGTGAGGGATCTAATTTCAGTGAGAGTGATTTTAGATGTCTATACACCATCAGCAAACACTGTGCGTGGATGAAGTCATCTCTGGGTAATGAGCCAGGGGAAGAGGAAATGTCAGGAGAGGTCACTGAGGCATACTGGGAGAAGGCAGGTAGCTTAACCATCTTTATCACTGAAAAAATAAACAAGATTGGTGGTCTTTCCCTTATATAAAATGGCATAATATAAACCTCCCAAATCCTTAAATTGCTCTCCTAGAAAGAAAAGGAATCTATATTACATTTCCCAAGACTACCAATCATTGGTCCATTGGAATTATTTTTCATTTTTTCTTCACAGTTCTACAGATTGGATGATTTCCATGTATTGGTATGTCTTTAAGTTCACTGGCTCTTTTTTTCTGTCATCTCTCTTCAGCTATTATGCCCATCCTGTGGAATTTTTAAAAATTTTTTTTATTTTTTAGAACATTTTTAGATTCACAACAAAATTGAGGAAGAAAGACAAAGATTTCCCTGCTTCTACACATGCACAGCTTCCTCATTATTAAGATCGCTCACCAGAGTGGTACATTTGCTACAATTGATAAATCTACCTCGACAATCACCCAAAGTCCATACTTTTTATTATGGTTCACTTTTGGTGTTGTGCATTCTATGAGTTTGTACAAATGTATAATGACTTGTATCCATTATTATAGTGCCATACAGAATATTTTCATTGTCCTAAAATTCCTCTGTGCTGTGCCAATTCATGCCTCCCTTTCCCTAAGCCCTGACAACCACTGATCTTTCTACTGCCTCTATAGTTTTACCTTTTCCAGAACATCATATAGTTGGAATCATACAGTATATAGCTTGTTCTAATTGGCTTATTTCACTAAGTAATACTCACTTAATACTCCATATCTTTTCATGGTTTGATAGCTCATTTCTTTTAGTGTTGAATAATATTTCATTGTCTAGTTATACAACACACAGTTTATTTGTACATTCATCTACTGAAGAACCATCCTGTGAGTTTTTATTTTGGTCATTGTGATTCTTGGTTCTAATATTTCCATTTGGTCCTTTGTTGTATCTATTGCTTTGATGAGATTTTTAATTTATCCATTGACTTGAACAGTATTCATAATTGCTTGCTGAAACATTTTTATAATTCTTGCTTTAAAGTCTCTTTTTTGGCTATTATCATTTGTTTTATTTCATTTTATTATAATTACAGTATAGTTAACACACAGTGTTATGTTAGTTTCAAGTGTACAATATACTGATTCAGCAATTGCAAACATCACCCAGTGTTCATCGCAACAAGTGGACTCCTTAATCCGCATCACCTATTTCGGACATTGCCCACCCATCTCCCCTTAGGTAACCATCAGTTTGTTCTCTCTGGTTAAGAGTCTGTTTCTTGGTGTCTCTCTCTTTTTTCTTTACTTATTTGTTTCACTTCTTAAATTTTACAGATGAGGGAAATCATATGGTATTTCTCTTTCTCTGACTGACTTATTTTGTTTAGCATTATACTCCAGCTCCATCTGTGTCATTGCAAATGGCAAGATTTCACAATTTTTTATGGCTGAATAATATTCCATTGTATGTGTATACCACATTTTCTTTATCCATTCATCAGTCAATAGACAGTTGAGCTAATTCCATAATTTGGCTATTGTAAAATAATACTGTTATAAACATATGGGAGCATATATCCCTTTGAATTAGTGCTCTTGTAATTTTTGGTAAATACCCAGTAGTGCAATTTTAACAAAATAGAATGTAAACTAATGAAGTAGTGCAGAAAAAAGTTGATTCTTTGAAAATGATGTTGAATATGGGGAAAAAACTTGATGAATGTTTGTTAAACTAAAATTGATAATATGAAATTACTACTGTATTAGGTAGAGAAAGACAACTGGAAAAAGATGGGGAGAAATTGTAAAGATCTAGAAGGTTTCTATACTCAGATTGTTAAACAAATGCCTGCTTTAAAGTCTATGTCAAAAAATGTTAATTATACCAGCGTGGAGCTAGAGTCAATCAACAGTCTTTTCCTAAGAAAGTTAGGATTTTCTAATTTTTTAATGTCAAGCAATAGTAGATTGTAACTGGACATTTTAAATATGTTATGAGAACCTGAGTCTTGTTTACATCCAATGGAAAATAACTGGTGGTCTGTTAATTTAGTTCTTAATGCTTTGGTATGCAAATATTATCAGAATTATGCAAGAGCATATTGATTTGCTCATGAGTTAAAACAACAACAACAACAACAACAGCAACAACAACAACAAACTTTATGGTGTCACATTATTGAGCTCCTTCCTTTCCATAATTTTCCTAGGACTTTTGAGTTCCCTGGATCTTTTCTTTTTGATCTTTTGGTGGAAACTGAGATTTTAGTTACTTCACTCTGCTATGAACATCTACAACTGTGCCAATGTCTGGGGTTAAGCAACAGGGAGATGAAAACAAAACAAAACAAAACAAAACAATGGAATTCACCCAATCCTCTTGGAATCAGTGTTTCACTGAACAGAGAGGAACTTTCCTTTTCCTCAGGGCTTTGGCTTTCCACAGAACTGTTTCCGAAGTCTGTCATCACCAGTATGGCATTGCTTGGGGGCTGGGGCATTAGGGAACAGAGAAAAGGAAAAAAGAAAAAGAAAAAGGAACCATTTGATTTCCATTATTTTCTCTGAGTGTTAGGTGTTCCCTTTCTTGCTTCTCAAGCCAGAAGAACTAAGGTGTTCTGGACATCGCCTGTGCCTCACCGCTCACTTCTGGTATGCTGAGCTCAGGCTGAGAGAGATTTAAAAAAAGGAAATGTAAATTCACTGCTTGTTCCATAAAATTTCAGATTCAGGTTCTCTCATCTGCTTTCCATGGTTTACAGAGTCCACATAGTTGCTTTATGCATTCGGTTCATATACTATAGTTGTATTGAGAGGAAAGATAAGGTGGAACCAAAACTCCAGTGTTGTCTCTAGAACAAGTACATTAAACCAAATTTGAAAAATTCACAATTTTTTGAAGAACAAAAAGTTAAGTGTAATTTTCTTGAAAGTCAGAAAAAGAATGATTATATATGGTTATGTGTGACAAAATAGGCATGTGTGTTGTGTGCACAAGCATGTTCAGAAGCAAGGTAGGCCTACAAGTGCATAACAAGAAACTTAGGAGAATGAATTCATCCTTATGAAATTAAGAATTCAATGTCTGAAATTATCACCATTAGTTATTGCTTGGCTGAGCAGTTTGGAAGCTGATATTAAATTATATATATTGGAGAAAAAATTCTAGCCAGCATTACTGATTTTCACTTTTTTTTTCCTCAAATAAATTCAACAGAGTAAATAGTCATTAACTTTGGAATGGGAAAAATTGAGTACATAGAAGAATGAAATCAAGGAGCTTGCTATTATCCATGTAATTTTCTTATAGAAACCCTCTCACAACCACATTCATGTTTTCAGCAGGCACGAGTTGAGAGAGGTCCATCATGATTCCATAAGTCACTGGTGGAATGACTATCTTTTTTCTTGGGTTGCCCAGTTAGGTGTATCAAGTGAAGAAAATAGCTATAGTTAGTGAAGAAAAGAAAAATGCTTTCCAATAGCCTTAAAGCTACACTTGAGATTTTTAAAACTAGTATCTTTCAATTTAATATTTGATAATGCATCCATCACTTCATTTCAATTATGAGAATTGCCTGGGCATTTTCCTTCTGTTCATAATCAAAATACATTTTACAACTTTTTAAAAAAATCTTTTCTTTGAGCTGACTGTAACAAAGACAGAGAACTTGTCAGTATTTTGAATTTAGCGGTGTTAAATATAGTATGCCTACCTCTAGGGGTTTTGAGTGAATAATTTTGGATTTTGAAAAGAGACAATGAAAATTATCTTCTGATCAATTTATGGCAGCATGTCAGTAGGTTTATGACTACAATGGCATCCTGAACACATAGACTGAGGATACAATAATGGAGGTCAGCAGGCAGAGCCAAATTTGGAAGTATATTTTGGGTCAAGGTGCTTTTATTTCATTTTCTCTTTTGGTCAGGGTTTAGATCATTGAACTAGGAAAATTAGTTGGAGTTATGCTATAAGTGCAGTTGAAAATGGAGAAAGAAGAGAGACTAGACATGCCAGAGACCTTTCAACTCTTCTTCTGAATGAGAAGGTATTAGAAAAGTGTCCAATGGTAAGGAATTAGAGGTTTGGAATGAGATGCTATTCAAAATAGTCTTAGAACAATTTTTAAAGAGATAAACTACCCTGTGCAAATGGAAGAGGGTCAGAACACAAGAGCAGATTTGTTTGTAGGAGAATGTAAACTTGGGGCTGACTTTTAGTTAGACAGCACTGGAATAATTTATTAAATACAGATTCAGTTTCTTATGCTGATTCATTCATTTAGTCCATTAATGTAAAAAGACAATGACATATCAATGTCTTTGTATAGAAAAGTATGAAGTATACATGCAAGTTCAATTCATAGACTGTGGGGCCAGACTGCCCTCATTTGAGTCTGAGCTCCACCATTTGATAGCCATAAAATTGAGCCAATTAGCTGCTTAAGCTCTCTCTGCCTCAGTTTTCTTATCTACACAAGGTGGCTATTAACAGAGTTGCTATGAGAACGAAAGTTCATACATATAAATTAGGATCTTGTATATCACAGAGTATGCCCTCAATGAAAGATACCTGTTAATATCACCCCACATGATTAAGGCCATCAATTGCTCTGAAAAAAAAATCAACTGAAGTGGAATACTGTAATAAAACAAAAGTATCTAATACACATAAGTATGTATATATACATAAAGTGAAACATCCCTAAACTCACAATGAATATTTTCTTTATGTAAATGAAATAAATATATAAACAGTTGCCAATTCACTTGAGGTTATATTGTATTTAAGTCCTTTAAATAGAGTCCTAGTCATCTTATTTTACAAACCATACTTAGGCATTATCTATGATTTCTAGTTTTGGTTTCCTTAAAACAGAGTGAAAAAACTCAGGCATTTGTTAAGCGATCTGAGGATAGAATCCTTCTAGATCCTTAAAATTTCTCCCAATCTTTTTTTCAGTTGTCTTTCTCTACCTAATATGGCAGTAAGATTTATAATATCAATTTTAGTTTAGCTAACTCACATTTATCAAGTTTTTTCCCCATGTTCAATATCATTGTCAAGTTCATCAAGTTCAAGGAATCAACTTTTTTTGCACTAAGGTTTTATTAGTTTACATTTTCTTTGTTAAAATTTGAATTTAAAATAATTGATATACTAATCTAAAAATATCGGTAAACCAGCCCAGCTGGCACTGGTTAAGCACACAGCTTTTTCAGTCACGGAGAATGTAGATTGAGAGTGGCTTGTCAGTTTGGTACCATGCCTGTACTGTGGGAAAAAGTATGGGGCGAATGGGGAGGAAACTTGTTACTTGTTTGGTAGAACGAGTTAATAGTGAGTTAACTAAGTTTCTACTCTATATCTCTTGATTTATCAGATGTTCTTCTCTTCAAACTTACCTACTTTGCAGTAGGTCATAAATTTGGCCTCTCAAATTATTAAATAGTAAGACAGAGTCAATGTCAGAGAAATATTCATAGTATTTCTACTGATCTTGAATTTGGTAGCAAGTAGGAAAAAACATTTTGAAAATTCTTTTTGGACATTGGCAGGGAAATTCTGAGTTGAAATTCATTAAAGAAAGAGTATCTAATAGTCCTTGGAAAGCCAAAAGGTGACGTGGAGGAAAAAAGAGCATAAAAATATTGGCTCCATACAACTGTAGAATTGAGCAAGCTTTGCCTTTTGTTTTACAAAATAACTAATTAAAAAATGTTATTAAGTCTGCTGGAAATTTTTTCATCACCTAGTATTCCATTATATAACAAACCAAAAACAATTTAGCGTGCATTAACAAACACATCTTCATATTATCAGGAAAACTAAGTTAAAAATGAAATCTACATTCTGTCAAAAATAATTTAAAATATTTGGAAGTTTTAGAATAAAATCAATTTACCACTTAGAACTATCACTTTGTAACAGTACCAGTAACTTTGCATAGTAAAACTTGAAGTTACAAAATCCAGTCAGAGGGGCCATATTATAAAATCCTCTAATTGTCCAAAAACCTGAATAAATACTCCACTGACACTGGACTCTTCCTTCCTAGGCTTCTCCGTATCCTCCTTCGTTCTTTCCTTTTGCATAAGGTCCTAATTTGGGAGTATACTAAAAAAAATCTTTACACTGCTGAGAAGCACAGAGGCCCAGTGAGAAGGAGAAATGACAGTGGCTGAGAAAGAAAAAGAGATAAAGAGAAACTTAACCATGATCACCTACAGAAAAGGAGTGAACTTTCTCTATTCCTGGGGAAATTAGAAGAAAGTCCCTGTGTTTTGTGGGCCTCTTTTTTTGAGGGTAGTCTAGATAACTGTCTGGAAAGGGATAACTGAGCAAGGGTGATAGAGCTAGTGTGAGCAAAATGCAGAGTCTTTCTCAGTATTTTAGCTGTTTCCAGGTGTAGGAGGATAGGAGAATATGCTACCTGGTTACAGTCCATAAAATTAAGACATAATGAAACATTCCTTTGGAACTCAAACATTACAAAACCATTCCTGGACACAGAGATGGACTCAGATAATTGTTGTTTTCAAGGTTGTTTTGATCTGATTTTCAGGGCCTGACAAAAGACTGATCAGTTCTCTTCTTAAGTAGTTGATTCTGTCCATACCCCAACCATTTCCTTTATCAGGCTTTCTCATGCTAGAGTCACTATGCTTGAGCTCAAACTGCCCCAGGCCACATACAGACAATGAGGGACACCCCCTATCCCTGGAGCCCATGAAATTATTCGCATTAGTCTATCCACAGGAGCCCTCAAAATTTATCTACCCCACCTCCTTTGCCATACTTGAGCTGCTACAGCTTGCTGTTACCCTGTCCCAGGATGCAGCCCCCTTGCAGTACTGCTTCTCTCATTTGGAGCTGGAAGTAACAGAGTTCTGACTTTCATCTCTCTGAGTATGTTTGCAGTGTCCTGCTATCCAGAGAAGCTGTAATTCTACCTGTATCACTCGGGACATATCATTTGACCTATATCAATTTCCTCTCTGTATAGTAAGATTGTCATATGGCTTTAGCAAGATAAATAGGGTGAAGCACTTACATAATTATTGGAATAGAACTGCTGAATAAATGCTAGTTCTTATTATTGAGAGGCATACAATGTAGCCTCACATTTTGGTTATTGGCTCTTTGGCAAGCCTAGAATTCAGCTTCCTCATTCCTATAAATAAACATGATAAGAGCATCACTTTACACAATACTATGAGAATGAAAATAGATCATGTGTGTGAAACTCTATGAAGGATTATCAACATGTTAGTATTATCTAATTAATTACCTATTGTCTTCCTTTGTTGTCTCAGAAGACAAAACTTAAGTGATATGTAGAATTTATTTAGCTTACATTTTGGCACCTACTATTTGCCAGGCACTATTTTAAGAACTATATTCTTCATTTGAAAGAGAGAGAGAGAGAAAATCGGAACAAATGTATTTTGCTCAAGTTAATGCAAGCTTAAAAAATAGCATGATCTTTGTAGAAGGATAAACACATTACTTTTATTTGGATTTTTAATAATAAATTTTAATAAGGGCCAGTATTTTAAGACACTGAATTACAAAACAAATTTTAAAGTATTCTGGTATGATAAAAATAAGCTTGAGTATCAACCTAAGAGAGCTCTGACATCAAATCTCAGTTTAAAAGGTTGGTTATAAAAGCATGAAGAAATAATAGCATATTTTAAAACTTAATTAGTATTAATTGGCAAGATGGATTTTATGAATACCAGTTTTCTATATCTGAACACACTCTGCATTTATCTACGTTTAAATGTGTAATACTGAACTTTTGTTTTCTTTCTTTTATTTTTATATTCATTTATATATTCTTGACATGATTTCTGATTCCTGAATGTATAAGTTGAATGGAAATCAAGCTTTTCATTTAAATCCACAAGAGGCAACTCTTATCATTCTGAATTGTAGGCCTGATATCCAAAGTTCTAATACACCTTGAGTCAGGTAAGGACTCTCAAATAGTGATTAGTATAGAGTTCTTAGCATCAGTGGATGAGACCAAAAGTAAAAATTGGAATTCAATTAGTTATATTTCCAGAATTACATCTCTGAATAATACTTCACTGCTTAAAATGCTATGTAGCTGTCACAGTGGTGGGAGGGAGTTGAATTAGAAGGGAGTTGTCCAATGTAAGCAAACACATAGCCTGTATAAATTTCATCAACGCATATAGCAGAGAACTCACTGAAGGCACACCTACTTATATAATCTCAATGATCATTATGAGAGCAGTAATTTTTACCAAGGTTATCCAAACTAAGTGAACTGTTGTTTTCTTCAACTTACTCCAGGAGTGAGCCACAGCCATTATAATGTGATATGGTGGAGGGAAGAGGGGATCTGAGTGTCAGGAATTGGCTACATTATAGTAAGTGGAGAGATACTGTTTAGAATATGATTGTAATCATTTAATAAAATAATGAGTGCTTCATGAAATAGACCAAAAGAAGATATTAAGAAGAAATTTCTAACAAGCATCAAGAAACTTTTTCATACATAACATGTATAAATTGGATTAATAATCTCAAGTCCCCTTAAAGTTCTTTATTTTTATTTTTTAAAGATCTTTATTTATTTATTCATGAGAGACACAGAAAGAGAGGCAAAGACACAGGCAGAGGGAAGAGAAGTGGCTCCATGCAAGGATCCCGATGGGGGACTAGCTCCTGGGTATCCGGGATCATGCCCTGAGCCAAAGGCAGACACCCGACAGCTGAGCCACCCAGGCATCCCCTAAAGTTCTAACATCCTGAGTCAGGGAGTGGGCAATATTTGCAAATCAGTGGATACCATTGCTATATTCCTTTGAAACTCGTTTTTTTTACTAGAAAGCATAATAAAGGAACCTAGGAAATCATTAAATTCAAGGTAATGATATAAAGCCCCAGTTCATTAATCCAGAGACTATATATATATATATATATATATATATATATATCTTTTTCCTTTAGGACGCTAATATGGTACCCTATGGGCATCCATATTGTCTCGTCATCATTCAAACATACTGGACCTCCAGCCCTCCTGAATTCATGTAGACCAGTTGATATTGATTCACTTCAGTGAGAACAATAGTAAATAACTATGCATTTTCATTTTCCTTCCACCTTAAGGGTTATCAGTGTTAGGAAAATGAAGTGGGCATTAGTAGAGCATCTTGAAACTAAGGTACTCGGTATGATTAAACAGCTAAGGAATATTCATGAAAGAAATCATTGTGTAGAATAATTCACGTGAACTTAAAGTAAAAGTATAACTTAAAGGGGCTTGTTCAGAAATGACTCAGTTTTTGGATTTCTTTTTCATATTGTTTTATATATGCCTATGTGATAAGTTGGTATAAATTTGATTGCATCTTGGATTTTTTTAAATCCATGTTACTATTTTTTATGTATATTCTTTAGTATCTTAAAACCCTGAAGAACAAAGAGGTATACTAACATATTTACTATAGGTCAGAAAGCAAGTAGTGGCTGACTTTTAGAAAATTACTAGGTTCAGAAGAATTTAAATATTTTGGGAATTCAGAATGTTCATGGAAGAGTTCAGGTGTTAGAGCAGAAGAACAGATTTCCCAGGAAGAAACAGATACAAATAAAAAAAAAAAAAAACGGGGCTTCCAGTGCTGGAAATGGAATAGTAGGGTGAACTCTAGATGTAAGAAGATAGCAAAGGCATAATTGCCATAATACAGGTAACCTTGCACACTTCAACTAGGGTTCTCAAGTTCTCTTTAACCAAAGATAGAGTTGGCCACAGCATTTCCAGTGTGAGGCTGAAAGTTAGTTCCAGCTAACTGTAAAGAACTAGTATATGCAGAGATCTGGGAAGCAGGAAAATTAACATAAAACCAATAAAGAAGGCCTTAAAAAGTACTACCCAAAGAAGTTTTACAGGTATCTGGAATCACACAGGTTTATAATAGAAACAGTCTAGTGATTGAAGATTATCTTTAGTAATAAGTCAAATTCTGTATTTAATTATATTTTTTACATACCACATGTTAAATTATAATTATAAATATTTTTTTAAAAAACTCAACTGCATGAACAACCTACCTTTGAAACTGCCCATGTGGGTTTTATTGATAATGCTAGAAGTTACAAGGAAATTCAGTAGTTTGTTGTTCTATTCTGCATGGAAGCACAGACCATAATAAACAAAAGAACAGGAAGAGAGATGTGTATTCATTAAGGGGGCAGACTTTTCCTCAACTATTAACACAATCAAAAGAGAAACAGAAAATTCAGAAGGCTAAAGAATGGTAGGGAAAGTAAGTGCCTGAACTGAACATCATGCTTTGCAGAGCTAAATAAAGAAAATTAAGCTTGTATAGTGCTATTCTCTCTCACTCTGAAGACCCCTTTTCATTTTCGACCCACCTCTACTGGTCCTTGACTTCTCTCAGGTTACAATAGATTACTCTTCTCCCATGCCTAGCAAGGAGCTGTATAAATCTTATTTTGCCTGTCTCCCCAAACCCATATTGTTTGTGTAGTTTCTTTGTTTTTGTTTTGGTGTTGAAACCTGGGTTATTTTGTTTGCTTTCTTCTTTTTTAAGTACAGAGTCTACCTCTGTTCCTCTTCTACTTGTCTTCAGCGCATAAAACTTTTACCTCTCCTATGCGTCATGTTCTCAGGATAAGACTGGTTCAATATTTGAAAATCAATCAATGTAATTCACTGTATTAACAGTGTTAAAGGGCTTCCCTGGTGGCGCAGCAGTTTAGTGCTGCCTACAGCCCGGGGTGTGATCCTGGAGACCCGAGATCGAGTCCCACATCGAGCTCCCTGCTTGGGGCCTGCTTCTCCCTCTGCCTGTGTTTCTGCCTCTCTCTCTCTCGCTCTGTCTATCATGAATAAATAAAAAATAAAATCTTAAAAAAACAAAACAAAACAAAAAAAAGTCTTAAGAAGAAAAGTCACATGATCATATCAGCTGATGGAGAAAAAAAATTGGCAAATTCAACACACATTAATGATAATAAATCTCAGAAAAAAAAGATGAGAGAGAACCTCCTCAACTGTGAATGAACAGGTACAAAATACTCTATAACTAACATTATACTTAATAGTGAAAGACTGAATACTTTTCTACCTAACATGAGAAACAAGGCAAATATGTCTGCTCTCACCACTTTCATTCAAAATATTGCTGGAGGTTTAAGCCAATGTTATAAAGCAGGAATAAATAGAAGGCACATGGACAAGAAAGGAAGAAATGAAACTATCACTATTTGCACATGACATTGTTTAAGTAGAAATTCTCAAGGAATCTACCAAAATAACTCCTAGAACTAAGAAGTAAGAGGTCACAGGATTCAAAAGAAACAAAGTCGATTGCATGTCTACATACTGACAGCACCAAAATTTAAAAATACAATATTGTTTGCAACCACTTAAAAAAATGAAATGCTTGGGTATAAATATAATAAATATACACAGAAATTATATGTTGCAAACTATTCAATGTTATTGAAGATCACCAAAGATCCAAATAAATGAAGAAATATACCTTATTCATTGATTGGATGACACAGCATAGTAAAGATGTCAATTCTTCTCAAACTGATATGTAGATATAACAATGTTCATCTGAAAATTCCACCAAGATTTTTGTAAATATAGAATAGATTCTTCCAAAATTTATATGAGAAGGCAAAGGATCTAAAATAGCTAAAACAATTTTGAAAAGGAAAAATAAAGTGGGAAGAAATCAGTCTACCAAATTTCAAGACTACATTTTATCTATATTATTATTATTATTATATATGTATACATATACACGTATTTAATATAAATATATATAATGTGTATAGCATTATATGTGTATAGCATATGTGTATAGCATTATCTGTGTATAGCACATTACATATAGCTACATTATTCAAGACTATGGTATTGGTGGTGGGATAGAGTCAAAGCAACAGAGCAGAATAGAGAACCCAGAAATATTTGCATACAAATTAGCCCATTTAATTTTTACAAAGGTACAAAACAAATTTAGTGGAGGAAAGATAGGCTTTTCAATAAATTATGCTGGTATAATTAGACTAATAGAGGGAAATGAGAGTCTCAATTTAAGTTACACACTTCATGCAAAAATTTACTTTAAAATGAGTCAATGATTTAAAGTCTAAAACATAAAACTATAAAAGTTTTAGGAAACCTAGGAGAAAAACTTCAGGACTTATGGCTATGTGAAGAGTTATTGGACTGGACATTCAAAACACAAATATTAAAAGGAGAAATGGACATATTGGGCTTCATTGGAACCTAAACTTTGACTTTAGGGAAGGCTTTAATTAGGGGACTAAGACAATGCATACTTGAAGTAAGTATTTGTAAACCACATATCTGACAAATAACTAGTATCTAGAATTTAGAAAGAACTCCCAAAATTAAACAGTGAAAATATAAACAGTCCAATTTAAACCTGTGAAAAGGCACGCAGGGACATTTCACCAAAGACAATATATAGGTGAAAAGTCAGCATGGGAAAAAATGTGCATCATCATTAGACGTTATGGAAATGCAAGTTAAAACCTCTATCACAATGTTTACAATAGAAAATAGCTGACATCAGCAGATTTTCACAAGGATACAAGGAAACTGGATCGCTCATGCTTTGCAATAGGAGTGGAAAATGGCACAGCAACTCTGGAAAATAGTCCATGCTTTCTTTAAAAACCAAACATGCACTTATCATAAAACCCAACAATTGTCCTCCTGGGCATTTAACCCAAAGAAATGAAAACTTATGTTCACATAAAAACCTCCACTGTGTTTGATTAGTTTCTTTAACTCTGTCCCCATTGTACACAGTCTTAATTATTTTTGCTTTCTAATAATCAGTAATGCCTCTAAAGAATTTTCCAAGAGTTTCAAGTGTCTTGACTTTTAATAGTTCTTTGTATTACCAAATACATTCTAGAATCACTTTACCAAGGAGCAGAAGAAAAACCCAAAACTTCTGGAAATTCTATCAGAATTGTACTGAATATTCAGATGTTCACATATCTTTAAATTTTCCACTTAAATTACTTTGATAGATTTATAGAATTAAATTTAACAATAAAGATACACATTAAGCCCTTCCAAGTTTGTCAAGCATTTTGAAATTTTCATCTCGGAGATTTCCTGTTCTGTTAGATTTATTTCCAGGTACATTGTGTTTTTATTCTATTGTAAAAAACATTTTTCGTAGTGCATTTAAAAAAATTTTGTTACTGGCATTTTGAAATGCAATTGGATTTTATACTCTGATTTTGTATCCAGAAAATGCTAAATGCTCTGTTCTAATAATATACAAACATACATGCGTTGGTTGCTTCCATGTGATTCTTTAGGTAGACAATCATATAATCCACAAATAATGACAGTTTATTTTTTAACTTTCTAATTTATTATTTTATTATTTAATTTATATGTTTATGTATCTTTCTTTCATTAGTGATTTGACTACTTCACTAATGTTAAATTAAAATGATAACACACATGTTCCTAATCTTAGAAATGATAGTTCAAATTCATAGTATAATTTTAATTTTCCTGCAAAATTTTTATAGCTTTACCAGACTAAGGAAGTTCCCTTAAATTGCAAAGAGTTCTTCTCTATTTTTTCTTTTTAACGAGGAACTGATGTTGAATTTTATCATATGGTCTTTGTGACCATATGATAAATGATCATAATACTATTCTACTTTAATGTTTAACATGATAAATACATTGGACTTCTTATGCTAATACAACTATGTGCTACTTGAATAAAGTAAGTATAGTCATGCTTATAATTTTATATATTTTATTCTTGGGCTCATTAATATTTTGTTAAAGGTGCTTGTATGTATATCTATGAATAAAATTGCCCTGTAATTTTCCATTACTCCACTGTTTTTTTAAATTTTAGTGTTAAGATTATGCTGGCTTCATAAAACAAACGTTTTCAACCTGTAAGGCAATATAAGTAGATAAAAATTATAAATAAAGAATGTTTACTTCTCACTCAAAGATTTCTTTCTATTTTTTAACTCATACTGTATCTCACTTAGACAAAAGTAAATTTTTAAAAATATATCAAACATTTTTTTAATATCTTAATTCCAAATGATCTGTCCTATCTAGTCATGAATGGTGAATTGAGCATCATATCAGTTAATTTATGCAGGTCTCATTTAGTAAATATATATATATTTTTTTTAATATATTTTTTAAGATTTTATTTATTTATTCATGATAGACACACAGAGAGAGGCAGAGACACAGGCAGAGGGAGAAGCAGGCCCCATGCAGAAGCCCGATGTGGGACTCCATCCTGGGACTCCAGGACCATGCCCTGGGCCGAAGGCAGGCACTAAACTGCTGAGCCACCCAGGGATCCCTCATTTATTAAATATATTTAAGTCCTCTAATAGTACCAGAAATCTACTGAAACACAAAATTTAATTTTTGTAGCTGAAAGATGTCTACAAAATGGCTATTTTTAGCACGCTAATATAAACACAAAAATTAACTCAAAATCAGTTAAAGACTTCAATGTGAGACCTGAAACAATGAAACTCCTAGAAGAAAACATGAGAACAAAGCTCCTTGACATGGGTCTTGGTAATAATTTTTTTGGATATGACACTTAAAAAACAAGCAACACAATAAAAAATAAACAAGTGGGACTACATCAAATTAAAAGCCTTCTGAGCAGCAAAAGAAACCATCAACAAAGTGGAAAGACAACCATTCCCTAGGGCATAGGAAAAAAATATTTTTAAACCGTATATCTGATAAGGGGTCAAGATCCAAAATAAATAAAGGACTCATACAACTCAATAGCAAAAATACCCGAAAAAAACCCCCAAAAAACAAATAACCTAATTAAAAATGAGCAAAGTACCTGAGTAGACATTTCTACAAAGAAATATGCAAAAAGCCAAAAAGGTACATGAAAAGATGCTCGACATTACTAGACATTAGGGAAATGCAAATTAAAACCACAATGAGATGTCACAACAAACATGTTAGAATGACCATCATCAAAAAGACAAGAAGTAATAAGTAATTAATGCTGGCATGAGTGTGAGAGAAAAAGAACCCTTGTACACCTTTGGTAGGATTGTAAATTGGTATAGCTACTGTGGAAAACAGCATGGAGATCCTCAAAAACTTAAAAATAGAATTAACATATATCAGCAATTCCACTTTGGGGAATATATCCAAAGGAAACGAAAATACTAACTTGAAAAGATATCTGCACCATCCATGATTGATCATAACATCATTATTTACAATTGCTAAGACATGGAAACAACCTGTCCATCAACAGATGAATGAATAGAGAAATTGTATATATACACACAGTGGAATATCAATCAGCCATAAAAAATGAGGACATTCTACCATTTGATGAATGAACCTTAAATGCATAGTGCTAAGTGAAAGAAGTCAGAGAGAGACAGACATATACTGTACGGTCTCACTTGTATGTGGAATCTAAAAACAAAATGAAACTGAAAAAGAGATCAGACTTGTGGTTACCAGAGGCAGAGAGTGGGGGAGAGGGAACTAGAAGAAGATAGTTAAAAGGTACAACTTCCAGTTATAATTATTTAGGGATATAATGTACAACATGATGATTATTGCTAATGCTACCATATAATATGTAGGAAACGAAGAAGAATAAATACTAAAAGTTTGCGTCACAAAGAGAAAATTCTTTTCCGTTTAAATTGTTTATTCTTTTTATTGTACCTATATAAGAAGTTGGATGCTAGCTGAACCTATTGTGGAATCACTTCACAATACATGCAAATCAAACCACCATATTGTATGCCTTCAACTTATACATTGATGTATGTATGTCCCTCAATAAAACTGAGGGAAAAATATTTTTAAGAGGCAATATACAATGGCAGTATTGAGTTCCTGTTCTGAGTTTCAGTGTGGCCTTTAGGGTAAAAGTCATATCTGAGCACCCAATGCTATGACAGGACTGTTGCCAACCTTTCTTTAGCTTCATTTTCACCCCTATGAGCCTTTTGCTCCCTTTCTATAAAATACTCTGAACTCCTAAACTGATGTTTATGGCACTGCATGCTTCCTTCTGCTCTCTTTTCTTGGCCTGCTCTTTCTCACTTTCTCTTTTATCTAACCAATATTGTGCTATACAGTTGGGTAATATGTGCTGCCCGTCAGAATGTAAATCTCATAAAAGCAAAAATCTATGTGTTGTGCATCTTTGTCTTGATCAGAAAAAAATGATTGACACATTGCGGCTGTTCAAAAATGTTTGTAAAATGCCTACATGAAAGAAATGGTTCAAGGTGATTAGGATTGCTCACTTCTAGCCTGTTTGCATCCATTGCAATCTCAGGCAATAAATTCCGAATTCAGGGTAAGAGTGGGAGGTAGAAGTCCATTGCTTTAATTAATACTAATAGGTATCTGAATATAACATCTATCCTGATATTTAAAGTTAATTGTGTGTGTAAAATGAATTTGAAGTATTATTTTTTATTAGCCAGCTTATTTCTGAAATTCATGTGCACAGAGGTATTTATTATATTTTGAAAATCATAAGGCACTTTCAACTTAGAGTAGTACTTGTTGTTGAAATTTAAATACTGCCAATGCAGTCAATATCCTGTTGAAAGCATCTCTTCCTATATTGTACAGACATGCAATGAGTCTGCTCTTCTGTTCTGGTATACTCTTCTATGATGCAATTGAATATGAGGGTTTAATAATGAAACTCTCCAGCAGCATTGATTAAATGAATCTTATTTGACATTCATGAAATCAAAGGAATATGTTGACAAGTGCATCCAGATCCATAGACATCATAAAAGTTAAAAGGAATCACTTATAATGTAAATATTATTTATATGCAGTCTCTGACTCCTGAGCCTGTGAGTTCATGTTAACAAGGTTGAAACACACAGACAATGCAAACCACAGAAAGTTTGTTTGAACAGATATTGCTCAGGAATACTTGCTAAACAGCACAATTTTGTTTGATGATTCAAAGATATGAATAAATATCCTGAAAAGTTCAAACCTCGATGGGGATTAACAGGATTGGTAGCAGGTGAGTGTTTCGGATGAGGTTGGTTTTTGTTGTGGACACAGCTAGCAGTGAATGGGGCAGAAGGTGGTTTTGGAGAGTAGACAGCATTTCATTAACTATGAACTACCTTCAAAGAACTGGATGGAATCATGAAGAAAATTTCAGTATTCAGCAACATTATAATTAACATAAGGTACTTAAGGATGCAGGAAGAGTTCTAAGTATAGGATCCATTTAATAGGAGCTGGAATTTGTAGGCTATCCCAGAATAGCAAGGATAGAGCATGCTTCGTCACATGACTACACATGATGTCTGGAAAAGGGATTGGGGAGGAACACACTCTTTGTAGTATGAATTCTGATTGAAGGAGATGCTTTTAGGGAAGCTAACCACTCAAAAGTAATAGATAGAAGCTGCCATTATTCCAGTATTGAGATAGCCTCTTAGAAAGAGAGCCTGGGAGTGCCTTGGTGGCTCAATTGGTTAAGCATCAGACTCTAGATCTCAGCTTAAGTCTTGATCTCAGGGTCATGAGTTGGAGTCCCCTGTTGGGCTCCATGCTGGGCATGAAGCCTACTAAAATTAAAAAAAAAAAAAAAAAAAGAGCCTAATTTGGTTTATTTTACCAAGGAGAGGAAGCAGGAGAGAAAATTGGTTAAGGGCATGGGCTTTGGGATTAGCCAAGCATGGGTTCAAATAACGTACATGTCACCTTGGCTTTGTAACAGGGAAATGCTTATTTAAATCTACTCCTCAGTTTCCTTCATTGTGTACTTGATATAATACCAACCAGCTCCTAGTCTTGTCAAGAAACCTTCATGATGTACTGCATAAAAGTGCTTAATATAGCACTTCACCTACAAAACAAACCATTATACTACAAATCATCTTCTTGCAACTCCATTCTGTCAATAGCTGATTAAAGATGGACAGCTGACTTAAGGGAAGGCAGTCCATAGGGTAGAATAAACCATTCTTTTTCCTCTAGTAATAATTGGCACTATCGTCAATCTGTGCTGGGAGGTACAATTGAAGTGCAATGATTGTAATGGAGCACCAAAAGTTATGAAAGAGTGGTCATGCCAACCCTGAGTAAGCTCAGAAAAAATAGTCTAGAGAGGGAGAACGGGGAGACAAATTCAGGAAAAGCATAAGAGAAGTGGAGGTAAGAGAGATGTCATAATACCTAAGATACTGGAAGTTATCTCAGTTTTTCACTTTCCAGCCCAACTCCCTACAAATCTTGAGTATATTTTTGCCCTGGGATGATTGTCAAAGAGTTTATGTTCATGAGTGTGAGCCATGTGAACTGTAGCCTCTTCTGTAATGTGAGATCAATTTGAGATTTTTTTGGCTTGAATTAGATTAGGTGTATATGTTTTTAAGATTTATTTATTTATTTTTATTTTAGAGAAAAAGAGAGAGCACAAGGGGAGGGGCAGAGGGACAGGGAGAGAGAATCTCAAATAGACTCTGCACTGATCATAGAGCCCAACATGGGGCTCAGTGTCACAATCCCGAGATCATGACTTGAGCCAAAACTAAGAGTCAGGTACTTAACCGACTGTGCGACCCAGGCACCCCAGTTTAGGTGTTTAGATGCATCTCTTCCTTGTCACCAAAACCTCAACTAGAAGAGAAATAAAACCAGAGATGTAAAATGACCCATATGCCGTATCAGAACTCGTCAGTGCCAAAGGTGAGCATCCTCTGATTCTTAGTACAGAGTCCTTTATACCTTGTCATCCTGTTTCCTCACCTTTCAAAAATCTACTATTTGTTGAACATCTCTGTCTTTACATTATCTCACAATGATCTAACCACAGTTTCATATTAATTGGTATCTCAGTTTTTTAACTGAATAAATGTGTTCAGAGAAGTTTAGTAGCTTAAGCCCAAAATATTTGAACCCTGCTCCATCTGCCTTTAAGAGTTCTTAATCCTGCTTCTCCCTCTGCCTGTGTCTCTGCCTCTCTCTCTCTCTCTCTGTGATTATCATAAATAAAAAAAAAAAAAAAAAAAAAAAGGGATCCTTGGGTGGAGCAGCAGTTTGGCGCCTGCCTTTGGCCCAGGGCGCAATCCTGGAGACCTGGGATCCTGGAGACCTGGGATCGAGTCCCACGTCGGGCTCCCAGTGCAAGGAGCCTGCTTCTCCCTCTGCCTGTGTCTCTGCCTCTCTCCCTCTCTGTGATTATCATAAATAAATAAATAAATAAACAGATAGATAAATAAATAAATAAATAAATAAATAGAGTTCTTAATCCCCATAATTCCACTTCCTTCAGTAATTTCATCAGAAGAGGATAAAGAGAATCGTCATTATGTATCTATTAGAATTGGGGAAAGGAAAAAACCCTCTAAATGTTGATCACTTTATGGCTTTCTCAGTCTTGATAACCTTTTGTCATCCCAGAATGCAAACCAAGTATTTCCTTTTTTTCAAATATTTAATTATTTATTTGAGAAAGTGAGAGAGATCACACAGAGAGAGGAAGAGAAAGAAGCAGACTGCTTGCTAATATGAGGCTCCATCCCTGGAATCATGATCTAAGCAGAAGGCAGAGGCTTAACGGACTGAGCCCTCTAGACACCCCAAAACCAAATATTCTTAAAGAGAATATGCATTCACTAGATTGTTAATTATTGATTCCAGCATTTAAGTGCCATGCTGTGTTTGTGATCTGGAAAGAACCCATCTCAGTTAGTGCAGCCCAGCAGCAAGGCCTTGTGTGGAACCTATATTGTCTCAAGCATCTTTGTTGCCAGTGTTCTCAGGAACTACAAAAGCTGGCCAAAACTCATCAACATTCAGCAACAAAAGATATATTTCATCACATACCACCTTTATTGTAGCCTGCTTTGGGGTTAAGCGGAGTCAGAAGCATGAATGCATTGGTTGGTGCCAACAAAGGATCCCATCAATTTCCAGTTGGTGTTTAGAGACCGAGTTTACTCCAAAAGGAAAAGAAAAAAAAAAAAAGTGGAGCCAGAAAGCCTTAATGTAGAGCTTCCAGGAAAACTATACAAGTAACTTCTACTCGGGGGAAAACACAGAGCCCTATATCATTTCCCAGTGTTACAATTTTGCAAATGGTGGTGCAACTTGATGCGGTCTTGGGATTAAAAACATCATTTCAGGGCAGCCCTGGTGTCTCAGAGGTTTGGCGCCACCTTTAGTCCAGGGTGTGATCCTGGAGTCCTGGGATCAGGTCCCGCATCGGGCTCCCTGGGTGGGGCCTGCTTCTCCCTCTGCCTGTGTCTCTGCCTCTCTCTCTCTCTCTCTCTCTCTCTCTGTGTCTCTCATGAATAAATAAATAAAATCTTAAAAAAAAAAAACAACAACATTATTTCAGGTACTCTGAAATGCTAAATTTTTCCAGGGGACTTACTGTTTCTGAGACAACTGGAAGTACTCAGCACCATCCTGACCTCTGTCTGTTCTCCTACCTTTACTCCAAATACTGGGCTCTAGTAGAAGCAAACCAAATCTATACCAGGACATTTGACTTTTCTGAGATGTCACAAAGGGGGCACTTAAAGTGCTAAGATTTGCCCTGAAGGGTCTAGTGTGTATGTCAATGATGACTAAATAAACAAAAAAATTTCTAAATCTCAAATTTCCTTAGGGCTATTTGGAGTTCCTACAAGTTGAATTTTAAAGTATTTTTTTTAAGCGTGAGGTAAATAATAAGATTTGAATCTTTTGCTTCTTATACAGAATATGAGTGAGATCAATGAGAAAAAAAAATGAGAGAACTTTTGTGGATTAACAGAATGCCAGAGAGCCTGTGTTTCAACAGCACAAATATAGGGGGCTCAGCCACAGGCATTTCTAGAATTCCTTGTTGAGATTCAGTAACTCTATGACATGTACTTGCTGGTCACATCAGATAAATTAGATAAGAATTTAATTTACATGTGAGATGAGCTCCATCACATTTGTTAATTTTAGCTGCTGGTAATATTCTCAACAAGAAATAGCCACTGTTAAAAGTCAGACAATTCTTGCCACATGTCAGAGGTAAAAACAATACTGTGTCTCTCATTTAAAAGTCATTGTAATCCCTGGGAAAAGTGAAAGACTGGTTATGGCCATGCTTCTCAAATTTACAACATCCACAAACCAGTTAATATTTTTTTCAGAATAGTCATAGACCACTGATTTTAGCTAATATTTTTAAAAGATGACAATATTTTTTTAAATAATAAATTTATTTTTTTATTGGAGTTCAATTTGCCAACATACAGAATAACACCCAGTGCTCATCCCGTCAAGTGCCCCCCTCAGTGCCCGTCACCCATTCACACCCACCCCCCGCCCTCCTCCCCTTCCACCACCCCTAGTTCATTTCCCAGAATTAGGAGTCTTTATATTCTGTCTCCCTTTCTGATATTTCCCACACATTTCTTCTCCCTTCCCTTCTATTCCCTTTCACTATTATTTATATTCCCCAAATGAATGAGAACATATAATGTTTGTCCTTCTCCGATTGACTTATTTCACTCAGCATAATACCCTCCAGTTCCATCCACGTTGAAGCAAATGGTGGGTATTTGTCATTTCTAATAGCTGAGTAATATTCCATTGTATACATAAACCACATCTTCTTTATCCATTCATCTTTCAATGGACACTGAGGCTCCTTCCACAGTGTGGCTATTGTGGACATTGCTGCTAGAAACATCGGGGTGCAGGTGTCCTGGCGTTTCATTGGGTCTGCATCTTTGGGGTAAATCCCCAGCAGTGCAATTGCTGGGTCGTAGGGCAGGTCTATTTTTAACTCTTTGAGGAACCTCCACACAGTTTTCCAGAGTGGCTGCACCAGTTCACATTCCCACCAACAGTGCAAGAGGTTTCCCCTTCTCCACATCCTCTCCAACATTTATGGTTTCCTGCCTTGTTAATTTTCCCCATTCTCACTGGTGTGAGGTGGTATCTCATTGTGGTTTTGATTTGTATTTCTCTGATGGCAAGTGATGCAGAGCATTTTCTCATGTGCATGTTGGCCATGTCTATGTCTTCCTCTGTGAGATTTCTGTTCATGTCTTTTGCCCATTTCATGATTGGATTGTTTGTTTCTTTGGTGTTGATTTTAATAAGTTCTTTATAGATCTTGGAAACTAGTCCTTTATCTGATACAAAAAGATGATAATATTTTTAAAAATAATACTTTTTTTCATATTGAAGAAAGAGATGAAATGATGATATTGTTCACCAAAGAATCTGTGTCTAGCTTTTTAATAGATAAGGTATAGTTTAGGCTTCAGTTAATTTTTTAACCTTCACTTCTACTAAATTATAGTATCCTAATTAAAAATGATAAATTATTATTGAGAAAAAACATCCAAGAAAAATTAAAAGTATATTTTTTCAGAAGTAAAAGACAGAAGTTTTTGTATAGAAAGGACTAACCAAGGACCAGAATAATCAGAATAATGAATGATAAAACACACACACACACACACACACACACACACATACACACAATCATTATATGAGTATCAGGAAAAAAGAGAAGATTCTAAATACTTGCAGAGAAGGAAAAAATAGTATACAAGGGATCAAAAGCCAAAATTTGAATTTTTAGCTATATCATTGAAAACTGAAATATAATGGAGCAATGGTCTCAAAATGTTGAATAAAAATGGCACCAAATCTAGAGTATTATTCACACCCAAACTGTCCATTAAGTATCAAGATCAAATGAACACATTCTGAGATTTACAGATTTTTTTAATGTGCCTTCCATGATCCCATTCATAGCAATCTACCAGAAGTTATTCTTCACTATAGCAATGGAGGAAATGTCAAAAAAGGAAGACCTGGGGTGCAAGAAATAAGAGATCCTGTGAAAGAGAGAAAAGAATGAAAGACTCAGATAGTGAAGTTTCAGAGTGATAGCTCAGCATTGGGCCTGGAGAGTATCCAGTATAAACTAGAAGAAAGAAGTCTCCAGAAATTATGATTCTAATATGTTTTTTTTTGCTAATGGCTTTATTGATGTATAATTCACATACCATACAAGTCATACATTAACACCATTAAATATTAAATTCACTAGACCTTTTGTATTCACAGATTTATGCAACCATCACCATCACCAGAATCTATTTTAAAACATTTCATCTCCTCAAAAAGAAACTCATCAGCCACCACCCTATAATTTTTACATGCATCCTAACCCTAGGCAGCTAGGAATCTATTTTCTGCCTCCATAGATTTGCCTGTTCCAAACATTTTAGACAAACTAAATTATAAAATAATGTGATCTTCTGTGATTGGCATCTTTCAGTCAGCATGATTTTAATCCATGCAGTAGCATGTAGCATAATTTCAATTCTTTTTATGGCTGAATAATATTCCATTCCAAAATGTGGATATACCACATTTTGATTATCTATTGATCAGTTGATGGGCATTTGGATTATTTCCACCTTTTAGCTATTGTTAATGTTGCTATAAACACTCTGTACAAAATTTTGTGTATGTATCTTTTCATTCCCCATAGGTATAAACCTAGGAGTGGAACTGCTGGATCAAATGGTCACTATGATTAACTTTTTGGGAACTACAAGTCTGTCTTCCACGTGACTGTACCATTTTATATTCTCACCAGTAGTTTATGAGGGTTCCAATTTTTTCATGTCGTGACCAACATTTGTTATTATCTTTTTTGTCATAGCCATCCTAGAGAGTGTGACATTGTATCTTAATGTGAGTTTAAAGTTGCACTTCCCTTCTGACTACTGATATTGAGCATCTTTTTATACATGTATTGTCAATTTATGTGCCTTCTTTGGGAAATATTCATATCCTTTGCCCACTTAAAAAATTTATTGTCTTTTTTATTGAGTTGCAAGATTATATGTTCTAGAAACAAGTCCTTCATCATATGTGTGATCTGCAAATATTTTCTCCCATTCTTTGGGGTGATTTTTTAAAAATTTTCTTGATGGTGTCTTTTGAGGTATAAAACTTTTTAATTTTGATGAAATTCCATCTATCTATCTTTAATCACTTAGACTTAACTTTTGTCATAGTTAGGGAGTCATTGTCACATCCAAGGTCAAGAAGATTTACCCCTGTTTTTGTCTAAGAGTTTTATAGTTTTATCTTTTATGTTTAGGTTTTTGATCCAGTTTGAGTTCGTTTTTGTATGTTGTATTCTTATGATTTTTAATATGTTAAAGCATATTTGGAGCACTGTCAAAAAGTTTGAGAATTAATTATTGATACCTGCATAGAAAGAGAAGATAACCAAAAAGGAGGACACTATTAACTAGAATTGAAAAATAGTTCTATTACTTGTGTTTCCTGGATATGTTGTTGATTTCTTTCTCCAATGAATAAAGACAAAGATCAAATATTAAACAGGAACTGAGTTCATGAACTTTGCTATTTTCACTAGCATTTAATTGTAAGAAGTCATAATGTTCTATCCTCAACATTTAAAATTTGATATTTCAAACCTGAAGTGATAAGCTCAAGCTTTTCAAAATATATTGCAAGGTATATCAGTTGAGCACTGAGAAATAGTTATGTAGAGAGATTTCAATGTTATCATCATTTCAAAAGGTAAAGGTAAGTAAGCTCTCTTCCCCTCAGTGGCCAGCATAAAAATTTTTCTTGCATTCTGTAACTTATTGCTTCTGCAACAAAGCACAAATTTGTGCTTATTAGCATAAATTTAGTGGCTTAAAACCACACTAATATGCAGGTATCTCGATGGGCATTTGAAACACATTCCTTCTGGAAATTCTAGAGAAGAATCCATTCCTTGCCATTTCTAGCTTCAAACGCCTGTCTGCATTCCTTTGGCTCGTGGTCCCTTCCAGCAAGGGCATCTCTCTGACCTCTGTTTTCATTGCCCCTTCTTCCTCCTCCTCCTCCAGCTCCTCCTCCAGTTCCTTCTCCTACTCCAGTGGCGGCTTCTTCTTCTTCTTCTTCTTCTTCTTCTTCTTCTTCTTCTTCTTCTTCTTCTTCTTCTTCTTCTTCAGATTTTATTTATTTATTCATGAGAGAAACAGAGAGGCAGAGAAATAGGCAGAGGCAGGAGAAGCAGGCTCATGCAAGGAGAGAGTGACAGGTAGAGGGAGAGGGAGAAACAGACTCCCTGATGAGTTTGGGGCTGATGCAGGGCTCAGTCCCAGGACTCCGGGATCATGACCTGATCCAAAGGCAGACACTCAACCACTGAGCCACCCAGACGTTCCTCATTGCCACTTCTTTGACTTTCACCCTCATGCCTCCTTCTTATAAGGAACCTCATGGTTTCCATTGGACCCAGCTGGATAACCTTTCTCCCCTCAGGCTCTTTAATTCAATCACATTGCAAAAATCTCTTTTTGCATGTAAGGAAACATACTCACAAGTGCCAAGGATTAGGACATGAACATCTTTGGGGACCATTAGCCAGGTCTACCACATATTCATTGTATATTTCTTTGCTGAGAACATAGAATGCATATTTACACAGTGGCTCAACTTTGATCACCCTTACTCTTTTCACTATTTTTAAAGTTAATAATGGACTACAAATTATTCTCTTGAATAAAGCAGTGTGTGAATTAGCATCTTAAGTGTCACCTTTTTAAATTGTATATAATTTCCCTTCCTCGCTATGCATAATGGAATATAAATGGATCTCCTAACACAATTTTTCCTCTTCCATTAACAAAGTGATATTCTTAGATTCTTAGGTAGAATGAACTTTTTTTCTAATGGAAGGAATAAAATGCCATTGAGTACTTACATGCCATATAAGTACCACAGATATGTTTTAATTGATTCCGGCTTTGTATGTCAGTGGTTTCATATAAATATAAAACAAATTATCTGTTGGTGTATAAAATGTGCTCTTTCATATACTGTGTTATTGCCACTGATTCATAAAAAGAGTCATTTGATAATGGAATCTTGTGATCTTCCTCTTCTTCTAACCATAATATCTGTCACTGTCTTTGCATCTATCCCTTAAGCTTTTAACTAGAATGCACCCTGTAGTTCCTTTCCTTCTCTGAGCAAAGGTAAATTTGAAAGCTCTCTCTGTGGTTATAGTCTCTTCTTTTTTTTTTTTAAGATTTTATTTATTTATTCATGAGAGACACACAGAGAGAGGCAGAGACATAGGCAGAGAGAGAAACAGGTTCCAAGCAGGAAGCCTAATGTGTCCTCGATCCCGGGACTCCAGAATCATGCCCCGAGCCAAAGGCTGATTGATGTTCAAACCCTAAGCCACCAAGGCGTCCCTGTAGTCTCTTCTAATAAGCCTTCAGCAATTAAGTTAATACATTTTGTACTGGAAAGCATTATTGTGTACTTTTAAAATAAAAACTTAATTGATTTACAGGGAAGTCACCATATTTTGTTCAAACATGATGGCAATACATCATTGATTTCATGGATTCTTGATAATGTTTCATAAGAGGACCTTCACTTGGGACCAACATTGAATGCAAAGCCAGTACAATATAGCTCAACTTTCACTATTTATCAGGGTACTGTCTATTTAATCTTAGTATTTTTCTGCCTTTTGTCCTAAATTGTCATATCACAAGATTGGTTTCTTTCCTCAAATACAGATCTAAATTCTTTATTTGTACTAATGTTTCTATTTTCTCTTTATGTATATGATATAATCTAAAGTTGACATTCTAAATCACAATTATGATCATTATTTTTACATGTCACTTTTTTTTAGATTTTATCTTGAATTTTAAAAATGGTTATAAATATAACACTTCTGTGAAGCTGCTGATTGTCAAGAACCACTGGATAGACTACTGGAATCATCATAGTCCAATATCCTCTTTGAGAATGGCTATTTGATAATGGAATTCTTCCATCAATATTTCAATTTTCACAGTAAATACAGTGGCCTAGGAGGAGCCTATGAAATCCTATAAATTTTTTTCAATATCTCACAGTTTGAAATCCCTCAAGTATTCTCTTAGATGCTGGCAAATCTTCATGGTCAAGTCTTTAATTCAGGGAATTTAAATATCAGGAGATTTAAAGAGCTCTCTCTATATATTTGCTAAAAATATTGATATCTATTTGACTTCCAACTAATTAGAATATAAAGCATTCTCCAGAATGTATTTTATTTTTTAAGTTTTAATTTAAATTCCAATTAGTTAACACAGTGTAATGTTAGTTTCAGGTGTACAATATAGTGGTTCAACAGTTCCATACAACACCAGGTGCTCGTAACAATAAGTGCACTCCTTAATCCTCATCATCTTTCACCCATCCCCCTATCTATTCCCCCCACCAAACCATTAGTTTCTTCTCTATAGTTGAGTCTGTTTCTTGATCTGCCTCTCTTTTCCCCTTTTGCTCATTTGTTTTGTTTCTTAAATTACACATGAGTGAAATCATATGGTATTTGTCCTTCTCTGACTTATTTCTCTTAGCATAATATTTCCTAGCTCCATCCATGTTGTCACAAATGGCAATATTTTATTCTTTTTGATGGCTGAGTAATATTCTATTGCATATTTAGGCACTTCTTCTTTACCCATTCATCAGTTGATGGACACTTCGACTGTTTCCATAATTTGGCTATTTGCAAAAAATGCTGCTATAAATATCAGGATGTGTATATTCCTTTGAATTAATATTTTTTGTATTCTTTGGGGAAATCCCTATTAGTGTGATAACTAGATCCAAGGGTAGTTCTATTTTCAATTTTTTGAGGAACTTCCATACTATTTTCCAGAGTGGCTGTACCACTTTGCATTCCCACCAACAGTGCAAGAGTGTTCCCCTTTCTCCATATCATTGCCAGCACCTGTTGTTTCTTGTGTTGATTTTAGCCATTCTTTCAGGTAGGACGTGATATCTCACTGTAGTTTCGATTTTTATTTCCCTGATGATCAATGATATTGAGCATCTTTTCATGTGACTGTTGGCCATCTGTATGCTTTCTTTTGAAAAATAACTATTCATGAATTCTGCCCATTTTTAACTGATTATTCATTTTTGGGGTGTTGAGTTTGATAAGTTCTTTATAGATTTTGGATACTAACTCTTTATCAGATATGTCATTGGCAAATATCTTCTCCCATTCTATAGGTTGCCTCTTAGTTTTGTTGATTGTTTCCTTCTGTGTGTAGAAGCTTTTTATTTGGATGAAGTCCTAATAGTTTGATATTGTTTCCTTTGCCTTAGGAGATGTATTTAGTAAGAAGTTGCCATGGTGGGTGTCATAGAAGTTACTGTCTGTGTTCTCCTCTAGGATTTTAATGGTTTCATGTCTCACATTTAGCTCTTTCATCCATTTTTTTTTTAAAAGATCTTATTTATTTTTTAAAAAGATCTTTTTTTAAAAAAGATTCTATCTTATTTTAAAAAATGTCTCTTATTAAAAAGAGAAAGAGACACAAGCAGGATAAGTGTTGGGCAGATGGAGAAGCAGGCTCCCAGCTAAGCAGGAAGCCCAATGCAGGACTAGTTCCCAGGACCTCAGGATCATGGCCTGAGCTGAAGGCAGACATTTAACTGAGCCACCCAGGTGCCCTCTTTCATCCATTTTAAATTTATTTTTGTGTATGGCATAAGGAAGTAGTTCTGTTTCATTCTTTTGCATGTTGCTGTCTAGTTTTTCCAATATCATTTGTGGAAGAGACTTTTTTCCATTAGATATTCTTTCCTTTTTTGTTGAAGATTAATTGACTGTATAGCTGTGGGTCCATTTTCTTCTATTCTGCTCTATTGATCTATGTATCTATTTTGTGCCAATACCATACTATTTTGATTACTTCAGCTTTGTAATATAATTTGAAATCTGGAATTGTGATGCCTTGAGCTTTGCTTTTCTTTTTCAAGATTTTTTTTTTTTTTTTGGCTATTTGGGGGTCTTTTGTAGTTCCCATAAAATTTTAGGACTGTTTGTTCTAGCTCTCTGAAAAATGCTAGTGGTATTTTAATAGAGATTGCATTAAATGTGTAGGTTGTTTTGGGTACTACAGATATTTAACAATATTTGTTCTTTGAATCCATGAGCATGGAATGGGATGGTTGTCCATTTCTGTGTGTCACATTCAATTTCTTTCATCACTATTCTTAGTTTCCAGAGTACAGATCTTTTACCTCTTTGGTTAAATTTATTCCTAGGTATCTTATGGTTTTTGGTGCAATTGTAAATGGAATTGATTCCTAAATTTCCCTTTCTGCTGCTTCATTATAGAAGATATTTCTGTATGTGTTTAGAAATGCAACAGATTTCTCTATGTTGGTTTTTATTCTGCAACTTTACTTAATTCACGTGTCAGTTTTAGCGATTTTTTTGGTGGAGTCTTTCAGGTTTCCTTTATAAAATATCTTGTCACCTGCAAATAGTGAAAGTTTTAACTTCTTTCTTGCCAATCTGGATGCCTTTTATTTCTTTCTGTTGTCTGATTGCCATGGTAGGACTTCCAATACTTTGTTAATAGTGATGAGAGTGTGTATCTCTGTCTTGTTCCTGACCATAGAGGAAAAGCTCCCTGATATTACCTGTGGGTTTTTCATAGATGGCCTTTATTATATTGAGGTACATTTTCTCTAAACCTACTTTGTTGAGTTTTTTTTTTTTAAATCATGAATAGATGTTGTAGTTTGTCAAATGCTTTTTCTCCATTTCTGTTGAAATGATCATATGGTTCTTATTCTTTCTTTTATTAATATGATGTATCACCTTGATTGGTTTGTGAATATTGAGCCACCCTTACAACCCAAGAATAAATCCTACTAGATAATTTTGAATGATTTTTTTTAATGTTTTGTGTTAGATTCAGTTTGCTAGTATTTTATTGAGAATTCTTGCATCCATGTTCATCAGGGATATTGACCTGTAGGTCTCTTTTTTTAGTGGAGTCTTTATCTGGTTTTGGTATCAAGGTAATGCTTGCCTCATAGAATGAATTTTGAAGTTATCTTTCCTTTTCTATTTTTTTGGAATAGTTTGAGGAAAAATAGATATTAACTCTTTCTGTTTGGTAGAATTTGCCTGTGAAGCAATCTGGCCCAGGACTTTTGTTTGTTGGGAGTTTTGTGATTACTGATTCAATTTTTTTTGCTAGTTATTGGTCTGTTCAAGTTTTGTATTTTTTCCTGTTTCAGTTTTGATAGTTTTTATATGTTTCTATGAATTTATCCATTTCTACCACATTGTCCATTTTGTTGGCATTTAGATTTTCATAATATTGTTTTATAATTATTTGTATATCTGTGGTGTTGTTTGCTTTTCATTTGTGATTCCATTTATTTGGGTCCTTTCTCTTTTTTTTTTAATAAGTCTGGATAGAGGTTTATCAATATTATTAATTTTTTCAAAGAATTAGCTTCTGGTTTCATTGATCTGCTTGGTTGTTTTTTTGTTTTATTTTTAGTTTCTATATCATTTATTTCTGCTTTAATCTGCATTATTTTCCTTTTTTTTTTTTTTCCCTGCTGCCTTTAGAATTCTTTTGCTGTTCCCTTCCTAGCTCCTTTAGGTGTAAGGTTAGGTTATTTATTTGAGATTTTTCTTGCTGCTTAGGGTAGGCCTGTATTGCTATATACTTCCCTCTTAGGACCACTTTTGCTGCATCCCAAAGGTTTTGGACCATTCTGTTCTCATTTTCATTTGTTTCCATGTATTTTTTTTTTAATTTGTCCTTTGATTTCCTGGTTGACCCATTTATTGTTTAGTTGCATGTTGTTTAACCTCCATGTATTTGAGGTCTTTCCAGATTTTTTCTTGTGGTTGACTTCAAATTTCATAGTGTTGTGGCCAGAAAAGATGCATGATATGATCTCAGTCTTTTTGTATTGTTGAGGCCTGATTTGTGGCTTAATATGTGATCTGATCTGGTGGATGTCCCACCTGCACTTGAAAAGAATGTGTATTCTCCTGGGTTAGGATGAAATGTTCTGTATAGATCTGGTCCAATGTGTCACTCAAAGCCATTGTTTCCTTGTTGATTTGCTGTTTAAGATGATGTCCATTGATGTAAGTGGAGAGATAAGTCTCCTACTATTGCTGTATTATTATCAATGGGTTCTTTTATGTTTGTTATTAATTGTTTTATATATTTGGTGCTCCTAAGGTGGAGGCATAAATATTTACAATTGTTAGTTCTTCTTGTTGGATAGACCCCTTTATTATGATATAGTACCCCTCTTTTTCTCTTGTTACAGTCTTTTTTAAAGTCTAGTTTGTCCTACATAAGTATTGTTACTTTGGCTTTCTTTGACATCTATTGCATGATAAATGTTTATCTCCTCACTTGAGATCTAAAATAAGTCTCTTGTAGGTAGCATGTAGATAGGTCTTGTTTTTTTTATCCATCCTGACATCCTATGTCTTTTGATTAGAGCATTTATTCCATTTACATTCAGAGTAATTATTGATAGATATGTATTTATTGCCACTTTGTTACTTGTTTTGTTGTTTCTGGAAGTTTTCTCTGATCCTTTCTTACCTTTGTCACTTTTGGCCTTTCCTTTCCACTCAAAGAGTCCTCTTTAATATTTCTTGCATTGCTGGTTTAGTGGTCACAAAATCCGTAAGTTTTTGTTTGTCTAGGATAGTTGTAATTTCTGATAAGAATGTTTAGGTTTTGTACATTTCATTTAGGACACGTCAATATTTTATTATTAAATTATCTTTTGCTACCTCTTTCTCAAGCTACTAGTATTTTTATAATAATTTTGAGTTTCAGTTTTCAGAAATTATGACATTAAGTTAACATTTAGTTGGCATTTTTAGGAAGCTTCAGTTTCTTGGAATAGGAAAGCCAGAGTTATTTTAACCCAGGATACACAGGGTTTAGATATCAACATTATTAGTCTAAGGTCCATTTAACAAGTGTCAGGTGAGTTCTACAAAAGGAGATGAAACTTTTTAATGATAGGATGGCAAAGAAGCAGCCCATTGCAATGCTATTATGACCCACTTTCTGCTTCTGTGTGGCTTGAGATGAATTTCACCATGGAACTACTCACATATTTTAAAATTGGAGACCCATTGAGGTGCCATGGCCATGAAGACAACAATTATATTCTATAGTCAGGGAAATGGCCAACATTTTATTGTTTGGAATTGCTAAGAAAGACTGTTTAGTTGATAGACCTGAGAACAACTTCAAGGAATATAAGCAAGGGACCTATACATAAACACCCATGGTATCTTCATTTTCTTCTATAAGATCCAACAGTTCGTTCTGCATTTAATAAATTAAATCCTGAAAAATCATAGGATAGTTTTAGGATAAAAAATTTTACTTCTTATATATAAGCCTCATCTTTATCACCTTTAAAAGACTTTATCAAATTTACTCCCAGATAACCAAAGCTATGGTGGATGAAATTTAGCTCTATTCTTAATTCAAATCATGAGTCAAATCTCAAATAAAAGCTTATTTTGTCTTCCCAATCCAAATTAGAAACACCTACTCTGCATTTTGTTATGATCTAACTGACATTTCTTCTCCAATCTAGTTCCTCAGATTGTATCCTGTAGGTCAACACCTTCAGGAAAAAGTGATACTGATTACAGCTCATGTTCTTAAATATCTTTCTTAGAAGCTAAATGACACATGAATTCAAGAAAAATGTACCTCTCTTTCCGAGCAACTGAGATTGGGATTTTAAATAAAATGAATATTGTTAAGTGAAGGGATTTTAAAGTGAAGCGGAGTCACTGGCTATATACTCCACTCTTTGGTATATCTATCCTTATCCTGAAAATAATGTTAGACATTCAATTCATGTCCTGTATCACTTTCAAGTATATTCCTGTCTCCCTGCCTCCACTCCTGAAAGTTCCTATACCCTTCCTCCTCTTTTTCTTGCCTCTTGAATATCCTTGATCTTTTGAGACTCATATTAAGTACCAAGTTCTCTTTAAATATTCCACACCATTTTGGCCTGCACTAACTCCACCTGTTGATCAACCCTAAACACTTATATACTCTGTGACTTATATACCCTAAGCAATTATGGTATGTACCATTCTGTTTACTTATATACCTGGGGATCTCTAATTGTTTTCAGATAGGCAAAATTATCTTCCAAATTACATATAGGTTCTTTCACTGCAGAGAAATAAATGTTAGATATTTTATTTGTTCATTTGTTTGATTTCATAGTACTTAATGCAAAAAAGGGGAAATAGTACTCAAATACCTAGAATCTTGTACCTTTAGAACTAGAATTGACTAAAAAGATACATACTCATATATATTATACCTGTATACTACAAAATATTTTGTGTGCATTGTAAAACCTGCAAAAGGACTGAAATTTCATTAATGACGTTCCTTATAAATGGAAGTTCTGATATCTTATTCCCAAACACTTCTAGATCACCCTTAGTGTTGACTTTAGAAATCACCAACGTACAACAGTTCTTTTTTTTTTTTATTGTATTTATTCAATTGAGACGAGAGAGAGAGAGAGAGAGAGAGAGAGAGAGAGAGAGCAGGGAGAGGAGAAGAGATTCCCCACTGAGCAGGGAACCTGATGCAAGGCTCAGTCCCAGGATCCCAAGATCTTGACCTGAGCCAAAGGCAGATGCTTAACCAGCTGAGCCCTCTGAGTCTTTTCAAAATAGGTTCTGAGAAACTTAAGAGGTTTATTCAGAGATGCCTTAAAGACTGTGACAAGATGGAAAAGGGAATGGAAGTGAGATCTCTGATGTTTTCCACTGTTGCCCACCCACAATCATTTTATTCAACCAAGTAACCTTATTATTTACTTGTTTCTTTTTTTTTTTTTTAATTTTTTTATTTATTTATGATAGCACAGAGAGAGAGAGAGAGGCAGAGACATAGGCAGAGGGAGAAGCAGGCTCCATGCACCGAGAGCCTGATGTGGGATTCGATCCCGGGTCTCCAGGATCGCGCCCTGGGCCAAAGGCAGGCGCCAAACCGCTGCGCCATCCAGGGATCCCTATTTACTTGTTTCTATACCAGGGATTCATGAAATATTGTTTTTTGAACAGTTTAGTCCAAAATCATCTGTTTTAAAATCATGATATGAATAATTTTTTATTTAAAAATGAATAACACAGACATTCTACCTCTAGTAATGTACCTGTGAATGATTTTTCAAGGTCCCATCAATTAAAGCTAAATAACAAACTCCTGGTTGTTTGCAACAGAGCCTATCATATTCCATTTATTCCTGAAATATTTTCTGAGACTTCTTAGTTATCAACATAGAGACTCCTAATTTGCTGCATTTTTCACAATATCTCTCTCTCACTAGACATAAGGAAAAATGATATGGGCTACAGAATCGTGTTTCAAAAATTACTGTAGAGTTTCAAAGTAGATTAATGGGTCAGCCCAGATGGCTCAGTGGTTTAGCGCCCCTTCAGCCCAGGGCATGATCCTGGAGACCCAGGATCTAGTCCCATATTGGGCTCCCTGCATGGAGCCTCCTTCTCCCTCTGCCTGTGTCTCTGCCTCTCTCTCTCTCTGTGTCTCTCATGAGTAAATAAATATATTTTTTTTAAGTAGATTAATGTAGGGGGGAAATAACTTATGTTCAAGGAATGATTTACCTCAAACAAAATATGTGATCCAGAAATCTAAAAAAAATCCACAAATCTAAATGTATGAGGATTTAAAACATCAGCAAAAATAAAACATTATGAACAGAATAAAAAAACAAGCAAGAATTGAACATTTTTGAACACAGACTTATTCGTAACATGTAAAGGTCTCCTATAAATTAATACAAATATTAAAAACTGGGCCACTAAATGGTAGGAGAGATGAATATTCATTCATAGAAGAATAAAAACAATTAGTATATAAATATATTGACATAATCAAATGCAATTTAAAATTTAAAAAGATACATTGTTCACTCAAATGGATACAAATTAAAATACTGATTATATTCATGATTCAAAACAATTGTGAGAACATTAACATATTCTTACACTAATATTGAAAATATAATTTGAGAGAACTTTAAGAAGACAATTTGGAAGTGTCAATCAAAAATTAAAATACCTATATCCTTTTATCAAAGAATTCTACCTCTAGTAATGTACCTGTGAAAAATATACATTTGCACAAAGCTATTATTAAGTACTCTATCAGTGAAAAATTGGGGGAAATGTGCATATGTAAAGAAATAAATTAATATAATACAATGCATCAATTTTATGGACAGTTATAATTACTAAAAATAACATATCTTTATATTCCAAAAAAAATAAAGAAAAAAATTGTCTAGTGAAAAAATATCAACACAAAAATTTATGTGGTAAGATCTCATTCATACACTCCTCCACAATAAAACAAAAAATAATACAAGTTTTCATTTTTTGTGAATATGAGTGTGTCTGAGTAGCTCTGTGCACATGCACCACAGTTAAATAATAGTGACCTGTGGGGAAGAAAGGGGATGCTTTGGTTGATTTCTGAGGTATGTAGAATGATTTGATAGTATCTAGCTGTATTTGAGAGACGAGACAAGCCTAAGGTCTTCCTATTACACTGCCATCTTAGCTCCCTCTGCCATGGAATGTTTTGAAATAAAGAGAAACTCTTGCTTTTTATTCTATTTTTTGCTTTTTGTTTAATGGTTACAAAACACTGCTTTCTTTCTGTGATGTAAGCATCTAACACACACACTCAGATATATACATATGTGTTCATATTCTCTTTCTGTTGCACACACATTTATATACATATAGACACATAAAAACAATCTTAGACCTGCAGATTGAGTATAAAGATAGTAAAATGATTGGTTTGGAGTTAAAAATCAATTATTAGCTTACAATAGTTGTAATTGTACTGGTATAAAAAAAGTTCTTTGAAAATTTCCCTCCCTTGACAAAATCTTACCGGATCCATCAATTGTTCAAGGCATACATAACCAAACACATAAATGGTTGGGAAAGAGAGGCAGGAAATGAAATGAAATGAGTACTCATTATGCATCAAACAACATACCAAACATTTTACCTGTGTAATCTCATTTAATTTTTATCCATCATAGTGAGGAAACTTTTACTGTTTTAATTTTTAGATGAGACATTCAAGACTCAAGAGACTAAGTCACTTGTTCAAGGTTACCAGCTAATGAATCTTGAAGCCAGAATTCTAGATGAATCTTATTCTCAAACCAGCCTTATTAGTCAAAATCTCAGCAGGAATGGCACACTTGAATCAGATAATTTGTGGAAGAGTTTAGAGAAGGGCATATTTATAAAAATTTGGACGTGATGTAGGAAGCCACAAGGGATAGTGCCTTTGCCAGGACTGGCAACCTCCAAACCTGAAAGGGCAGACAGCAGGACTGGTTATGGGAATCTGGAAGACAGAGTGTCTTTGGAGAGGCCATTAATGGGACCTGTGACTTTCCCTTTAAGAGATTACCCCTCTCAGGAAATTCTAATCACCCAGGGAAATATAATGTCAATGAGTTCAGGGATTCCATTTTTTTAAGATTTTATTTATTTATTCATGAGAGATACACAGAGAGAGGCAAAGACATAGGCAGAGGGAGAAGTAAGCTCCCTGCGGGAAGCCTGATGCAAGACTTGATCCCAGGACCCCAGAATCACAACCTGAGCCAAAGGCAGATTCTCACCACTGAACGACCAAGGTGACCCTCAGGGATTCCTTCTATAATCAAGTCTCATTTGCCAGAGGCTTATTTTAGGACATCTCAACGAATGAAAACTAAAAGATCTCAAGTCATCTTTCTAGATTCCCTAGCTTCTTTGCAAGTATCACTCTGTGAAGGTTTCATTCCCTTGTACAAAATATGGCAGTATTCTTTTGAAACCATTTCTTTTTATGAATCTCCATGGTGATCTTGTGAATGCATTGGTGTGGCCTAATCTCCAGAATCATTCAGGAATTGGAGAAGCCAAGAATTTGTTCTGCCTCTTTCTTGTTTCTGCTGCTTGGCTGAAAACAGTTCACTGTTCATTAAGATCTGTTCAGGAGGAGAAACCCAGAAGAGAAATAATTAGAAACTTGCTGACTGATTTGACTCTTATTATGAGCAAATACATTGGAACTTAAGAAAAGGCACCAAAAAAAAAAAAAAGGTAGAAAAATAGGGGCGCTTGAGTGGCTCAGTCTGTTTTAGTGTCAGCTTTCAGCTCAGGTCATGATCCTGCGGTCCTGAGATTGAGCCCTACATTGACTCCCTGCTCAATGGGGAGTCTGCTTCTCCCTCTCTCTCTCTGCCTGCCGCTCCCCCTGCTTGTGCTCTCTCTGTCTCTCTCTGACTCTCCCTCTGTCAAGTAAATAAATAAAATCTTTTTTAAAAAGTAGAAAAAATTCTTTAAAATTACTATGGCATCATGTGAACAAAGTATAAATTGAGAATTGGGATATATAGAGGTCATTCATGAGGGTAAGAATCCTATACTGGCAGACAGAATTTTTGAGATAAGACAATGCTTTATTTAATGAGAGAGTATGTAATTGAAGCATTAGTGGTTTATATTTAAAAATTATATATATAAATGGAAAAATAAGGAAATGAATTTGAGGTGCTACTTTAGTAAAAAAAGAAAAAGAAAGGCACAGAGGTTTAAAGTTTGCAAAAAAACATAAGAAAAGCTTTGAAAAACTAAGCATTAAAGCACTTGAGATTAGGGAGGAACTTCTCGTTAGTATCCATTTCAAAGAATTCAACAAGAGATCATAACAATATACTAAAAGGACAATGGTACTTTGTAACAGTAGCATTCATGTAGGTTAGCTAACATAAAAATGAAGAAAATATTTCCTCTTTTGAATTCTAAAGCTGTACCTGAATTGGTTAACCTGCAAAATGGTTTTCAACTACATATAAATAGACTCTAGTACGTCTAGCCACAGTATTAAATACCCCCCACAATGGTTTTCATTTTTCATAGTGAATGTACCCGCAATCTAATATACTTCTTTATGCTCTGAAAATTTTTCTAAGTTCTGTAGACATGTTATGCTCTTCATGAGTGGGAAGGTAAGCAGTCTTGGCCTTACTTTGAGGAGGGTGTGGGCAGAAATTTAAGATGAATCTGGACAGCAGAATGAGCTTTAATGCTATCAGAAAAAAGGTAACAAGTGCAATATTGTGATGACTTTGTTCATGGCATCGCCATCCTCAAAGGCAGAATACTAGAGTGTTCCACTTATAAATGGGAATAGAGTCACCTACTTATTAGCTAACTGACTGCAAGCAAGTCACTTAAGGTCTTCAGTTCTAGTTTTCACATCTGCAAGAAACAGAATTACAGCACTTCCCAAAGCTGCCTCATGCAGCTACACAGACTGTGCATTGCACTCTTAGGTGCCAGGCTCTGCCCTAGGTATTCCTTATAATAGTTCATTTAATCCTCCTACCAGCCTAGGAGGGTATGACTATTAATTCCAGTTCACAGATGAGGAAGCCAAGGCATAAAGAGACTAATGTTAAATAACTTTTAATATTTGGTCTGAAGAATCATCAGTCAATTACAGAAGTTAGTTTGCCTAATTTATTGTAACTAACTTTCAAAACCAGACAAAAATGGGAAATCAAATTTAATATTTTAATAATATAGATGCTACTCAAATTAGAAGTGGTTCTACTGGGATCCCTGGGTGGCGCAGTGGTTTGGCGCCTGCCTTTGGCCCAGGGCACGATCCTGGAGACCTGGGATCAAATCCCATGTCGGGCTCCGGTGCATGGAGCCTGCTTCTCTCTCTGCCTGTGTCTCTGCCTCTCTCTCTCTCTCTCTGTGTGTGACTATCATAAATTAAAAAAAAAAAAAAGATATAGAAGTGGCTCTACCTGTTGATATGACATTATTCTAATTGGCTATTTTTTAAAAAAGATTTTCTTTATTTATTCATGAGAGAGACACAGAGAGAGAGAGGCACAGACACAGGCAGAGGGAGAAGCAGGCTCCATGCAGGGAGCCCAATGTGGGACTCGATCCTGGGGTTCCAGGATCACACTCTGGGCCGAAGGCAGGCGCCAAACCGCTGAGCCACCCGGGCTGCCCCTAATTGGCTATTTTGTTGCAGGAGAATCTCTATTAAGTAACTTCCATTTTTCTCACTCAGTGGATGAATTATTTCATCTATAAATGACTTTGGCAGCTAGCTATTCATAACACATTGTATTCTTTGTAGCTGGAGAGGTAAGGACACCCTATTTTACTATCCCCAGCAGTTTAGCTCAAGGCTTTCTAATTGTCAGCTATTAGAAATATATATGGAATATATATTGGCTATCCTTAAACCTATATATATTCCATTTTATCTGGTCCTTTACTCACTCATTCAAAGAAACATTGTACAAACCAATACAGTGTGAGTGTGGGAAAAAAAATGGAATTGTTTCCATGTAGACAAGTTATATGCTTTATTAGCACTTGTGATGACTCATTTTATATGTCAACTTGACTAGGATAAGGGATGCCCAGACACCTGGTAAAACATTATTTCTGGACGTGTTTGTGAGGTTGTCTCTAGAATATATCAGCATAGACAGAATAAAGATGATTGCTGTCACCAACGTGGAGGCAATTACTTTAAGACATGAAAAGAACAAAAAGGCAGAGAAAGGGTGAATTTGCTCTCTTTGCTTGGCCTGGGACATCCATCTTCTCCTACCCTCACACACCAGTGCTCTTGGTTCTACTGCCTTTGGACTGGAACTAAACTATGCTACCAGCTTTCCTTGTACTCTAGTTTGCAGATGGCAGATTGTGAGATTTTTCAGCCTCCATAACTCCATGATTATGAGAACCCATGCCTATAATAAGTTTTATATATATATATATATATACACATATATATATATGTATATATATATATAATATATACAAATCTCTGATCTAAGACACATTAGAAAAACTGATTTTTTTAAAGATTTTATTTATTGAGAGATAGGGAGAGGGAGAAGCAGGCTCTCCACTGAGCAGGGACCCCAATGTGGGGCTCTATCCCAGGATCCCAGGATCATAATCTGAACCAAAGGCAGACACTTAATGAACCACCCAGATGCCCCTGTAAAGTTGATCTAAAAAGAAATGATGTTGGGGTGCCTGAGTGGCTAAGCTGGTTAAGCAACCAACTCTTGATTTTGGCTCAGGTCATATCTCAGGGTTGTGAGATCGAGCCTTCACTCAGACTCTGCTGCTTGTGGAGACTGCTTAAGATTCTTTCTGTCCCTCTGCCAGTTCTCTTTTTCTTTCTCTCTGATAAATACATACATACATACATACATACATACATACATACATAAGAAATTATGTTGAATTTGGTGTGAATGAGTCAAATATAAGTTTGGGGAAGGACTCAATCAGTATGTTTTACATTTAAACATAATGTTTAAATTAAGTGTTCATCATTTTATAAGTTCTGTTTCAAATTGACTTATTCAATTAACAAAAAAAATTAGATGTCATAAAAGATGGTAGGATTGTTCTGTATATACTTACTTAGTCACTGTGACTTGCCAACCTGAAGTAGTGATCCTGGGGTTGTTTTTCAAAACTTATGTAGCAGAATTCATGTATCCAATGTCTAAACATTTAGTGCATTTCAAGGAAGACTCTTTCACAAGCTATAGATTTCTCTCTGTGTCTGTCTCTCTCTACATTTCTATCTTTAGGATAGAAATTACTATCCTAACTTCCTACATTACTAAGGAAGGTTTTGTGATGGATTTTTGAGATTTGCCTTGGGAATCTTTTTATTTTATTTTATTTTATTTTATTTTATTTTATTTTATTTTATTTTTTATTTTTATTTTTATTTTTATTTTTATTTTTATTTTTTATTTTTAGTTTAAAGAGATAATGAGCAGGAAAGGACAGAGGGGGAAAGTGAGGGAGAAAGTATCTGAGGTAGACTCTTCACTGAACTGGGAGCCTGACACGGGGCTCAATTCCATGACTAAATATCAGGATCTGAGTTGAAACCAAGAGTCCGATACTTAACCAACTGAGCCACCCAGGCACTCCTGCCTTGTGAATCATTTTTAAAGACACACAAAATATATTTATTGCATTATGAACATTCTATATTTTGGATCTTAAAGACGTGTACAAACCTGGGAACTCCTCCTCCCCAGATTCTCCAAATCTGAATAACTAGAGGTATTTCTAAAAACCCAGACCACCATTAAGTGATGCCACAGGCTTGCAGAAAAATTACAAGAGGGATTTATTAAAATCATGTTTGCAATGAAAATGTCTTTCCTTCATATAAAACCTATCAATATAATTTTCAAGAGCAGTACTTATTTTTTATACTTGCTTAAAATAAAGTCACCCTCTCATATTACTTCTTATTCAAGTAATTCTTTTATTATTGTTAAATGATAAATTCATTCAAAGTCACTCCTATTCTCTCAATAGATAGAGATTTGAAATGAGCATTGAGATGGCTTCAATTTTAAGGGACATTAACTCTTTACTGTGTCCAGTATAGTCCTATTCATATTTGGGGTTTTTGCCGATAAATATGGAAGGAATTATACTGTCTTCCTACCCTGCCAATTCTACTTCTCCTTAAAAATATCATTTTAATGTCATAATGCTGTCTTTGATCATTCTGCCATGTTTCCATGCTAAGCACATAGAAATCACATGTACTCAATTGTCTAGAATAGTACCTATTTCATTCTTCCTAATAACAATAGACAAATATATGACTACATGTGATTAACATTTTCATCTTTGGGATGCTTTGTTACATAAATAAATTAAACATAAGAAGAAGTTTCATAGATTCCAAAGCCTTATCTTTTTGTTTGTTTGTTTTTGTTTGTTTGTTTGTTTGTTTGTTTTAGGAAAATACTGCCACAAGATCTATAATGTGTATCCAAATCTAGCCTATTCCTCTTGGTTGTAACCAACAAAACCCAATTGTGGCTCAAGCAGAAGTATTATGTATTGAAAGGATATTAAGAAGCTCATTTACATACATTGTGTAAACCTGACCATCTGCTACTGCCCCAGAACTTTTAAGTCTATCATTTTTGCTAGACTTGAAATGTCACCAAACATTGTAATAATGACTATTTAATTCTTCTCTAATTTTTACATCCTTTTTCTAGTTTCAGTGATCTGGGCATAGATTTGATTAGCAATGCCTAAACAACTTATCTGTTTCCAATTATTGGTGGGGGTGTTAACTGGGAATATGCATCTCCTTTAGACCTTATATCCCACCAAAATTTAATGGGAGATTTCTCCAAAATAAAGAGTTTTTAATGTTTAAAATAATGAAAAAATATCCAGTAGTTAAACCATATATCTTGGAAATTTTGGTACAGTAGGTCTAAAATTGAAAACCAATCAGTATGTCATGAAAACTATGAAATTAAGGAACCATAGATTCAAACTTGCATCTTAACAATTTGTATGCTTATAAGTACATAATATAACCCTCTTTCCAGTGAGAGTGAGTCCATTATGAACCTTAAAGGACATCGCTGAACATCCTTCTGAATGTACCAAACTGCACAAGAAGTGATTATCTCTGAAACTGAGCAGTTCATCTAGATGGCAATTAAGTAGGTTAAGGTGACCAGAGCATAACTGTCATACAACTGCTCATTCTTCATAGGAGAGGGACTGGCTTGTTTTCTGCTTACTTAAATGTAGCTGAGAACTTAGCTCTTTGTACCTTAGTTTTTTTAAAGGTCAAGGGTTTGTGACTTTAAGAAAAGATGGCTGGAGAGACTATGGTTATGAGATTCACAATCACACTGCAGAGTCAAGGAGTAGTACAGAAACCAGTTGTGACCTGAGAATTGAGGAGCCATCTGAAAGCTGGAAATAACAGAATTATCTGTTTTCTGGATCAAGAAATGTCCTTGTGTGAAGTTGTGAAAGGGGGAGAGAGGGTAAAAGGAGAAAGAGAAGAAGGAGAAGGATATACGAAAGGAAGGAAGGAAGGAGGAGGAGGGTAAGAGTAGAGAAATTTCTCCTCATTTCATGTAATTTTATTTAAACTCATTAAAATAAAGTATGCCAGTGTGCGGAATGAGTATGTGAATGAATGCATGTAGTAGTTTATGTATTAATAGCTAAGTCACCAGGAAAAAAATTAGAAATATGATCTTATATTAGCAATAAATGTGTTTCATAAAATGAAGGTATTTAAGGTAGATCTTGTGAGAAATACTTTTGGGGATTTACTATAAGAGACAGAGCTTTCCAAACAGATTGAACAAGCTACAAAAAAGTCATCAGAAAATGAGTTTAGTGTTAAACTTAGAGAATACTTTGACTAACTTAAAGGTAATATCCAACACTCAGAGAATTTAGATACTGAAGAAAACTTCTGCTTTCTTTGGGAATAAATGTTGGAGATACTCTTAAATTTAAAAATGATAATGCAGCTATGAGTAGATGAAAATAAATTCTCAAGTAAAGACTATGACAATTTAACAAGAAGAGATTAGCATCTATTGTTTGATTAAGCCCTTGATCAGAACCATCAGGGACAAATTGTCAAGGCCGTAACAGAGAGAGATTAAAACTATCTGTTTATATATTTAATATTTGGCATTAGAATAGTAAGGATTTCCCATATGGACCTTTACTAATGATAAACTTCTCAAGGAATAGTTCACTGTATGTTATTTAATTAATCTGCACTATGCCCTGAGAAGTTCAATTTAGATAAGATTCTCATTTTAGAGCAAGAAATTGAAGTACAAAAAAATTATTAAAGCCTCATGAATAGAGCTCAAAGAAAACACAGGTTTTCACAGTCCCTCCTCAGAACTGGCCTCAGTCAAAGAAAGATAAGCAATTTCCTGTTCCTGAAATCTGAGGATCATTGAGAAAGTCCTCAAATGTTTCTCATAAAAAATGTCAAAATACTTATAATGCATTCTTTTGGATCAAAATGTCTTGATGATCAAATGAACCTACTGTAAATATCTCTGAGAGGATTAATGTATTACTATTTTAAGATTTACTATTACAGTACGTATATTTCCTTTGAACTGAAAAAGTTGTTAAGAACATCCGCTTTGATATGTTAGAGAGGCGATTTGTTAAGAGCTGCCCAATGAGATATTGGGATAAGGCCCTTACCATATCAAAGAATGAATGAAAAAGAATTAAGAGGTAGGAACATCATAGTTAAGTAAAAAAAAAAAAAAAAGCAGTCAAAGAAATTGTATACATAAATGTATAGATAAAATTTAAAAGCTTAGATCCTGCTAGATTAGGTGTGCCTTTCTCATTGCACATTATTATTGTTTAAACATATGTCTTCCATACTGTACTATACCTCTTGAAAGCAAAAACCGTGCATTCATTTAATGTATTTATTAAATTCCCACTGTGTTTCAGACATTGTGATAAAGTGATGAAAACTTGAGAGTCTTTGCCTTTTAGAATCTTAAGGATTACAGAGGAGTTCTCTATCATTTATCTTTATACTTCCTGCACCTAACATAATGATAGGAACACTCAAACAATTCTAATTCTCTCATTAAAATGTATTCACTTGTTCTGTTTCCTTCAAAGGAGGATAATACTTGTCTCATTCATAGAGAAATAAATTCATTTGAAGAAATTGTTCAGAGGACACACCAAGAATTGATTCAGTAAATCACCCAACAAATAACTGGGCAAAATTGAATACATCTAATTATGTCAATAGTAAATTTGTCACTAGATGCTGTATGCTTAAGGCCCAGACAGTATCTATCACACTGTAAAGTCTCAATATTTTCTGATCGAATAAAGGGATGAAAGTAGTCCTGCTACTAAATATGTGATCTCAAGAAAGAATATCTGAGTTTATTTTCTTGTTCGTTGTAAAGACAAAAATCCTTGCCCTGCCCACCTCACATTTTTTTCCACCTCACATTTTTGTTCTAATCAAATAGAATAAGGAATAATTTATCTGTAAACTTATGAATATAAGTAATAATTTGTTTTGATATATTGTGTGTATATTCAAACACATATGCTATCTTCTGTAAAACTTTGTCACGGAAATGTAGAAGATGTTGGAAACTTGCAAAGGTTCACTTCCCTTCTCTACCTTCATATTCTAGTTGACATGAAGCATTAGGAAGCTTAAGTAGAAATGCTGAAATTCTGAGTAAGTCTTAGATGTGATGCCTCCAAAAGTTAGGAGCTCTATCTGAAAGGACCTATGGAAAATCTATTTAGGTCCTTGCTGTCCAATATGGTAACTACTAACCTTATGTGCCTATATGTAGTTATATTTAAATTAATAAAATTAAATATAACTGAAAATTCCATTTCTTAGTAACCCTAGCTACATCTCAAAAGTTTATTAGAGACAGACTATCATAAAGATGACACAGACATAGAACATTTTCATTACAAGTGAGAAGTTCTGCTATATCATTGGTCTAGTTGCCACAGGGCTGCACTTTGAGGTAAGAAAACAAATTAGATTTTGTTTCTGGTGTAAGTTATACATTTGGGTTATACCTAAATTCACTTACTACAAAAAGGAGTATTGAAAAATTTAGTTTTTTGGGGAATAAACAATATAGCTACTCTGAGCTGAAGCCTTTAAAGTGCCAGAAAGCATCATGTCAATTTAGCTAATTTAATCTAACACTACTAAAATATAAGGGATGTAAATTTACATACTACTAAAAGCTACGCTAAAGGCAATCTAGAGGAACTAAAGAAGCCAACTCAATGTGATAGGAGTATATCTGTGCTAACCCCTGTCCTAGTCATTCCTGAGAACAGTATTACATTTGCTATGAAATATAACCTGAGTTCAACCCAGTACAGGCATCATTATTTTATAATAGTTTATAATAGTACTCATGTATTTCTCTGATTTCATGCTACCCATTTCTGAATAACTATTTTCTTTAAGGGTGTAATGGGGACTATATAATCAGAGTTTATAAGAAAATAATTATTATATTTATCAAAATATTCTATAAGCTCAACTACCATTCTCTATTGCACCTCTCAATTGTTTGTTTTTCATACTTGAAGGATGGGAAGTTCTTTACTTCTCTGGGTAGTCCCTTTACTTGTTGAACATTGTAACTCTTATTTTTCTGTAATCCTAAAGTGGAAAAAGATAGCACAATCCTTTATCCAAAATCCACAGTCCTCCAGAAGAAAAGGTCATTTAGTCTTTGAGTCAACATTTCCAGTGATGCTTTTGAAATCACTCATATTCATTCATATTTTGTGGCTTTTTCTTGCACTAAAAGCTACCTTGATACCAATTATACCCATTGATCTATCCTTTAAGTCTCTAAGGATATACAGAGACGGTTTTCTTCTTTCTTCCACATGATAGCACTTCATTTCCTTTAAGATAATTATCATGTCCCACTTCCTCCAAGGCTTCTATTCTTTCAAGGCTAAATGTCATGAGTTTCCTCAATCATCTTCTTTTGTCCAAGTCTTCTAGCTGTTTGGGATTCTTCTGTCAATATGACTTGGGGATCCTTTCTTCACCCCTGATGAAAAGCCAAAAGATTGACTGCCAACCCTAAGCTATGCACTTCCTTAACTTTAGGTGTCTGTAGGAAGCAAAATCAACAACTTCAGTCTCTTTTTTCTGCCAACCAAGAATATATCAGGGAAACTATTAATATTAATCATCTCATTGGTGGGCCTCTGTCTTCTGCGTTTAGACATAAAGAAGTTTTAATGTTGATGAAAGTTATAGTTATTTTCAGAAAGCCCATTCATGAGTGGAACATCAGAAAAAATAAAAAGAAGATGAAAAAGAAATGCATTTTGGATGTAATTATGACCTTGGATGTTGTCATAAGAAGGGGGAAAAGGCAGAAGAATTGAAAGCAGTGTGTAAAGAAAAACACACATACTGCAGGCTAGTGTTGTATCACAGAGGACCAAGAGACATAACCATCAAAGGAAAAATTGGTAAGCTGGAATTTTTTTTTTTTTGGTAAGCTGAAATTTAATAATGTGAGAAAAATATTCATAAGAAAAGATTTCCTAAAGAAATATAAGGGAGGGCAGCCCAGGTAGCTCAGCAGTTTAGCGCCACTTTCCGCCCAGGGTGTGATCCTGGAGACCCAGGATGGAGTCCCATGTCAGGCTCCCTGCATGGAGCCTGCTTCTCCCTCTGCCTGTGTCTCTGCCTCTCTCTCTGTGTTTCTCATGAATAAATAAATACAATCTTAAAAAAAAGAAAAAGAAAAAAAAGAAATTTAAGGGAAAATCCACTATTCAGATAAAATTATTTTTAATCCATATCAACTACTAAAAATAAGTTGCCAACAAATACAAATAACTTATGTAAATCAATAAGAATAATTTAAAACAACCAATATGAAAAATAAGCTAAGATTTGAATTCATAGGAAGAAAATTCAAATGGCCAAGAAAAGATGTTTGACTTTACTAATAAAAAGCACCATAAAATGTAATTAATTAAAATTACATCCATCTAATACATAACAAACATATTAATGTAAGTGACTCAACAGTAACTCCCATTCACTATTGGAATGAAACCAAATTGGTCCACTAACTTTTTGAGCACTTTTACAATATAAAATAAATTGAATTGTTTGAAATAATGAAAGTTATTAACAATCCAAATATTTATTGAGAATGAGAAAGTATATTGTGATATAGTTACATAGCTGAATATGCTCTATAGTTGAAATTGATGAACCAAAACTCACCTTTGTTAATGTAACTAAGTCTCAAAAATATATGTTTAAATTTTAAAACACACATGTAAACTTTTGGCAAAACAATCATTGAAAGAAGTTTACACACCAAAATCTGATTGGGATTAATTTAGGGGAGAGACAAGTGATTAGTTTCAGGGAAGCTATTCAAAGGGCACTGCATAAGTATCTAGATTTTTTTATGTTTTTAAAAATATATCTGAAGAAAATACCGTAAAATGTTAAAATTTATTTAGACTTGGTGATGGTTTGTATAAGTGGTTTGTTTAAAATTTGTGTAACTTTTTAATAAATCATTCTCATACTTTATGAAATTACAAAAAATAATCACCAAAGTAAGTGTATGAATTCTACCTCTAAAGGCAAAAACCATTGTAAAGAGTAAGAAGATTTATACTTGGTTAGTATAGTTGAATATTATTAGAATTTCTACAGTTAGAAAGTTTTCATACATTTATTTTCCTAAGTAAAAAACTGAAATAAATAAAAAATATAAAAACATACATAAAATGACACATGTGTATTCTTGAAACCTGTACTCTATCTCACACACACACACACTAAACTGGATGGACATGAATAGTGTGCCTTTGGTAAGTGCTAAAACATGAATTGCTGGTCATCATACTTACATGACATTTAAAAAAATTAGGGCAGGGCAGCCCCTGTGGCGCATTGGTTTAGCGCCGCCTGCAGCCCAGGGCGTGATCCTGGAGACCCAGGATCGAGTCCCACATCAGGCTCTCTTGAGTGGAGCATGCTTCTCCCTCTGCCTGTGTCTCTGCCTCTCTTTCTCTCCCTGCATCTCTATGAATAAATAAATAAATAAAAAGTAAATTAAAAATAAAAAAAATTAGGGCAGCCCTGGTGGCTCAGCAGTTTAGCGCCACCTTCAGTCCCGGGAGTGATCCTGGAGACCTTGGATCGAGTCCCAAGTCAGGCTCCCTGTATGGAGCCTGCTTCTCCCTCTGTCTCTGCCTCTCTCTGTGTGTGTCTCTCGTGAATAAATAAATAAAATATTTTTAAAAATAAAATAAATAAAAAATCCACTTACCTTGTTCACAATCCCCATTATGTTATTTATAAATTGTGACAGTCCCACCAAAAATAGCATTCCAAGTTGAGACTAGCCAGCCTAAATGAAAACTAAGGTTTGAACTTTTTCTATATCTGTAATGTACTCTATGAACATAGCCTAATATTATATTTTTATTGTAATTTCATACAATATTTGTCCCATATTGCTTTTAAGCCCTGAACTGAGTCTGTAGATTCACCATCTCTTTAATACTCATCCAATCCTCCTATAACATGGTGTACAGACCTTGTTACTCAAAGCATTGTCTCTTGGTCTCAGTTACGAAGTGGACATCTCTGGGCTGACACAGATATCTACTATAGATCATGCCCTTGCGGTGAAGCTGAAAGGGAGGAATACATGCCCCAAGTTAAGGGAGACCAATATGTTCAGAGATGAGTATGTAACATTCAGAATGACCCTCAGTGCTTTTTCTAATTCTGGGAAACCAACTCTCTTTCTTTCATTCTAGACAACGTGGGAATGCATATATAAGTGTGAAGTGTGGAACTGCAGCCTTTTTGTTATCTAATCAAGAATAGAGTTCAACTTATTGAACTCTAACAAGAATAGAGTGTCACCTTGACACTTGAACTTTCAAGTTAATGAAAAAAAACCTAATTCCTTTCATTATTTTAAAAAGTGGAGTAGAGTCTTCCTTTAATTATAAATGAAAACATCCTAGCTAATAACAGAATTACACTTAGGGAAGAGAGCTACATATAACATGTCCTAAATATCAAATGGGTTGCAGTTAGGAGGGAATAGTAAAGTGAGCATTCTAGGTTTAAAAATCAACAATCTAAAACAATAACAACAACAACAACAACAATCTTTGCTATTAAGTTAATCCTTTTTCTCTCAAACAATGGATTATTGTTCCCAGATTAGCAGAGCATATGCTACAAGTCTACAGCATTAAGATATTTAGCAGGAAAATTTCAATGTGCTGGATGGATAGTGTAGGCTACTTGTAGCCTTAACAGTGTGCTGCTATAATGAATGTTTGCATTAATGTCAGCCATTCTGAGGTTAGAAAGGGAAGAAAATCTTGCTTTTCTGGAAGAATCCCTTTCTGAATATAACCTGTGACCCAAATTGATTGAGAATGGGAATCTGATCACTTATATTCAGGATTTGAAAAGCCAGATTTCTATCCTAGCTGGCTAGTACCTGCAGAGACAAAGAGGAAGCAGACATAGCAGAAAAAAGATCGGGGCCCAGGAAGAGTAAGCCCAGCTGCAGAGCACCTGTGTTAAGCACTGTCTACCTTACAGAGGTGTCAGGACTCATTAAAGAGTGTGTCTGAGTTCACCCTAGATCAAGGTGTAGACGATCCTTGCCTCACCACCCACCCTGTGTTTTTACATTGCTCAATGTAGTGGAAAGCCTAGACACTAGGCAGTGCCAACTATACGAAAGCTAATGGTCATGGACAAAAATCCTTAAAATTATGATAAACCATCTTTGGCTTTGGTTGTAATATAGAAAAATAAATAGAACAGAGGTCTACATGTCTTTAAAGGAGTTGTCTCTTCAAAGAAGCCCCAATCTGATTTATCACTCCTTGTTATTGCTCAAATTAGGAGGCCACCTTAGTTTCTTAACTCACAGCAATAGAAACAACCAACACCCAGATTTTCACTTGAATTTTTGAATAATCAAATCACTCTTCTCAATTTCAACTAAAATATAGAGCTTGTCTGGGTCATTTTGAATCTTTATTCTGTGACATATATTTAAACCTTCTGTTCTTGCCACACTTTCCCCATGAATTTGTTTTTGAAAAAGTCAGTAAATTTCCATTACATGATTACTATGAAGTGGCAAATGGATTAGCAGCTCACATAACTCAAGCCAGGCTGACCTTTTATTCAGTGATTTGTTCTGGGAAATAGAGTTTGAAGGATAATGTGTATTCAGCTCAAAGCAACAAAAAGTGAGGGCAAATCATTCACTAGATTATTAGATTAAAGATATGGAATATAATAGCATTCATTGTAATGTTTACAGGAGGGAGCTACACATCTGTTCACAGATATTTAGAGTGGGCAGCTCTGACTCCAGAATAAATCTGTGCCCTGATTCACACATTTTTTTCTTCTATAAATCATATCTTTGGAATTTTTCATCTCTCATGGCTCATAATTTGTGAGACTTGATATAGGTGAAGCATCTTGCAAGTATAAAATGCTACATAAAATTTTAATATTGTTGGAAAGAAGCAAGAAGAAAACTCAGATTTCATGGAAAAATTTTCTACTGATCTTATAGCACAATAGAACCATGAGTTAAACAAAGTATATTTTATTTAGGAATTAACATTATCTAGTTAAAGTCACACATTACCTTTGAGTCAAAACTACTGAATATCAATGAAAAATAATTCTTCAAATTATACCATGTTGCAACAAAACGTTACCTGAAATAAATTATTTAAGACCAAAGCAAAATCATAATAGCCTCATTGGCTGCAATAAAAGAAATTATTCTGATTTATCTTTGTCTTCAAGTGAACCAAGTAAAGAACTTTCATTTATTTCTTCTTGTTAAAATTCACTTAAGAGAGAGATTCACAGGAAAACCTTTGCTTTTTAAAAGGTATGATAGTACTAAAAAAATTAAAAATAATTAAAAAAATGTTAAAAAGGTACGATAGTGACATCCTATGCCTAATTTTCTAAGCAGCTCCACAGACAGGGCCAGAACTTAGCCACAGTTCTGCTGACTGAAAAATGAGAATTTTTTTTCTATAGTTCTCAAAAATGTGTTGATGGGTTACACACACACACACACACACACACACGCTGAATTGAGGGAGATTTTGCCATTGAGACACACACTGATACAATAAATGAGAAGAAGAAGCCAGCTGCCTACTGGAAACCAGGCATCTGTGTTTAAAAGATCTACACTTGTCAGTGAATCTGTGCATGGTCTTCTGTTTATCTTGTGACCCTGAACTTCTTATATTCAAGAGGAGGAAAGAGGTTATTGGGTTTTGAGGAGCAAAGAACTGAGATCTACTGGAGATGTAAAAGTACTAACTGTCAAAGAGATCTCAAAGTTGTAGGCTGGCACAAGCCATATTTATAAGACTTTGTGTTAAATGTTAAAAAGTATTTGTGTTCAATGACATGAGTTAGCAAGCCAAGGACAACTGTTTTTCACTTAAGAAGGTATGAGCCTTCTGGCTTTATAGAATTCAGGGAATCTGGAACAGATTAGTCTTTGGAATGTTCTAGGTTTATTTCTCAGAAAACATCTAATACTTTTTAGCATTACTTTTGCAAATTTTCTGGCAAACTCTATTCGGAAAACTGAGAATGTTGAAGGTAGGAAATCATTTACACTTCACAGAAAGGAAATAAGAGATCTTGCATGTGTCTAATGTGATGGTTGATTTTATGTGTCAATTTAAGTAGGCCATATGGTGGGCAGGTATTTGGTGAAATATTATTCAGGTATTTTTTTTTGTGAGAGTAGTTTTTGGATGAGATGAACATTTAAATCAGTGGACTGAGCAAAGCAAATTGTCCTCCATAAGATCAGTCGGTCTTATCGAATAAGTTGAAGGCCTGTATAGAACAAAAATGCTAGCCCTCCTTCAAGTAGGAGAGGATTTTTCTCTTTCTGATGGCCTTCGAACTGGAACATCAACTTTTTCTTGCCTTTGGACTCAAACAGAAGTATTTGTTCTTCCTAGGTTTCAAGCTTGTTGGCCTTTGGACTAGAACTACATCATCAGCTCTCCTGGATCTCACTACAAATTTGGGGACTTGTCAGCCTCCATAATTGCATAAGTCAATTCCTTATACATACTATTGGTTCTGTTTCCTTGGAGAACTCCAAAAAATACACATATCTCTATATGGAGAGAATCATATGCATATAACTGCTTTTTTCCCCAACTGCAACATTTATAGTATGAATACAATGTATGTAATATATATGTGCTTACTAATTCATGATAGGAAAACAGGAGAAATCATTCTATATATCTATTATGTCTGTACTTGTCTTGAATAGGCTTTACTTTGCTAACCATGGAAATAGGAATGAAACTACTAAACTCTCCATTATGCTATCTACAAAATGCTTGCTGATCCTCCTCAGAAAGGTTTTTATATAAGTGAGAGTATGATTTCCAGAGTTCTGCCCTGATCCTTACTTATCACTTTGAAAGTATTTTGAGGAATCTATCATTTTTAACTTTTTATTTTTAAAAAAGATTTCATTTATTTATTTATGAGAGACACAGAGAGAGGCAGAAACATAGGCAGAGAAAGCAGGCTTTCTGTGGGGAGCCCAATGTGATCATGCTCTGAACCAAAGGCAGATGCTCAACCACTGAGTCACCCAGGCACCCCCACTTTTAACTTTTTAAACATTTTTTTAAACTTGTTTTTCACTTTTAACTTTTTAAACATTCCTTACAGGCATTACAAATTACAAAAATTAGAAAAAGAAGTAGGTCTTGGTTTGTGAAGGCAGGTTTTTGTTTTTTTTTTTTTTTTGCTTTTTGTTTGTTTCTAAATATATGTAGAAAAGGTACTTGAAAGAAGAGAAAGAAGTTCATAATGAAAGTACAAACTATATGGAGAACCAGTTTCAAAACTTTTCGGCATAACACAATTGGCTTTATACTATTAGAGGAAAAAGAGTGGGTGGGAAAGAATAGATTGCTGATGTCTAAGAAGCTACAAGAAAGCCTGAACAAGATAGAGCTTGCTGATCGATGAGCAAGCCAATTTCAATACAAGGCCACTGTAGTAGAATTTTTATGCCTGACCAGTATGGCCTCCTGCAACCCATGGATTTGGTAGACTTCCAGTCATAATGTTATCCCTCTGGCTACAATAAGTTTCCAGCAAAGTCTGTAAGACTGTTGAATGACTTTCACAGTCCTTTATAGATGGAATGTGGGTGACAGAGGCTCTCTCTTCCTCAAGATAACAAACACTGAGTTTTGTAAGCCTGGATCTATCAGCAGGCATACCCTGCCCTCCTCATTTCTTATCCTGGAAGTAGGAGAGAAAGTGGCCAACTCACAAACAGGGAAACAAGAATCTGAAAGAGAAAGATTACTGATGGCATCATTCAAGGTCCTGGAGTCCTTGACGCCAAACCCATCCCTGGACCTCAGAGTAATTGTACAAGTTCAAGTTCTATTGGTGGTATACAAAACCCATAATATAGCTCTCTTTTAGATCGAACAGGCTAAATTATCTACTGATGTATATTGCATTATTCTTTTTAAAATGTAATTGTAAAAAATATAATTGATAGTATCTTATTTTTATAACATCACCTTCAGTGTGTGTAGGAAACTTGGATGCAGGCATAAATGCCAATAATTCTACATTTTCTTTAACTGTAAAGATTCATGAAATACTATTTCTATAACACTTAACGATGAAAGGCAATTGAATAATAATTGCAATCTGGGTTATTACCACTATAAATCTTTAACAGTCTTACAACGGAAATTTCATTGAAAACAACAAAATGAGAGTATAAAGTCTGTCTATAGCCCCACTAGCCTTGAATTATTTTTTGAGGTAAATTTCAGTGACAGTTCCTGAATTGAAGTCATTGTCTTCTCTGACTGGGACATAGGTCTTGAAGTTGAATGATTGAGTGGTACATTTAAAGAATAACTTGAGACAGGAAAGTTACCTGGATTGATTTTGTGTAACTCTAGGTTCTTTTAAAGAACATAATATATTTGTAAATTGCCAAGCTATATTCTTGTATTTCTCATCCCCTTCACTATAATTTGGGGTATAATTGAGTATTGATAGTACCAGCAGTTGGGGGAATGGCAGGGAAGGAATGCAAAATTATTATTGGGAATCTTTGCCTCTGTGAATAATGAAGTAATTAATGAGAATAAATGTGGTAGATATTAGTTAAAATGAGGCTAAAATTGGAGATTTCTACATTTTACATTCTTCTTTCTTAGATAGTCCTTTTAAAAATAGGCAAATGTTATACTCGTTATCTCAAAGATTAAACTGGATTGTACAAAAAAGGAAAAGTTTATCTTCAACTTCACCTTGTAGGTTTGAAAAGAGAAAGCTTTTTTTTCCAGGACAAGATATTTCCATAAACACCTTGAAAGATGATTTTCTTTGAAAATTATATTAGAACATTTATCAGCATAAAACTTACAGTTCCTCCCAGGAATAAAGTAAGGGGATTTATCACAACCTTTAAAAATAATTTCATTCACAATGGGTCCTAGTCAGACCAAAGAATTATAAAATGTTGATTCTTTCAAGTGTCACATTTCAGAATTTTGATATATGATAGGAAATATAATTTATTTCAAATTAAAATGGAAATTTATCTCAAATATCTTTTATTCTTGCTGTCAATTCAAGGTTTTTGGTGTTTTTTTTTAATTAACTGTTTAGATTATTTTTAAAATTATTTCCACAGGACTTTCAAAAATTTTGATAAAATAACCTGCTGTAATGTATGATTCTGTATATGTATATATATATGAAAGATTAACTATTATAAATATATACAATTATTTATGAAAAGTGCTTTTTAATCAAAGAGAATATTTTAGTCTTGATAATGACAGAAGTTAAGTACAAAACTTAAAGTAATTTTGATATACTTCTTTTCATTAGGCATTGAATTTTTATCAAGAGAGTGAATTTTAACTTTTCTAGTTCACTCATCCCTTGGTAAACCTGATAAAATTTATATGTCTATAGCCAAGAAAAATGCACATATACATTAGAAGTATATATCATTTATTGGAGATACATGAATTGATGGGTTAGGACCCAGATTTCAGACTGATTTTAAGTCAAACCTGTTTTTTAATGTTAATTGTAAAACTAATCACTTCCATCTTTATTTGATGGTTTATATGGATCCACTAAAAAATCTAAAGCAGCTTTTTTTAAATGATTGAAGCAATGATTATTGATTTGATCAATTACCTGGAAAAAATAAGTTTAAAAAAGAGAAATAAACAGATATTCCACAAACCAGAATTCTTATCGGAAAGATAGCCACAAATAACTAATTTACAATAAATCATAAAACATATATTCATAGGTGTTCTAAGTGTTTAAAAATCCTTTTTTCTAAAAGGAAATGAAATAATTAACTCATATTTTTGTGTTCTTAAAATGTAAAGCTTTTCAACTCATGGTATCAATAAGAAACAATATTTTTTATATCAGTGGAAAGAAAAACAAATTATTAGGGAAAAAACCCTCTAATTTTGACCTGATTACAGTTTGTACCATTATCATTATTGGACATTTTCCTGCCTTCAAAAAGTTCATTTTTGTAAATAGAGTCAAAAGTATGTAGGAACATGCACACACACACACACACTTTTGCTCTCTTAACTAATTTTCTCTTAGATTTATAATGATAACATATTAACATGGGTTCTAGAAAGATGCTGAAGTAAAAATTCTGGGTTCTACGACTTGCTAAATGCAAAGGTACTTATTTTCATCTGTTTCATCACCTGTAAAATGAGTTTCCTCTTTGTAATGAAAGTATGTGTTTCGTAAGGCTTTTGTGAAGAGTGAACAATATAATACTTTTAAGTGTTTAACCCAATACCTGGAACATGGTAAGTACTCACAATATTAACTATGAATAATACTAAAACTATATGGTGATAGTAGTAGTAGTAGCAGTATTTGAAGGAATGAAAATTCTTCCAAAACGTTTTCTAAGGAAATAGAGGACAGATAGATGGATACAGAGATAAATATACAGTCACGTACAAACCACAAGTCACAAAGCAAGGTCCAGAGACCTCTGGAGTCTCCCAGATCCTCTCTTGGAGTTCATGACATCAAAACTATTTCATCACAAAATAAAGACATTACTTGGCTTCTTCACTCTCATTCTCTCACAAATGTAAAGGACTTTCTGAGGCCAGAAGGCAGAAGCAAATAAGAGAATCCAGCAATCCTTTATGAAGCAAGACATTAAAGACATTTGCACAATGCAAAACAATGCCACTATTCTCACTAAATTAATTTAACAAATTTTATAGATTAAAGTTATAACTTAATCTATAAATATAGAATTATTTTTATAAAATATGTTAATATACATATACAATTGCTTCTTTATTGTTTTAAATGAGTTAAATATATTAAATATGTCTTAGTTTTAATTTCTAATAATTATGAATAGACATCAACATGCACAAAATATTTCTTGTGTCTTTCATGTAAAAAGTCTTGAAACTAAAAGAAATTAGGAACTGCTGCTGTATAAATTGCTTTGCAATGGTCTTTTTGTTATTTAGCAATCTACCACGTATATTTATCCGTGTCATATCAATATATCCATACGTATAATTCCATTTCTATCTAGCTGAACTGTTTAAATGTACCAAACTTATTTAACCCAACTGAGAAGGACTGATGTTTTAGCAGAGATAATGATTGCAGATTGCAGCATGTATCCTTTGAGAGGAGAAGAGAGCTTGCTTCAATTATAAGGATAAGTTTTCAGTGGGGCCTGACCTATCAAGTGTTTTCAGTTTGTTTGGTTTTGTTTGGGGTTTTATCACCATGTCGATTCCCTGAGCAAATTTGATGACCACGAAGTCACGCAAGGAAAATGGAAGGCCTATCATTAACTAGGCATTTTCTTATCAGCTCTAACAGAACTCATATAATAATAATAGCTATGGGGAAAGTAACCAATGGGAAATACCAAACATAATTGCCCTTAAGTCCATGAGCACCTAATCATTATACATTTAATCAGTAACAAAGAGAGCTATCTTTTGTTTCACAAAGCTTGTGATATAAATATAAGCCAAGTGAATCCAAATTATGGTTTAGTTATGAATGTTATTCAGGGATACTGAACTTAATCTTGAAATCTCTATTTTATGTTCCCTCTGATTTTACACATTTAAGGATTACCCAAAATATTGGGTCATCTTTTTTGGAGGATGGGTGGCATTATTTTGTCCACCACAACTCTTAATGTTTAACTGATCATTTTTATGGAAAAAGATTCTTGATAACTATACTTCTACATCTCAATGCCTATTTAAAGCACCTATTATGAATTATATTAGATTTCCAAAAATACCTATAAATTGGAACAATTGTATTTAACTTTATTAGTATAAAATATGCTTGTAAATCAGGAATATCAGTTTCCTTGCCAGAATATAATTAAGTTATCTATAGCAAATTTTGGTTCTAAGTTTTGTTTGCCTGTTTTGTTGACATCTGCATTCATGTTTTATGCATGTGTTGAAGATCAATTACCATGGAATAATCACTATGTTAAAAAGAATGGTATAATACATATTCTTTTCAGCAAAGGAAGGTATAATGTTTGGGGTGGAAATGTTATCTATATTTGGATGCACATACACAAATAAACATAATCATATGCCTTTACAGAATAAGAAATCAGAAAAAAAGTGTCCACTAAATGAGGAATGAGCAGTACAAATAGTGCAAAATGGAAGTGCAGAGAAGAGAGAAATCTGTTGCTAAGGTGTGTTTATGGAGGCTCTGTGGCAGGTAGGGTCTTGGGAACAGCTGGATGTGGAAGGCCAGGGGAGATCTGGCTGGGCTTGGGGACTGGAAGATGACCTTTCAAGTGCAGGTGACCACAGGTGAGGCAGAGATGTGTGTGGGTTAGGAAGCCTCTTTGAATTGGATGGTTCAGAGGGCATTGAGAAAGGTAAAACACTAAGTTTTGGCTAGACTGGAAAATGTTTTGAATGGCAGGTGCAGATTTGGACATTACTATTTCGACAAATGATACAGAGAGCAATAAACATGAAAGAAGCATAAGTAGTAGTAAAAAGAGCAGTAAACTGGAAATTAGAGCCTTGAATTTTGCTGGCTGAGTTAGTGTGGCCATGAATCCTGTCCTTTCTGGGTTTCAGTATTTTGAGTGAAAAAACAACAGACAAGCCTTCTGCATCCTGTTCTCGTATTGCTGGGAGGATTATCTGAGGCCCTACATGCTAAAATGCTTTACAATTGTAAAGTAGCATAAAATTAAAGTAGTAAGTATTATTAAAGTATTAGGAAGAAGATAATGCCCTGACATAACTAAATATTTTATTTGCTCCAATAACTGTTGATAGAGATGCATTTAGGTTAGAACAATCATATTTTAGCCCTAAAGAAAATATGAACAAGTACATAAAAAGAGAAGGTGGGTGGAGGAGTGGAAGAGAGACCATTCATTTTATTTTCTTCCTATAGTGTTGTGAGACAGTAAACCATTTTAGCCCTAAGTTTAAGAAAACAGACAATAAACAAATAAACAGGATAAAGATATATTCAAATGAACCAGACCTTTACACTGTGTTTTCTTTATTTGATTCAGGCCTCTTCAATCTGGCACTCTGATTCAAAACTATTTCAGCATAAAATCTGTATGCTTTTAATAGCCTCTGTTCTGTATTGTCTCTTCTCTCTTCCATTAGAAAGGGTAATCAAGACTGGACTCTATTATATTCAGATATCAACTGATAGATTTTACATTCCACCAGCTTCAAGAGTTTTTACCCACCAGAAAAAAATTTATAGTGCTGTTCTTGTGGGAACCCTTGTGTGGAAATGTTCCTTCATTAAGAAAAGGAATGTGATCAGCACGTTGGAATGTAAATTTCTTAGGCACAAGGGTTTCCTTACAGTGTTTTAATAGACCTTGACTTCATGGTTCCCTTAGTTTAAGAATTTATCAGGCATCAACAACAGTTCCAGGCATTTCTAATAAACCTATAAACAGATAAAAAATATGAACAAGGTATAAGAGATTGCATTTAGTTTAGATTTTTGAAACAACCTAAAATGTAACAGTGTTAAAATGGGCCTGATTTAAATTTCTAAGTGGTAAAAAACACTTTTGAGATTTTCCCCTAGTTTTATTTCTACCCTTATCCTAGCCCATGGTCCACCTTGCCACCATGAGAACCACAGGCAGGTATCAATGCCCACTGTGGCAACATCATTACTTCCTTCTGGAACATTAGAAAATACTGTCTGCTTTACAGACACTTTCCCACTTCAAGTTACTTTGTTTCTCTACTTGTTTGTCTTATGAAAGAGGGGACTGAATACTTGCATGGGTGCTCCCAAAGGTATTTGCTGATCTTGATTCCTGTTCTGGATCTACTGCTCTTGAGTTGTTTGACTCCAGATGAGATATGAGACATTTAACATTACTGGGTACATCAGACATGATAAAGCATTTCAAAGTAATTTGAAAACTAATTACTAGTGTAAGCTGTTCCCATTTGTACTGATGTTGATAATAGCCTAGTCTGGCAATGCATTTCATCCATTCTCAACACACACATATACACATGAGAGAGAGAGAGAGAGACAGAGAGACAGGGACACAAGACAGAGACAGAGAGAGCAAGGGAGGGAAAGGGGGACAGAGAGACAGGGAGAAAGAGAAACAGAGTGCAAAGCTTCTCCACCATTTATTCTTTAAAAGTGTTTTGTTTATACTGCATCTTAGAAGTTAGGAACAGGGGGTTTGAGGCCTGTGGCTGAGCCATCCTCATCCAAAAATGAAGGTGTAAATGTTAGGAGAAGCTGTGAAGATAGTTAAGATAATGAATATAAGATAGTACTTTATGGCAAATTAGCACTATAAACAAAATGCACTGTTATTATTAGTGAGATTATTAAGTAAGTAAATTTTTGTGAAAATCTTCTTTATAAGCCACCTTGACGTAACAGGTTAGTCACTGTACATCCTATAAAGAATAATATCATAAAATGATACAGGATCCAGTTGCTAATCCTTGGGATTTAGCAGAACAGGTAGAGACCGGGAAAAAGACTTATCTTAGAGGAACTTCTGTACACAGTTTTGCAAGATCAGAAATCTGCATCCATTTCTTCTGTAGAAATCTCTATCCCAATAAATGACTCTAACAGCCATCCTTATGTCCTGCTCTCTATTCTTTACAAATACTGAGACCTCAAGTAGGCCAAAATTTTGTTTCACTGAAAATACTTCTTTGTAATCATACATATATTTGTTGAGCACAATACATGCCCCATGCTCCTTTAAACATGCTTTTCACTTGGCCTGGGGCCTCCTCTTTTCCCTAGGTGCCTCCTTTCCTCACTTAACCATCTACACACTCATTTGTTGACTTCTTTGCTGAATATAATGAGGCAAACCGACATGCTTCCAGGATTTGGCCTCAACTGAATCCCCCTTGCTCAGAGTAGATTTCTGAGCCCCAGTCCATGTTGGGCCCTTGAGAAATTTCATAGATTGCTTCATGTCTCCCTCCTTGCACTTCCCAATTCATAGTCTTCTCCCAACTAGAAGTAAGTTCAAAGGGCTGAGGCATATCTACCATGTGCATCACTTTATTCTCAGTACTCTAAGCAGCACTTTGTATAGTGTATGTGATCAGCAAATAGTTGCTGAATAAATATGTACAGATGCTTTACCTATAACATTGCATTGAAACCACAAAATAATTCTGTGAGGCAGATGGGCGATGCCCATTACACATGGGAGAAACAGAAAGAACACATGTACGTTGTCCAAGGGTTACATAATGAGTACAACAAAGAGACCTTTGTTTCAATACAGGCCTAGGTTTTGTTTTCTTGTTTTTGTTTCACCTGGAGCTTTATAGTTTGGGAGCTGGAAGTTTAAAATAAAAATACAATAAGTGAATACTTGCTTTGCATACAATTTATAAAAGTTTGGTTCATGAAAAAAAGTGTTACTTTTTATTAACACATTTAAGGTTTCTCTAGCAACACACATACAAATTATATTTACTAATAACAATGCCAAGTATCCTCTGTTTCTTTTGTCTTTTTTTAAAAAAAAACATTTATTTATTTATTTGACAGAGAGAGAGAGAGAGAGAGAGAGAGAGAGAGAGCACAAGCAGGGGAGGAGCAGAGGGAGAGGGAGAAGCAGACACCCACCCCCATGAATAGGGAGCATAATGCAGGGCTCGATCCCAGGACTGACTGAGCCACCCAGGCACCCGTATTTTGTCTGTTTTTATCATATTATCCCAATCTTTTATATTCAATACTTAGCTGTAAATGATGATCGGGTTTCATAAAGGAGTTAATATTCTCAGTGGCTTTTTGAGCCTTATATCTAGGTTCTATATTTTCAGAAAGTCAACCAATGCACAGAGTTTCTTTAACTTTTCCACCTAAATAAATAAAAGCAACATAAAGATTGGAGGAGAGAAATCATGTAAGGACAGAAGTCGAGGGAAAGTGATGGTATTAATCACATTTTATCGTGTGCTTACTGTAGGCAATGCTTCATCTCATTCAATCTTGACAAAATTTTCAGGAAGTGAGTATTACTTTTATTTGCATTTTACATGTAGGGAATAAAACGAAGTTTGGAGAGACAACTTGTCCAAGATGAAACAGCTACCAAGTAGGAGGAGATTTGTCTGACATCAGGGTCTGAATTTTTAACAATAACTGACATTGACTCTATAAGCATGAAACATCAAGAAGTTTTATCTTAGAGGGCCACCAGAATTTTAAGTCACTTCATTATGAACATATTTGCTTATTACATAAAAGTAATTGCTTATTTCTCCCCAAATCTTATTCACCCAAGACGGTGTAACAAGCTAGAGACTTTCTACCTTCTCCCCAACACACACATCATACCCAGTTTGAAATGTACAGGATAAAACATTCCCTGTGACTATGATTTGGTTCAGCAGATGTCTGAACTGGAGTTAGAGGTAAAGTAAAGGATACATAATGTATGAGACAGGAAAGGCAGAGGGTTAGGATATGCTCTTGAAGCCTCCACATTTATGTTGATCAGTCGCTGACAAAGTCCTACCTACTCTCTACTTGGTGGAGAGGACAAGGGGAAGAAAAGAAAAGCAGGAAAAAAACAAAACACAACAATGCATGGGAACATTCAGGAGGCTATGCTTATCATCTGCTGCTGAATCCAAAACCATAAATCAAGCACTGCTTCCTCTTCCCCCCATACCATCCTTATCACAATATTTTCTAGTTGCTTTGGTTGTGGGGTATATTGGCTCACTGCATACATTTGATTTACGACTCAGAGCTAGATGATGAATCAAGAAAATATTTTTGCCCAAAGTTTCTGTGGCTGCTTGAAAATTCGCTTGGGAAAAGCATGACTTTTGTCCATCTTTCATGGTAGTGAATTGAGTGACATGTGCAATGTAGTAAAAAGAGGATGAAAAGAAGAGGAAAACAGTTTGGTATCTGGAGATCAAGTCCATCAGACTCACAGCAAGAGAAGAAATCACAAAGATTTCTTTGTTTTGTTTTGTTTAAAGAATTTGGCTTTGAGGATAGTGGCATTTTCTGTCACCATGGGATAAATTTCTTTGGGGAAAAAAAAAATCTCTGCTGGTGAACAGTTCTCAAGGTGACCCGGAAGGCTTAGAATTTAAACAAGAGATGTCAAGAGCAGAAATGAGTGCTGCAGAGAATAATGTTGATGCCTTCTGAGAAGAGAACACAGGGATTTCAAAATACAGCAGAAGCTTTTGATGTTTGGCACAATTTCCTCAAAGAAATTATGTTCAATTACAGTTCAGACCCAAGTGCTGTTCCATGGTATGTAGGTGGATTTTCAATTCTCAAATCAACAGCAACAACTAAGTCAAATGGATTCTTTTAATTCTGAAGCTAAGGAAATGTCAGGATTTGTTAAAGTTTCTGGAAGATGAGAGGGAATTTTGATTTTTGGCATGCACTTTGGAGGAAGGTTAGAAATATTAAAAACAATCTATTGTTGGAATTTAGACAGCTCAAACACAGTCTGTGAAATTTTTTTGTAGTAGGCTGCTTGTGGCATAAGATTCCCAAGTAACCAAGTTGTGTCACGACACCAACAATCTTCTGAGGAAGGGCTTGTTTTGATTCCCATTTTATAGATGAGAAAACTGAGGCTTAAAAAGGTTGTTGGGTTTTTTTTCTAAATATTTAGATTGAATCTCTACCGTTTGACCCTGATCTTGAGTTCTTACCACCATGGGGATTGCCCACCTATCCTTCTGGGTTCTAAAGGTCTTTAATATTTTCTTTTTTCTTTTTTTTTAATTTATTTTTATTTATTTATGATAGACATAGAGAGAGAGAGAGAGAGGCAGAGACACAGGAGGAGGGAGAACCAGGCTCCATGCCGGGAGCCCGATGCGGGACTCAATCCCGGGGCTCCAGGATCACACCCTGGGCCAAAGGCAGGCGCGAAACTGCTGAGCCACCCAGTGATCCCCGGTCTTTAATATTTTCATATTCAACTACTCTTGGAAAACTCTGGATTCAGCAAAGTAAAAAAGACTTTTTCTTTATTGCAGGACTTTTGCACTGTGAATTTTCAAGTAGGGAGTATATTTGGTAGCATATCCCACACTGGTATAATGAGGAAAATTTTAATTTGCTGCACACCTTCAGGTACTAGAGTTCTTCAGAAAGAATTTGGGAAATGACACAAGTGGTAAGTAAATGTGACCATCGATCACTTCCAATGTTTTAAGCCAAACACATGACAAAAGGATAATTTCAGCCACCAGAGAAAGCTGGTAAGGAAAGAGATATTTGGTGACCTTTGAGCTTCACCATTTAAATTTGCCTGCTGAGTTCATAAGGTGGCTTATTGAGTGATAAATAACAGTTGCGTTTCAACCATGCTGCCTGGGTTCAACACTCAGCTCTGCCATTTACCTGCTATGTAAACTCAGATAAATCACTAAGCTTCTCTTTGCTTGTTCCTCCTCAGTCAAATAGAGATAATAATAATGCCTGCCTCATGGCAGTGCTATGTGGATTAGAGAATTAAATAATTCTGAAGTATTTAAAACAGTTAATGATACAGTAATTGCCATGTAAGAGTTTATGAAATAAATTATTTAAGTTTGGCCTTATTGTTCTGGCATGGATTTAGATTTAAAAAAAAAAAAATTAATCCAGATGAAACTTTTTAAACGAATTACAACATCATGAGAACTAGCAATTGGATGTCTATAGGTCTGATAATAATTTCTCTGAAACTTTGCATAAATCTCTAGATTTACATGATTCCAATTACGTGGGTTTGAAAGACAGGAAGTTCCAATTCTGAATTCTATTATTTACAAAGCTTGAGAAAATCACCTACAAATAATTCTTACCTGGTATTTAACTACAATGTGTGTCATGCTTTTGACCCATAGTAGACATTGGTTAAATGGTACTTTTTTTTTATTTCTTTTTTTATTGCTGATATAATGATGCTATTGCCTTGGTAAGTAATATGAACTTGGCACTTCACTGGCCTCATACAATACTGGCCACTTAGTAAGAAATATTTTTATCCCCTCAAGAAGTTATGTGAAGAGTAGCATAGTTGTCTGTAAACTTAGATTCTAAAAATTGAATGGGATACCAAGTCTAGATGAGAATTTAAAGAAAAATAATAAAGTGTGTCTTTTAATAAGTGCGTATCAAACTGTCTTTATTGTCAACTAGTCTCTAGCTGGGTATAGTATTTCTATATTGTTTGAATCCTTCCTTTATTTTCTCTTTCTGTTGAAGCTTTGGTAGCTTTTATCTACTAACAGCTAGTTAAGCTTTTAGTTGATTTATTGATTTTTAAAATAGTTGAACTAAATTACTTGACTTTCAGAGTTTTCTGTTTAAACTAAGCAAATGTTATTTTAGAATGCCTTTGCCCTCTCTCTACTTCCTACTTAGTTCAAATTAAAATTTAACTCTTCAATAGGAAGAGAGTATACTCTTAGCTAACTTCAAATTCTATTATTGTATTTTGCCCAGTGTAGAAAGTTTTGTATGTGATGAAGTGGGATGCCACACCTCATGTATGTCCATCAGTGTCTTCAACTTTAGAGGTGGGGATTGAGGATAAGTCTTGGAATATCTGTGGTTGTCAGGTAGTATGGTAAATGCAAAAAAAAAAAATGTTCTGGAGTTTAGAAGACTGAATTCCTTTTTTGTCAAGTCATTGTTTATCATTAGATTATGATTCTTCATCTGCCAGGGAGGAAGCTGGGCTCAAAGATCTGTAAGGTCTCTTACAATCAGCTCTTTTTAACACCTGCTTTCATTTACTAAACTAATGTCTTTTTCTTAGAAAGCTGCTCAGTTTATCAGAAAGTGTTATGAAAATCTTTATTTTATTTATTTTGTGTGAAAGATATTTTTTTAAAAGGTTTTATTTATATATTTGCGAGATCGCACAGAGAGAGAGGCAGAGACATAGGCAGAGGGAGAAGCAGGATCCCCATGGGTAGCGTGATGTAGGACTTGATCCCAGGACCCTGGGATCACGACCTGAGTCAAAGGCAGACGCTCAACTGCTGAGCCACCCAGGTGGTCAAAAGACACTTTATTTTAATTTTCATGGCTAATTCCAAACACAGAGATGTGAGGGAATACTGAGTGCATCATTCAGTGGATCTAAAATACACTCTAGAAGACTCCAAACTAAAGGCAAATATGCAAATTCAGATGACTTTCAGTGTAGTAAACAGCCACATATTAATAAACCTATCTAACAAACTGGCCAGATGACCTTTGCAAAATATGGCTTCTATCTAGCAGCATTTCCTTTCCCTGAAAGTTCACAAAGAGTTAACTCAATTCCTATAAGGCAACTCGATTTGTCATAATATCAAAAAGCCAATACTTTCACCACAATACTGAGCCTGGGTAGCTCAGTTGGTTAAGTGTCTACATTAGGCTCAGGTCCTGAGATCAAGCCCCACATCAGGCTCCCAGCTCAGCCAGAGGTCTGCTTCTCCCTCGCCCTCTGCCGCTCCCCACTGCTTCTGCTCACTGTCTTTCTTTTTCATTCTCTTTCTCAAATAAATAAATAAATAAAATCTTTTTAAAAAGATAAACATGATACTGCATTCTAGGTTGAATTCTGAAATTATATTCTAAGTTCTTTCATAGTTTACGAGGTTTATAAAATCAGTTTTGTAGCTACTAATTAATAATTTTGTTTTGGCAACTGTATATGTCAGATTTCTAAACCAGAGATTTCTTTGTGACATATACTTCAGTCACTACTTAATGACTTGACTAACCCCATGTTATGCCAAGACCATGAATTCCAGCTCCATAATATTCAATTTAATCTCCATCTATTTACTGCTTGGCTCTAACCTGTCACTTTGCAAGAAGATGCCTTTTTATTCAGTCTTGAGAGAAATGGATAAAAGAGTAAAGATAAATTAAAGCAAACATATTATCTGGGAAAAAATCTTTGCATATGTTAGGCTCCAAGATTTTAATATAAAATAGCAATTAAAACTAGAGCTAATTACAGCTGGTTAAGCACCCAGCTCTTGATCGCAGCTCAGGTCAACTCAGCTCAGGTCTCAATCTCAGGGTTGTGAGTTAAAGCCCCATGTTGGGTTCAATGCTGAGCATGGAGTCTACTTTAAAAAAAATAAAGCAAAACAAATAAAAAAAAATAAAAAAAAATAAAGGGGTGCCTGGGTGGCACAGTCAGCTGAGCATCTGACTCTTGGTTCTTGCTCAGGTCATGATCTCAGGGTCCTGAGATGGAGCACTCCCTTAGGCTCTACTCTCAGCAGGGGAGTCCACTTGAGACTTTCTCTCTCCCTCTCCCTCCACCCCATCTCCCTCTCTAAAATAAATAAATAAATCTTTTTAAAAAATTAGAGCTAATTTCTGTTTTTGTTTTTTTTTTTAGATTTTATTTATTTATTCATGAGAGACTCACACAGAGGCAGAGGCGAAGGCAGAGGGAGAAGCAGACTCCTTCAGGGAGCCTAAAGTGGGACTTGATCCTAGGACCTTGGGATCATGACCTGAGTGGAAGGCAGACATTGAACAATTGAGCCACCCAAGTGCCCTCACTAGTTTTCTAGTTTTGATATTTAAATTAATATGTATTCATTCAATCTAAATGTACACACATTTGAATAATTGTCTACATAGATTGAGATATAATTTTGACATACACACACATGTTATTGACACAGTAGTTATTTGTTCCCTTTGGTAAGTGGGTAACCAGATCTCATGTATGATGCATTGACATTCTGTGTTCCCAGCATTTTCTATCTTATATGAATCCTCCCTTGCAAATGCCCAAATATTTTAATTCATTTTTAAGTCTAGATATTTACTAAGAAATTTTGAAACTATGTATTATGGAAACAGTGTTCCATTGTGGCATGAGTCCTAATTATTAAATAATAATGCTTAACACCATCATCTTGCATGTTTTTTTTTTTAAAGATTTTATTTATTTATTCATGAGAGAGAGAGAGAGAGAGAGAGAGGCAGAGGGAGAAGCAGGCTCCATGCAGGGAGCCTGATGTGGGACTCGATCCAGGGTCTCCAGGATCAGCCCTGGGCCAAAGGCAGGCGCTAAACCGCTGAGCCACCCGGGCTGCCCGATCTTGCATGTTTTTGTTTGTTTGTTTGTTTGTTTGTTTGTTTTGCTCTGTTTTATTTCTAACAGGGAGTAAGCATATCCTTCTCTTTTCCCAGTCTTCTGTCCATGACCTCATTCACTGGTTAATATGCCCCATGGAATCTAAACTTTGTCAATTTTCCCCTTTCTGCCTGTGTCACATTGTCACATTCGGTTCCCCTCAGACACCTTGACCATCTCTCACAACTCAAATGCCCCCCCCCCCCGCGCGTGCGCACGCGCGCACACACACCCACACACACGTTTGTGAAAATGCAATCTCAGCCATAATGCTGCCCTTTACCATTCTTTCTCTTTTTGTTATTTCCTTTAGTATCAGGGACCTACATCACATGTAAACAATCAGCTGATAAAAGTCACTACTATCAACAAAATCAGTGAAGAGCAGTTATTAGTAAGACCTAAAAAAGGAGGTCAGGGAGGTAAGGAGTGTTGAGGAAAAATTAGAACCAGAATGTTGGTTGATCAGGACCTTTCAGCCTTCTAACTGACTTCCAAGCAAGAGCTGCTTTAATTCGCTTTCTGCTGGAATTTATACCTAAGCATGCACAGGCTCAAATTTATATTAACTCAAATATTCAGTGAGAGGTTTAAGGTTGAAAGGAGGGCTTGGCTGTCTTTCCACTTTTTACTTAGTTGCAATATCACTTAAGTTTGCTGTATTTAAACTGCATGAAATCATGACAATAATAAAGCTTCCAGATTCCCTGCTCAGCCTGTGCTATAATGAGGTTCCATTTCTACTGGGACTCTATCTCTGTTCTTTATACCCTTCTGTAATATGTGAAGATTGTTAAAATGAACTCCAGTTTGGGAATATTAAGACAAGGTGTTTCAAAAGCAGTGCCAATGGGAGATAAGTTCTGTGCTTGATATAATGGGAAGATAAAGAGATCACATCTTCTTGCATGCATACATAAAGGCAAATCATACACTGCACATAGCAGATATTCCTAACCCTTGGGGACACATACTGCACATATTCAGATATATTTCACTGAAACAAAACAAAGTGCTTTGAAAACTCATCAGGTAAATGAAAATACAAGGATCGCTTTTGCCTCAATAACTTTAGCAATTCAGGATCCCAGAACAGTATATAAGTCATGTAAGATGAGTGACTTGCAATTCTGTGCCCACTTCTTCAAAAGGTCAGCAAACCAAAAGAATATCCCTGTGATAGGACGTTCATTTATACAATTATATCATTTAGTGTATGAAATTCACAAGGACATTCATAGTATTTAATAACTTTAAAAATATCCACCCACCCCCTCCGACCCTTGCAGCTCTTTGGAAGTTCAGCAGCAACCTAAATATTCTTGCCTTCCACCACCAATTCATATGTTATGAAAGCCTTATTGTTTTAAAACCTGTTTTATTTTACACTCTCAATTATAATCAAGTATGTGGGTAAGAACAGAGAAACACCTTGGCAGAAAGCTGAAGTGAGGAAAACAGAAATGACTTTTTAAATTTTGTTGTTGGAAAGCTGATGCAAAGGGGAGGGAGGTAGAAGGATGGGCAAAATAGGTGAAGGAGATTAAGAGGTACAATCTTCCACTTATAAATAAGACACAGAGATGTAATGTACAGCATAGGAAATATAGTCAGTAATAGTGTAAGTATGATGACAGGTGGTAACGACTTATCCTGGTGATCATTTTGTAATGTATTTAAATATCAAGTTTCTATTTTATACACTTGAAACTAAGATTTTATGTCAGTTATACTTCAGTAAAAATTTTTTGTTGCTTGAAAACAGAATAATAATATAAAATTTGTCAAGGAAGAAATGTAGAATTAAACATGTTTGGGAGGGACGCCTGGGTGGCTCAGCTGTTGGGCATCTGCCTTAGGCCCAGGATGTGATCCCAGAGTTCCAGGAGCCTGCTTTTCCTCCTTCTGCCTATGTCTCTGCCTCTGTGTGTCTCTCATGAATAAATAAATAAAATCTTAAAAATTAAAAAAAAACATGTTTGGGAAATAGGTTTGTGTGTATGATGAAACAATGAATAACTAGATATTTTTAAAAGTTGATGGATTTTTCCACTTTGTGGCAATAGCCAGCTCTATGCTCCCATCCGCCTTTAAAATAGATAGCTCCTTGCTTAATTCCACTAGATTATGCTAACACGTTGAAGTAGAGTCTTCTCTTTTAGTGATGGTAGAACTTGGCTAAAGTAATTGGTAGTTACTTATATATGAAATCTCAGTTCACTAGCATCTCCTTACTTGATACATTGATTTAGTGAAAAATATTTCCTCCCAAGATTGTTTTCAAAAGGGACACTTTGCTGTCATATAGCCTAAGATCTTACCTTCCCAGTAAAGTTAGCATATTGAGATTGCTGTTATGTATTAGCTCACATCCCAGAATCAAGATTGTTTCTGACTTCAGCAGCTTTTCTGAGTGGCAGTTTTCCCTCACAATTCAGCAGTCTCAACTATGCAGATCATGTACCTTGTCATCGATTGGAAAAGAACCAGAGTTGCTCCAAAGTACAATTAATAAAGACACCCAGGATTAGTATTTCCTTCCAGAGAGCTAAGGGATTTCCAGAATACATTTGCCACTTATTTCATGTGCTACAGATCTAGAATTGGCTTCCTGTGATGATTGAGAGATTTTTATGTTCCAAAACCAATTTCCCCTATTGTAGTTTGCTGTTGTCCAATATGGATTTTGTTTCAACACATGCACTTACCCACACACGCACACATACACACCCTAATTTTTCACATTTAAAATATTGCTTAAAGCTTCTGTTGATTTTGCAGAACACATTTGAGATGATTTCTACCAGTTATTCCTGACTACCTATAAGAAGGGTCTGTGTTAAAATTTCATGTAAGGAATTTGCAGCTGTGAGAAGTTAAGTGGTTTTCCAGAACATCTTGGTAAATCAGAAACTTAACACAGATTACTACTTCCTAATGTGTTCTCTATAGCCATATTTCTCCAGAAAGGAGATCTGTGGGATCATTTGGGGCACACTAAAAGAAAAGAGAGATTGAATTTGAGCCAGAAACCAACTTGCTCCAGGAGACATCAAGTTTCGTACAGCTCTTACCAATAATATATGACGGTCCTCTCCATGATTCAATTTTTCCCATTCCACGTGACACACCCTGGTTACTGAACAAAAACATCCCTTCACTGTAAAGTAATTTGTTAGGCCTAGAATTCCATACACATACAAAAATGTGTATATCTCTCCCGCATTGTAGCAAACTTTTAATGCATGTAGTTGGTATGCATGTGTTGGCAGTAAGATATGATCTGTGGTTTATTTGAAGCTATATAATACCCAGTAATACTTTACTGATATTCAGTATAGGATCAACCCTATACAAATCATTTCAGTGCATAGATGATAGAACAGACCTAGTTTGAATCCTAGTTCTAACACTTACTAGCTGTATAGATAGCAGTGTTTCCAATTTAGAATCTACTGTGATATGGAGAGAGAATATATCTGCTTCACTTATAGAACTCACTGGAAATAAGAGCAAATGAAATTTCAGATATTCTGATAATGATATCTATTTTTCATTTTTAAGTTTCTTTTGGTTTCAAATCATCCCTAGTCAGAAAGTATACAGATGATTTAAGACTGCAAGTCTTACTAAGGTGCTTATCCCATCCCTCTTCCTTCTTTGGATGGGACCTATAAATAGAAGAACGTTTATGGCTTCCATGGTATAGGGCTTACTATGAGATTAGGATTAGTGGCTATCCTTGTTTCATACTGGTCTTTAGGCTACTCTCCACTGGCTGTGTGGAGTAGGATATTCCTTGAGATGGTGTTAGTCTGTTCCTATGCACAAGCATCCTGCTAGTGTACCTTATGAGTTTTATTCTGCCAACCTAGTCATAACCCTATAAATTTGCCCTCACTGCTGACTCATTTCCAGTGGAGCTTAAGGAAATTTGTGTCTTCCTGAACCATGACTGTCACTCCAATTTGGTCTTTGAAGTAGCTTGCTCAGTAGCCCTTAATGACCAAGATACTTTGCCCTCACAGTAGTAACCAGACATACAGCTACATTTTTGCATTCTCTCCTAGAGAATATAGTAATTTCTAGGTCCTTATCAGGGCATGTGACTCCAGAAGACAGCTTGGAAAAGCCTAGGCTGGCATTTCATCTATCCCTTCACTGCTTCATTATTATCTCCATATTGGCACGTGACCCTCAGAATGACAGTCTCTTCCCAGGTGGCCAAACAGACAAACTGAAATAACTTTCCTTTCGGGTTTTTTTCTCAGCTATCCAATAAACTTTCTTACCCTGAGGATACAGTTCAGAAAGAGGTATTCTAGACATAGAGTTCTGTATCTCTGGTTCTCTTCCCTTTGCCACATGCCTTGGAAGACAGAAAAGGCAAACCACATTTTCTGTTCTAATGAGTATAATACTGAGATTATATATATATATATATATATTCCATTCTGTAGTTGATATTTTTGTTTTCTTTATATAACATATATAAATATATACAAATATTTGTACACAGAATATATAAAGAAATATTACAACTCAATAATAAGTCAAATAATCCAAGAATGTTACTACTTCTCATTGTGTCAAGCTTCTTATGACTACAAGTTTAAGGAGATATATAATTGCCTGAACACTTATAAGTAAATGTGTTGTAGTACATGATCATCTCATTATCCCTTCTGTTTGCATAAAATTACACAGTTATAAACCAAGTAAAGGGCAGCCCCAGTGACTTAGTGATTTAGTGCTGCCTTCAGCCCGGGGTGTGATCCTGGAGGCCCGGGATCGATTTCCATGTCAGGCTCCCTGCATGGAGCCTGCTTCTCCTTCTGCCTGTGTTTCTGCCTCTCTCTCTCTCTGTCTCTCATGAATAAATAAATAAAATCTTAAAAAAAAATAAACCAAGTAAAATTAATTAAAGTTGATCCCACAATAACTGAGCTATAGAGGATTGATACTATTGTCTTCAATCTTTAAATTTAGAAATGAAACCTCAAAATTTAACATACTTCCATTACTTGGTATACATGTGTGCTGGAATGAAAGGGTATGGGGTGGTAATTTTTCCCTGACACATAGATTAAAATTTTGTCACTCTTAATTGAGCAGGTGTCCTATAATTGATAAGAAATTTATAAGTATAGCAGTTTAGGGGTTTTGAGATGGTTCTGCTCAATTCCATATAAGTACTAGCTTCATGAACTTTCTTTCCTACCAATTTTATCCTGGATCTTGCAGGTTTAGCACCCTATCCTCTCTTTTATCCAGAAGGTATAAATGTGCTAAGCCATTGAAAAGAGACTTTGTTTGAGAGGCTTATATTGGAATTGGCTGATTGCAATCTTGAAATTCACAGAAGAGCATAGGTGTTGAAAGACCAAGGGGTGATATGGAGGCTGTTGCCTCAAGGCAGCTTACCTTGAATATCAAGAAAGGAACACTAATGGAGTTCCAAGCCCATAATGATCTGGATCTGGTCTTTCCATGATAGGCCACATCAGTTCTTACTATTTAGTTCAGCTAAGCTAATTTAGTCCTTGGGAACAGAACATCCTAGATACTTATCTAAACTTTTAAATATATTTTTAAATGCTTTCTTATTTGTAATACTCCAGGTAGGGGGATTCAGCATATAGCCACTAGAGGACAGCAGAGAGCCAGGAGCAGATGCAGGTGTCTTCAGGCATTGATACATTTGGAATAGAAGAATCTGTGACCAGTTATGAGGCTTCCACTTAACTAGAGAAAAGAAGAACATCTATGTGCTATCCACAAAAGAGGTGTAGGATATAGTCCTAATACTAGATTATAGAATTTAAGATACAAAACGGGACAAGCAACACAGAAAAAATGGAAATAATAAAGGCCTGGGAATCAGGCAAATGTCAATCTATTCAATAACATTTCTTGAATGTTAAGAATGCTGTACACTCAGCTAGACTTTGTAAATGGAAAGATATAATGAAGTGCAAGGAAAGAAGTTGGCATAATAAAAAGAATATTTAAGGCAAATCCTCATGGATGTAAGTAAAGACATAGTCTATATATAATTTTAGTTCTAATTTGTACAGGGTTGAATTTTAGGCCTTCTGGGAAGTTATTAACTCAAGATGATATTATTTAACAAAAATTAGGAAAGATTGAAATAATGAGAACCAAGTGAAAAGGGATAACATCTAATGAAAGATAAAGGAGAATCAAGAAGCATACCAGAATTAATGCTATAAAATGTAAACAAGACACAGGAGAATGTAGATGGTAAAACAAACAAATAAAAAAAATCTGGAATAATGCTATACATTATTTGTAACCTTCCAGAAAACTGAATCTGTAAATTGGATATTGCTTTTTTTAAGTCAAAAGTATGAGGAAAGGAAATGAAAGTGACAAGTGAAGACTACTCTTTCACAAGTTCTAATTTAAAAGGAAGGAGAGAAAGGAGATGGTAGAGTGGGTAACATTTTTAGATGGGAAAGAACATTTAAGAAACTTGGATCCAGTTGTTAGTTAAGATGTGTGTTAAATGCCTCAAACTTTAACTTTAATTCATTTTAGAAACAAACAAACAAAAAACGGAGCCAAACCAAAACCAAAACAGAAGCACAAACAAAACTCTCTGTGTTTGGAGTGGGGGAGGAAAAAAGAATTTCCTCTCTACCCTTCTAGGTTCTTGACTGAGACTCCCAAGAGAAAAACAAGTATAATGCCATGTATGGATGGCTCCTCTACACATAGGAGAGACCCAGGAAAACTGAATAACTCTCCAAAATGGACCAAGCCACCACCTTAAATACTATCTCCAGCTAAAGACAAAGGAAGATATCGGGGGTGGCAGAGACAGTTATGGGAGGCTATCGGAATAAAAACAGCAAACAAGGGTAGATTGTTATGCACATTTACATCATTGCCTTCTCCTTTGATAAGAGTTAATAGAGATTTAGTCATCCTTCTCTGCCTGGTACTGAGAGGGAGACAGCCTTATAAATAGGAATTTCCCTCATAAATGTAGATATCTTTTACAAAAGGGTAACTTCTACTTTCTTTTCAGAGCTTTTCCTATCTCTGGTGTTTCTTAAAATCATCACCCTAAAAATCATCCTTATGCCAAAAAGGCATATTTGGGGGTGGCAAATTCTGCTCCCTCCTCAGGAGTCCTAAATAACACATTGCAACCTGGTGCTAAAAATCAGCCCTATAGATTTATATTATAATGAAACCTTACAGGACTTTTTTTTTTTTTCCTTACAGAACTTTAAATATCTAACTGGACAGAGTCCAAAATGGCTTACATTATACAGAATCCAGGCTGTTTAGTTTACGGTCATGACAAAGTTTCATGTTCTAATTGTTTGGTGAATTGGATATAGCCCAAGTAAGAAATGTGTTTCTAGAGTGCATTTGGTTCATTTCATTAGGCTCTAGGAGATACTACAATAATGATATATTGCATTTATATGCAAGTGTTTTCTCCACAGAACTCTAAGCACTGTAACTTTCTTTGAAAGTTCTGCATGCTTATTAACTCCTGCAATACCCTTGAGGGGAGAAAGTGGTAAATATCATTTCTTTCCTTTTTGGGGGGCAAAGGTACAAAGACACAATGTAATGCACTTACAAAGACACTATAGGACAATACTTGATTAGCTTATGATGGGGTTCCAGGCAGACTGCCCCAAAATATGCCACTTTGGCAAACTGATTATTTTGAAAATTACTTAAGAAGCAGCTGGTACAAGAAGGATACTCTGATCCTTTGTCCCCCTGGAAGCAGGAAATAAATCTCTCATGTGAAAGGTATCCTTCCTGTAACAGAAGTAAAGACATGTCCCTATTACCAGAGGTAGAGAATTTAGAGCCAAGAGAACTGCATAAACAAACCTTACTTCTTCTTCATCAGTTTAATACTCCAAACCCAAACTACTTTATCTTGTCAATTCCTCACAAAACTATTGTTTCTTTGTTTAAAAGATATATATATATATATATATATATATATATATATATATATATATATATATATGCTGTCTGCTTTGGTTACTTCTTTTGAGTTTCATATTTTTATGAGCTGCCATATTTATGAAATTGGATTTGTTTTTCTCCTATTAATCTGTTTTATGTTAATTTAATTATTAAACCAGCCAAAAAAAACCAAAAGGAAAGAAGGAAAAGCTTTTCTTTCCTACATTAACTGATCTTTATGAGACATAATTCATCAGTGTACCTAGTGTCTCCAAGGAGAATAACTTCGCCTCAAGAATGATCACATCTACTGAGTATGTGGCCAGCTATGGGAAAAAAAGATCATGTGCTCATGACTTCTGTAATAGGAGTCTACTTAACAGGAAAAATCTTCTTACAAAGTCTATGCTTATGAAATAGAGAGTGAAAAACTGAAGTATCTAAGCAAGTATCATAATACACCAATTTCTATGCATATATTTGCTAGACTTTGTAAATAGACATCAGGAAAGTCTAATGAAGGCTTTGAACAAAGAACTGTCATTAAAAAAATAGGAGACAAAGGAGTATGAGAATTATCATGAATGTAAAGACATGGCTATACATAATTTTAATCCTAATTTGGATTGTGTAGTAGGTTAGGCCTTCTACCTTCTAATTGAGGTTAGGCAACCTGAATATTAAATATACATTTATAAATACATGAGTTGGTTTATTTCCAGAAGCACAGAGGGGAAAATCAAGGTAATAAGGTGATCAGATGGATTTGGCAACTCTTATTTTTCATCTAGTTGGCCAAAAAGTCAAATTATAAATTATTCTTTTTATGTAATAAGTAGGAAATAAGATAGTCATCAGAAGAACATCATTGGTGTGAAATACTTCTCAGCATTAAATGCTACCACTTATTAAATATACATTTCTAAATGCATGTGTTTATTCTTGGGAGATCAGAGAAGGCAGAGAAAGTAATAAAATGACTGAATGGATTTGGCAACTCATTTTCCCCATCAGTCTAAAAGCTTAATTATCTCATTCAACCATAAAGTTTCTTTTTCAAAAACCCCGTGGTAAAATTGTGTCATGTTCTCAAATCAAGTCCTCCCAGATTCTTTTAAGGAAAAAAAGGAACAAGTATCTTGCAGGGGTTATCTCCATAGTAGATTTCCCATCTGTTATACCCCTCAAACAAAATCCAAACAGTGATCCCAGCCCTTTGCTCTTCTATGATCTTGAAACTCCAGTTTTCAGGCAAAAAGGTGGCCTGATAGGGCAGTAAATGCAGTACAATTAGATGATCAGTATTGCAGGGGCTTGCAAATGGGTGTTGAAAGGCACTGTCTCTATTTTGTATGTTGAACTGCTGGTTGTAAAATGACTCAAATCAGTCTAACTCCTTGTACTTCAGTGTAATGTATACTTTTATATAAACAACAATGTTGGAAAATGGCAAGGAAAATGTTGTCTATCGATCAACAGATTCAAAATGCCCTACTCTAGAATGAGAAAGGTCATGCCATTTTAATTGCTGCCAGTTCAAAAGACATCTTTCTTTTCTCCAAGCAACTCTGCTACTTTTATGCTCAGTCAACTTTGAAGAATAGTCATTGCATTCATTTCTATGTCCTGAGTAAATTAAACCTACCATTTAAAACAAGAAACGGGGAAAAATGGGGTTCTCAAGTCCAATAATGTGACTGGAAGCTCATATCTTGCAAAAACGAATGTAACAGAAATTATTGTCCTTTCCTGGGCATGTGAGCAAATCTATGTGACTAGAGGTATGTGCCTTCTTTACTTAAAGTGCAGACTTATTTTCTTCTTTCTTGGTCTAAAATGTTTAATTTTAACAAGACTCTTCATTAATTCCTTTTTTTAATTTTACAGATATTTACTGAATATCTACTACGTGCCAGGGACTGGTTGTATAGGAATGAACAACAACAAAAAATAGACAAATGACAAATTTCCTTGCTCTGATGACGGTTTTAATTCTAACAAAGAGGAAAGTGAATAAATATGATGAAGAATCACATTATTTGATGTGTTAAGAGTTGCTAAGTGTTGTTGGAACAAAACAGAATGGGGACTGCTGGGCCAGAGTAGGAATCGCAGCTCTGAATATGATGTCAGGATATCCCTCACCAAAGTGATATTTAATAAGGACTTGAAGGAGGCAAGAGAATGACCCACACTTCCCCAGCATTGGAGGGGAAAGCATACTAGGTATAGGGAACAGCCAGTGTAAATCCTCTAAAATGGGAGCATCCTGTCATATTAAAAAAAAAAAAATTCCCATCTGTAAACAGTCTTTTAGGAGTTTGTACTATTCAGGCCAATTGTCCCATCATTATTTTTGGCAAAATCCACAATAGAAGTAAGGCTTTCTTAGGTTCTCAAATCTCCTACAGTACCTAGGCATGGTGAGGGGTTATGTGCCACTTCAGAAATCTTGTTTTCATGTTAGCAGACCAGATTTATGAGCTAGGACCCCTCCCCGAGATTATGTTCAAATGTGTATGCTACATAATGCTGCATGTGTCCTCTCTTAAATTAAAATATGTATATATGTAAAAGTAACATTTACAATATTTGAATCTTGCAATATTTTTCTCAGTTCTTTGAAATGCATTAGGAAGGAGATTTTGCATTTTTATATATTTGGAATAGAAATTCTTTTTTTTGTTTTGTTTTGTTTTTTTGTTTTGTTTTTGTTTTTTGTTTTTCTCAATGGAATAGAAATTCTTAATCTGATGTGTATTTTGCAAAATATTATCTCAGTTTTGGGCTTGCTTTTTTCATTTTATTAACAGTGTCTTTCAAAGAGCAGACTTTTTTTTATTTTGAAGAAGACCAATTTTTTGATATTTGTTCTTTTTATATCATATTGAAGATACCCTTGTTCAGCCCAAGACCACTAGGATTTATCCTACTTCCTATTTCCTTCCTATTTATCCTATATAGTTTTAGCCCTTTTTAAAAATCCATGATCCATATGGAGTCATTTGTTTTATATGATGCAAGGTGAGGATTGAGATTTGTGTTTTTTATACAGGATGTTTAGTTGTTATGGACTGATTGGTAGAAAAAATCATACTTCTTTCCATTACACTAGTTTGTCACCTTTGTCCAAAAAAGTGGCTGTCCCAATTTGCATTCCTGCTAGCAATATATGAGAGTTCCAGTTGATCCACATCTTTGTCAGCACTTACCAATCTTCAAAAACATTTTAGTTATTTAAAGGTGATATTTTATTTATGGTCTTAATTTGCAACTTTCTAATGACTATCTTTTCTGTGCGTATTTGATATTTGCATATTTAGATCAGTTTGGGAAAGAACTGGTATCTCTAAAATATTGAATCTCCTAATTATGGGGTTATTTGAGCTACGACAGAGACTTATTTAGGGGGATACAAAAATTGGCTCTAGAATAAGCTTCCAGAAATTATGTGCCAGAAATGGGCTGCCAGTGAACTGCTGTTGCATCACCACAATCAGAAAGCTCCAGAATCAATCCGCTGTTGGTTATAGAATCATACCATTGCAGATTAGTTTCTCACCAGCAAAATAGAGGCTTCAAACCAGTCTCTGTTTTTGTGTAATTCAGTCTTGAATTAACATCTGTGGAAATGAATCTGACTGACAAATCTAATCATGTCCAGAACCCTGGTTTCAGGCAGCCTTAGAAATTTAGTTTTAGTTTCATTTTTCTAGCTTTTGCTAACAATAAGAACTCACTAAAGGACACTTGGGATGAGGTATTAGGCACACCAGTCTCATGGATCTGTCGCAAAAAAGTAAATTAAGAAATTTGCCTTCGTAGTAACAAAATCAAAATTTTAGTAAGATAACACATGAATAAAAGATGCTATTTGCTAGCCTTTCTTGCAAGTAGGTGTGGCCAAGTAACTGAGTGCTGGCCAATGGGATGTAAGAGAAAAGTGTTGTACATTCCTTAAGGATGACTGGCTAAAAGGAATTGACCCAAATAGAAAGGCCCCCTTGTCTTTTTCTTGTTTCCTCCTTTTATTGGTCCCCAGTACAAATAGGATGCCTGAAGCCCCAGCAGCTATCAGGGACCATGAGGTGATCTTGCATACATTTACAGCACCAGAGCAAAAAGAATTAACATGATCTTTGTTGACACCGTGGAGTTTTCATGCCAAGCCTTGGACTTTTTACTTCTGGACTTCTTTATTTTAAAGAGAAATAGTCTCATCATGTTTCAGCCACTTTAGTATGGGGGATTTTCACTTATATGAGTCCATCATATTCACTTCTTAGTAATATGGACATCTTCTTCCAATATAAAAATATTTTGTTAGGGCAAAATACGTGTAAATGTTTCCCTGTTCTCATCACTCTAAATTAGGGAGATATATTGGGATTTTTGAGCAAGTTTTGTCTACTTTCTGAAAACCCTGTCTCTTCCTAGGGGCAGATTTGTCAGTTTGACTTATGTATCTTCTTTAATTAGTTGAGTCTATACTTAGCAGAAGTCCTTTTTGTTTCAGTTTCTAGGGATAATGCAAAATTTTCCCCTTAAAATAATTATTTCAATGAACTTTTAGTAGAATTGCTGCCTTACCCTGTTTTCCCCAATGTGCTCATTGTATGTATCCATACGGAAATGAATATAATATATACATACATATAAATATGTATATATATAGTTTTTAATTTCACAAACATTTATTGAATACCTATTAGAATGTTATATAAAGAGGGAGACAACCTCTCACATGGAGATTTCCCTTATAAATGTAAATGTCTCTGACAAAAGGGTAAATTCTACTCAGTTTTCAGAGCTTCTCCTGTGTCTTATGCTTCTTAAAAATAATCCATCTAAGGGGCACCTGGGTGGCTCAGCAGTTGAGCTTCTGCCTTTGGCTCAAGTCATGATCCCGGGGTCCTGGGACTGAGTCCCGCATCAGGCTTCCTGCAGGAAGCCTTCTTCCCCCTTGCCTATGTCTCTGCCTTTCTCTGTGTATTTCTCATGAGTAAATATATAAAATCTTTTAAAAAAATAATCCATCTAAAATTACCCTTATCTCAAGAAGTCATATTTTGGGTGACAGATTCTGCTCCCCTTCACCTATTTATACTTCATTATATATACCTAAAGTACAAAAGTTGTTCGAATTTCACTAAATTCTTCAAATTTTCAATATTATTTTAACTAAAAATAATATCTATGAATATGAACTTGTATGGAGAAATCTAAAACACTACTAAAACTGTAAGTTGTTTTTCTTAAGAAACTAGCCTGGAAGTATTTTATAAAAGAGTTATATTTCTCTTTTATAGGAAAGTATAGAAATGTGTTTTGTTAATTTAGAAACATCATACCTAGAATATACCTAGATGAAAATCTAATGAGTTCCAAGTCTTATTTTTACAAGTGACAGAATTAGATGTAAGATTTCCAGTAGTTTGTATAGAAAATAATTTAGACTACTCAATAAAGAACGTATTTCATGTATTAAATCAAGTCATGGAGGCTTGAATTGGTCAAATAAAGTAGCATTTTAATCACATTGGGTAGATAATCTATTAAATGACAGTGCTGAAAAAAGCAAATTTTTTTCTGCTTCAATGGCATCGTGTTTTTTAGATATATTTAGTCACTTTAATACATCCAATGTGTAGAGAATATTTAAAACAGGATCATTTTAAACAGGATAGTATCAGTTGCAAGGCATATTCATTTCTATATAAGTCTTCGAAGAATATAAACATTTAGCCAATGAAGAGAGAGATTTGTGCATGCTACTGCTTCTCACTCACCAAAGAGAAAACATGTAACCATGTTTGGTATGTTTGGATGATGTTTATTTGAATTAAAATCATGTTTAACGTTAGAGGAGATTAAGCAGTGGCTCCAGTAACTGAGTTTCTCTCAATAAACAGCTAAATGTTAGGGCATCATACTTTAATTAAAAAAAAAAAAAAACGTACCTAACAAATCCATTTGAATGGGAACAATAACTGAATTAGCTCTTATTAAAGAAAGAAAATGTACCCACTACCTCTTCACTGGCCCCAGGATGCCAAACTTTGCTGTTTCATTTTCAGTTGCCATAGTGAATGACAGCATGGATTGCTAAATTTCCATGAAGAAAAAAGATTTCTTTCTTTTTAAAATAAACATGGAATTCTGAAGAACAATGTTATATACACAATACAGTATTTTGACACTTTGAGGATTCTGAACATTATGATTTCATGGAGCATGCATAATAAACTCTTTAAAGATTTTTTATAAAACTTTCTGGCAGATTTAAAATTTTATTTAAAAATATAGAAATTTCATTCCTAACTATATAACCACATCAGTGTTTGCCCATTCTCAAAAGTTGTCCGAAATATAATATAATAAGAATAAATTATAAGTATGATTTAGAAATTCTGTATTTGCTAGCTAGTTCTATAATTTTATTTTATGGATATTCTTTCAGAATCTTTATGTGTTGGAACTCTAGTTTTTGTTTTGAAACAAATGCATATATATGACCTGATAATCTTCCCTTCTATGATCTACTATAACAAAAAGATACTGTGGTGCCTGTCTGGCTCAGATGGTACAGCATATCAGTCTTGATCTTAGGGTGGTTAGTTCAGGCCTCATGTTGGCTGTAGAGCTTACTTAATTAAAAAAAAAAGTATTCCCTTACATGAAGTGTTTAAAATAAGTCCCAATATTTAAACTAAAAAACAAAAGCAAAAACCCAAAAAAGTACTATTGGATTTTGCTCTGGATGTTATGTGGACAACACACCCTGAAAATTCTCTCATGGTAGACACTTCTAGCTAACTCTTTTCTGTCATAGAACTAGAACCCCCCAATTTTAATATGGGTAATAGGCCACTGAGAACAAAGGCTGCAATTCTCAGGCAGCTTCTGTGGTCTTATAACTAACCTCTGACATAAAAGATAAGAGATGCAAGTTTGGGAATGTATTCTTGAAAGGTATGTCCTTTCTCCTCCCTATCTCCATGGAACAGAGCAGGATATAGTAACTGATTTAGGACTTGAGACCTACGACTCTAATATAGATATTATAGAGCAGAAAGTTAAAAACAGCTCAAATTCTAGAGAAGCATAAACCCTCAGCTGCTGTCATCTAGATATTGCTTTACTTTTATGTGAAATAGGAAGAAACTCGTTCATGGCCTAACCATTTTTATTTTTAAAGTGTTTTACTTTGAGACAATTGTAGATGCACATACAGTTGTACAAATTAATAAAGAGATATCTTATGAACTCTTCACCCATTGTTCTTCAACGGTGACTTAGCCACAACCAGGAAATTGCAATCTTATTTTGCATCTCAGTTACAAACTTATTTATTGAATTAATATGTATTTGGAATGTTATTTGGAATGCACATTTCTGTCACAAAGTTAAGCCAAATATATGTCCTAGCTATTGTACCTTGTTCTAAAAATTACTTAAAAATAATTACTGAGTTAAATATTTTAAAGTTCTTTAAAAATGTTAATCATTCTTGCATGAAATTTAAAAATCATCAGAGATTTTAAAAACTAGAGTATGACATTCTCAGCCTGAAGCAAAGCAGGACTGGGGTGGAGGTGGCAGGTGCTAGTCTCTATTACTGATGAAAGTGGGTTTTACCTCAGCTACAGTAGAAGCTGAAGATGTGACCTTTGTTCCTCAAAAGATGGAGAGTGGCTGTACCTTCAGCGAAAGAGTAGACTCAAATAAAATACACAGGAGGGATGGCCAGGACAGGAAAGAAATGCCTCTCCAGGTGTTCACCATCAACTGCACACCTACCCAGACTCTGGAAGTCACATTTTATTCCCTGGATCCATCGAGAGCCTCCAAGATATAAAAAAAAAAAAAAACTAATTAACATTAAAAATTTAGTGATACCACTTGGGCTTCTGGAATAATGAGATGTGCACAATACAAAAGTATCCTGGACATGAGGAACTAATCAACCATGAGCAAGCGTAAGCAGAGACAAGAAAAGTGAGATTACAGTCTGTCTTAATTGCCAACAGATGCCTTTACAAATTGCCATGAAGTGAGAGGCTTAAAATGACAGAAATGCATCCTCCCAAGACCAGGCATCTGAAGTCAAGGTGTCAATGGCATTGCCCTCTTCAGAGGCTCCAGAGGAGACCCTGTTCATTGCCTTTTTCAGCCTCTGGTGTCTGTTGGCATTTCTTAGCTGGCAGCTGCACCACTCCAGTCTCTGCCTCCCTCATCTCCTCTCTGTAACTTCCCTTATATGTTATATAAGAACATTTGTCATTGGCTCTAGTGCCCACCCAAATAATCCAGGGTGGTCTTATCTGGAGATCCTCAATTTAATTACTACATATGCAAACACCCTTTTTCTAAATAAGGTAACATTGGCAGGTTCTGGGGATTAGAACAAGAGCAAAGTTTTTTGTGGGTTCGCTGTTCAACTCACTACACTCTCTGAAGAATTTCAGATAATAAAACGAGCAGAGAAGTTATGATACGTTTATTTAAAATAATTGCATTCTTTAATAACGGAGGCACTAATATGATACTATGGAAAAATACCTACCAGTGTTACACAAGACCAAAGTGGAACTTCAGATTATAAATAATATAGTCATTGAAATAAAATAAACCAGTAAATAAATTACATAGCAAATTAAATACTGCTGTGCTCATTTGTTATTTGTATTATATACATGAAAAGTTATACAGAAATTATATACTAATTAGGTTAAAAGAATAAAGGATACAAGAAAGCTTTTTTGATATGTGTATACATATGTATGTACATATATAAATAAATATATACAAATATAAATATATAAATATATATATACATATACAAATAAATATATATAAATATATATAAATATATATATATATATATATATATATATATATATATATATATGTAATAGAGCTTTCTGGAGGGACCAGAGTGATTGGGAGAGTGAAAGTATAACAATGAGAATTTTCAAGAATTGTTGAGATACATAAATCCTTTCAGAAATCAAGATGGGTCTTAAAAAGTGTAAATAAAAATTAATCCACAGCTAGAAGTGAAAGCAAATCTGCAGTGCAACAAATAAAAAGATAAGATACCAAGTACAACCACAGACCAAAAAAACTTTTTTTAAAGATTTTATTCATTTATTCATGAGAGACAGAGAGGGGGTGGGCAGAGACACAGGCAGAGGGAGAAGCAGGCTCCATGCAAGGAGCCCAATGCAGGATTCAATCCTGGGTCTCCAGGATCATGCCCTGGGCCGAAGGCAGGAGCCAAACCGCTCTGCCACACCATACATTGAAAACAGACTTCTTAACAGAAACAATGGAAAATAAATTACAATGGAATAATACTATGCATACAACGATAGGCTTTTTCAATATTTTTTATTTGCTTTTTATCTTTATTACTTATTTCTGTTTATCTGTTATATTTTCTAATGCTTATTCTTAAATTCTTTCCTTTATTAGAACTCAACGTATACTATTCCTCAGACTCCCTTGCAGAGTTACAGATGTGTATAAGATCCCGCAAATCAGATGGGCACATACAGGCCTTGTATTTAGAACCTCCTTAAGTGGAGTCCAAGGTAGTGGACTGTTACGTGTCCATTCCTGGTTATGGCAGCACAACTTGAATCAACAGTGCCAGTGATGGTTTCCTAATCCCTGCACATGGCTAAGGTACCACGATCCTGGAACCAGAAGTTGTGATGGCTATTTCCAGATTCTAGCAAAGTAAAATTTCTATCGATGGTCCAGCTCTGAAGAGCTATGTAGGAGTCATTTTGAAGGCCCAGCATGGAACTTGCTTCTCCAGGTCTTCCAGTGATTTTACAAATACTCATTTCCACATATCAAATATTCTTCTGCTTAAACTTACTAGAGGATTTTGTTATCTGAAACCAAATCTTTTCTTTTAAATTGTATTTATTTATTCAAGAGAGACATAGAGAGAGAGAGAGGCAAAGACACAGGCAGAGGGCGAAGCAGGCTCTGCACAGGGAGCCCAACGTGGGACTCAGTCCTGGGACTCCAGGATCACACCCTGGGCGGAAGACGGCGCTAAACCACTGAGCCACCCAGGCTACCCCGAAACTAAATCTTAATTGGTAAAGTATTTGGTAGCAAAAGCAGTTGCAGGTTACTAGACTTTTAAGGATGGGAAGTTGATTGCTTCCCTGACATGGTTGGTTTAAAATCAAGAAACATCTTTTTCCATTACAGAATGGCATATGCATAATGCTCAGTGTTAAAAGCATTACTAAAAGTTTCACCTATGAATGTATGACTCTGGCAGATTACATGCTAGCTTCCATAGTGTACTGTAACAGCTACATCAAACTGGAAGTCTATGAGATATCCTGTTTCTAATAATACTGAATAACATACAGATGAAAATAATAGAGCCAAGGCTTTAAACTCTTGGCTCAAGTCACAATCAGAGAAACGGGAAATGTCTGTGATCCCTCTAAATTAATTTCTTTCCTGAATTAGCTGGAGGGCTAATACAGACAAAGATCAAACAAAATCTCATCCAGTGAGATGCTAAATTGCAAAATACACTAAATCCACAGACTCACTCAAGTCCCTAATGTGAAAGTTGGTTGAGAAAAAAAAAAATGATAACCCCCAAAATAGAATTTGATATTTGAATGATTTATAAGAGCAAGATTTTTAAATGCCTAAAACCCAAAGAGTCTCACAGGGAAGCCAGAACAGCCCCTCATCTCCTGAATAGGGGCTTGCTTTATTGGAGAGCTGAAATGATCTCACAGGTCACCTTGGAAGGGGATACCAATTATCTTCATGCTCTACCACTACTATCTAATTTCCTCCAGAACTATATTTAGTATCAGATCCCAGCGTGCCATGGAGGCCAATTACAATGTCAAACCAAGGAAAAGAAAATTTGCATGCCAAAATTAGTGTAAGATATTGGTGGATTGGGATCCCTGGGTGGCGCAGTGGTTTGGCGCCTGCCTTTGGCCCAGGGCCCGATCCTGGAGACCCGGGATTGAGTCCCACGTCGGGCTCCCGGTGCATGGAGCCTGCTTCTCCCTCTGCCTGTGTCTCTGCCTCTCTCTCTCTCTCTCTGTGTGTGACTATCATAAATAAATAAAAAAATTAAAAAAAAAAGATAGTGGTGGATTATATTTTTGTTTAAACTATTTTCTGACTTCCCTCTATAGCAAATTAGCACATCCCTATCTGTTGTCTTGAGTCTTGGCCATGTGGCTTAATGTGACCAATGGAATGTGAGCATAATTGATGTATGCAAACTTCTGAGAAACTTTGAGAATCCCCATGTAGTCGGCCATCATGTGTCTTTTCCCCTGACCCCAGACTAACGATTTTTGGAAAGATTCTACTATTCCTTCAGCTTGGGCCCTGAGATGAAAACAATATAAAGCAGTCTGTAGCAAACCCACGAAGGAGATATCATAATATGAGAAATATTTTGTGTGGGTGTGGGCAAGGTGTGTGATTATGTACATCAGCTTTCCTGTGCTCAAAGTCCAACATGTAATTCACTTGATCATTGCCTTTTTCTCCAGATTATCTTTTTTCAATGAAAATTGTTTTACAAACAAATTAGAAATAAATGTTTACCTTAATGTAAATAACTTTATCAGTTGTTTTCTTTAGATGACAAGAAATAGGAAACATTTCAGTATCAAGAGAGACATTAAAAGAAGAGACAAGAACCTTTAGGGGCTGGAACACCAAATAAAATTGCAATATGTTTCAAGTCAGAGGGCTTGATTGTTATTTTTGAGTGAGGAGACACTGCTCAGAATTATTCCAATTCTGTTCAAAGCTACCCTTTGATGACTGTTAATGAAGACAATAAATTTTCTTGCTTTCTTATCAGGGTTCTCTTTCAGTATTTCAGTGCAGTATTGCTAATATTCTGTGGCCAAACTTTAGAAGATACCTGATATATTTGCATCCACTCATGGATGACACAAGCAAGCGTTCTAACACCGTGACACTGCGAAATGTGCAAACATGGGTATCGGCAGTGCTGCAGTCTTCAATAGCTCTCTGATGTCAGATGCTCTGCATGCTGTGCAGAAGAGCCTGGCAGTGAATGCTTTTGAGGGTGAGAGGTTTGGTGAGGAAGGGCAGACGCTTTCTTTCCAGATAACCTCCAAGATGTAATAGAAGTAGGATTCCCAAAGTAAGGTGGGATCCCCATCTTACTTTGAAATTTGCTCAAAAACAAGGCAAACAAAAATTAGAAACACAATACAAACTTTATACCCATGACTAAAAATAAGAGATGCGTTCATCATAACCAAGATAAATGAAGATAAAGGATGGGATGAAAGTAGGTGATTTAACAAAGGGAAGAAATTTCAAACTCCTATTACTATGTCTAAGTTCTGACTACTTCCAAATATACCTTTTGAGAATTGGGAACTCGAAAATTATCAAATAAAGATACTTTTTAAAGGTAATTATTACTATAGCAGTAAACTGATGCCAAGGCAGAGACTGCTAGTTGGTCATCCATTGTCAGTTCTGCACTTCTTCTTACTTATAGAACCTGATTGCATCCACTGCAGCAAAATAACTGAATAAAAGATTGTACTTCCCAGTCTTCTTTGGATCCAATTAAATATAAGTAGAAGTTGTCAGAATGGTTGTCTGGGAATTTTTTTTTTTTTTTTCCCAGAGAGAGTGTTGGGGAGGGAGGGACAGAGGGCAACAGAAAATCCTGGGCAGGCTCCACACCCAGAACAGAGCCCACTGTGGGGCTGGATCTCATGACCCTGAGATCACGACCTGAGCTGAAATTAAGAGTTGGACCCGACCAGACTGAGCCACCCAGGCACCCCTAGGAAACTTTTGTAAAGACAGAGATATATTCCTTCAGCTTTCCCTGTTTCGTCTCCCATTCTGGAATAGAGATATATATGGTCTGGAGGTGCAAGTCTTCTTGTGCCCTGAGGCAATCTCAATGATGGAAAACATGTGCATGGAAAGGCAGACTAGAAAAATAAAGAGAGAGAGAGAGAGAGTCTTCCCTAATGCCAGTAAAGGTGCCATGTCAGTCCTGGAATCTAATCTTCACGATTTTTGTGAGACAAAATTAAGCCTCTATCCCTTTAAGTCCCTTTAATTTGGGTGTTGCCTTATATGCTGCTAACTAAAGTCAGTCCTAACTGGTACAGAGATTTCATCTGGCACATAATAAGAATATTCTTAGAAAGATTGGTGATGGAATAAAAAACAAAAGTTAAGCTTTCAAAATAATATAAATTCAGAGTTTACCTCAGAGCTTTCCACAAGAAACATTTTTCAGTTTGTTTATTTTTTTGGATAAGAAATTTCTTTCTGTTTGTTTTATGATTATGTTTCTCCTCTGTATCATCAAACAGAGTGGCTTTTGTTTATTTCTTGTGAACCAGATACAAAATTTGAGTCCTCGCTTTTACTATTGTTTTTCTCAGTGTTGTGAGCCCTAGGCTTTGATCAAAATTTTTGTCAGCATTGCATGCCTCGGGCTGCTATGCGGTAATGAACAGTGGACCATTGCCGCACTCATTATGTTCATAGTCAATAAAAATGCCATCGTGTGTGTTTGTTGGCAGTGCATATATATGTGGGTTTAAAGATTGGGGAAAGGAACAACAGTAGCTTTTGTTATTTGAGTTCAAGGCTCTCTTTTTGAGGTCTTGTTGAAGTCTTGGGTACTTGAATATATGTATATCCTTAAAAATATATATACTGTCCTAGCTTCAAGTAACTTCAGAGATTTCATCATCTTACTGCCACATGGAGATCCACAAATAGTTCCTCAAATATTTAATAAAGGTATACATTTTTTACACAGACATATATAAGTCAGGAGAAGTTCTTTCACTCTGCATATAGCCTTACATACCTCACTACTGCACCTACATGATATGATAGGGACAAAGAGAAGATGTGGGGTGTTTGTAGAAGCCATTACAAAGACTAACAGAATAAAGGTATTTGCTACTGGAAATATGCTATCCATAAGGTGTACCTCTGATCATCTCTTTATGAGATTTTGCCTACCTTTATATTTCAAAACCAGCCATCAACACCAAGGGATCTAGACTTGATTAACTTCTGCCATTTGAGTTTTTTGCTATGAGAATAACAAGATCTTGTAGTTCATACACACTGACCAGAATAAAGGAGGATAGGGAGTAAGCATTATTATCACCAAGTATCACTGTTAAAGAAAGAGAGAAATCCAGGCTGGAAATCCAGAAGTAATTTCTTCTGGAACACAGAAGACTCTCCTATTTGGTAGATGCTTCTCTGCTATTTTCACAGAAATGCTGTTTTCCCAAGGGGAAATAATATGGGAGAAAGAGAGGATCTACAATATCTTTAGATGCAGGTTATCCCAAGCCGGTTTTCGTTTTACTCTGTCTCAGCTTCATTTTGGCAGTCATACCCTCCTTTAGAGAATGGGAGGAGGGGAATCAGGCCCAATTTATTCCCTGGTTTGAAAAAGCCAGTGGAAGCTTGTGTGAATAGCAGTACTAGTGGCACAGGGATTCCCAAAGGTACAGCTATGCCAGATGCCTAAGTAAGTACCATACTTGTAGGCTACAGATTGGGTATTTAGGATAGAGGAGGCTAAGCAAGATGTAGAATTTTACATTATATGCTGGGCCAAAGTACCATGTTATAATAATAACCTTAAATTTTGGCTAGGTCACATATATATTATTATAATTAATTATCAAATATTTCTATGTATTAGCCCACATATAAACCTTCTGAAAGTTCTCAATGATCCTGGTCCTACGGCATACTAGGCTGCTTGATGCTATTCCACCTAACTTAGATACACTATTAATTTTTTGTGTTTCCATCGAGTAGTTTCTATTGCTTGGACTTCAAGCACACTGATACTTTCCTTGATAGTGTCTAATCTGCTACATTCCCACCCAGTATATTTTTCACCTCAGACATATTGTTTTTATACCCTGAAGTCTGATTTGGATGTTTTGACATCTTCCATAACTCTATGTAACATGCTTGATTTTCTTCTACTTTCTGGGACATATGGTATTGAGTAAACATAGCTCTTTCAATCTCATTGTTTAGTATTTTTGTATCATGTACCTGCGTCATTTCTGGATCTATTTTATTGGTTGATTTTTCTCAGCATAGTGAGTTGTATTGTCCTGCTTTTACATATTTGATAATTCTTGATTGGATGTAGATATTGTAAATTTGTTGAATGTCTGATACATTTTTATTCTTATAAGTATGATTGAGCTTTTTCCTGGGGCAGAGTTTTTTTGTTTTTTTTTTTTTTGTTTTTTGTTTTTTGTTTTTTTTAAATAGTTGATTCTATGAAAGCTCTGCTATGAGTAATTTTTTTCATTAAGTTACAAGAGCTTTCCCCTGGCTAGGAAGACAAACCATTTCTGGTCCTATGTAAGATTTCTGGTTGTCTGTTTGTTTTGTGTAGCTCTTGCCTTGACTTCAGGCAATTTTATCATACACGTTCATCAGTTCTCATTGAAGACCAGAGAGGGACTCTTGACAGATCTCCAATCTATTTTTCTGCTCTGCAAACTCTAGCCACATTGCCCCCCCGGATACACAGCTTTGTTTCTTCCTTTCAGAGATTGCCTAATTCCCCTGCTTCACCCTGCCCCAGTCTTCCTTGCCTGTGCTATGGCTTGGAAATTATCTCTAGGTAGTAAACTGAGTCAATTATAGGGCTCATCTGGGTTGACTCTTCTTTCAAGAATCACTGTTCTGCATTATCTAACATATGATGTCGGGAAACCATTACCTTCATATATCTTTCTTCCTTTTTGTTGTATATGTGCTTTCTCTGTGTCAAAACTTTTGATTTTGATGTGTTGTTTTGCCACATGTTTTATGGATTTTCTTATAATCTGGCATGTGCTATTTAAAGAAGGTGTGCATTAAAAAAAGTCAATGCTTTTACATCTTAGCTTGCATCCTATGCATTTTTTAAATTTTATTTTTTATGACTTTTTCATAAGGTAGAGGTTTTTCATCTCTATATTGACTGATATTTTATTTCTATACAAACACAACTGAATCAACTATAACTTTGAGATGGGCTGGTTATGTTACTCAGTCATCAGAATTAGTAAATACCAACTTGTGCAGGTTGGGGCTAATGACTGATAAGAACAGTTTTATAAGTTGTGATTCTTACTTAGTATCATATGATCAACTGTAACTTCTCATGGTTTGAAGATGTTTTGCATCATCCATGTACAATTACAATCTTTCTCTTATCTCAGCACAGAATTAATATATCTTAATGATTCCTGCTGACAAGACCTGGTCTATGTCTCATACTCTGTCAGACTCGTTTTTAGATTTGCTTTCATTATATTTAATAGCAATGATAATCAACAACCATCTAACTAACTATAATTAAATATTATAATGACTTATAAAAGACTTCCATAAATATACTCCTTTATTTTGAAAACTCATTCAGTAAACTAACTCTGTGATGCATCGAGGGGACCAAAAATCCCTTTGCACAACTGACATTGAGCTTGATTTAGAATGTCTTTTTACAGAAGCACTTTGTTGCACTAACATATGTACTTTCTTATGAAGGAAGAATTTCTTGCTTTCACATAAGTTGGCTCTTAATAGAGTTCTATTTCTGGGAAACTGTATTTTTTTAAAAAAAACTTCTGAGTTTATTAGAAACAAAAAATAGAAAGCAGTTGGGAAATTTACTCAAGTCAGGTAGTAGCAATTAACTGTGTTGAATCTTCCTGAATGGACAAAATAAAAATAAAAAAAAAACTATAGACCCTTAGTTACAGATTTGGAAAACCTTGTAACTCAGACACCTATGCCTACACTGTCCAATAAAGTAGCCCCAAGTAGCATGTAGATATTAAAATTTAAATTAATTAGCACTCAGTTGCAGTAGCCGCACTTCAAAATGATGCAGATACATGATACAGAAATACTAGACAATGAGATTGAAAGAGCTATTATTACTCAATATCATATGTCAAGAAGGTAGAAGAAAATCAAACATGTTACATAGAGATATGGAAGGTGTTTAAACATACACAAATCAGACTTCTGGGTATAAAAAATATGTCTGAGGTAAAAAATATACTGGCTGGGAATGTAGCAGACAAGAAAATTATCAGTGTGCTTGAAGTCCAAGCAGTAGAAACTATGCAAAGGAAGCACAAAAAATATTTAAAAATTAATAGTGTCTTCATGTTAGGTATTAGGAACAACATCAAAAAGCCTAGTATACCCATCTTTGGAGTCTAAAATGCAGGAATGGATAATCTTTTCAACAAATGGTTTTGGAGAAATTGGATAAACATATACTTTAAAAAGGATCCTTGACTCTTACTTTAAATTGTATACAAAAATTAATCCAGAATAGATCACTGACCTAATTATCAAAAATAAAATAGAAAACGTAAAACCTTGGTGATCTTAGACTCAGCAAAATGTCTTTATAACAATACAAAAAGCATGAATTATAAAAGAAAGAAAAATAAACTGAACTTCATTCAGAGGGAAAATGTTTGCTTTTCAAAAGACATTAAAAAAAGACAAGTCAAGCATGAGAAAAAAATTTAGGAAATCTATATGTGACAAATAACTTGCATCTCAAATATATAAAGAATTCGTATAGCTTAATAATAAGAAGCAAAAAAGAAAAAAATTAAAAATGAGAAAATATTTGACCTTGGACATTACACCAGAGTAGACACATGAGTAGTAAATAAGCATGTGGAAGGATATCTGCCCAATATCATTAGTCATTTAGAGAAAGGCAGATTATGCCCACAATGAACTACTGTTTACATACCTATTAGAATGGCTAAAATTAGAAAGATTAATTATACCAAGTATTCATGAATATGTGGGGTAACTGGAACTCTTGAACACTTACGCTTGGTTTATAAAATGGTAGAAGCATTCACCACTTTGGAAAACAGTGTGGCAGTACCCAGGAAGTCAAACATACACCTCTATATGATCTATTCCACTGTATTTATTCCAATGGTATTTACTCAATATCATTAGTGACCCAATTCTGGAAAACATGTACTTTATTAAATACAATCTAGGCACAAATTCAATATTCAGTCAACAGAAATGTTAACTCTAGGTTTAAAAAAATAAAAATAAAATGTTTAAAATAAACTCCATGTATATAGAAAGTTGCTCTTGTTCTTTCTAGTCTTTGACAAAAAAGCTTCCCATTTCTTTCTTGATCGCAAGCTGTGGTTCCTACCCCTCTCTGCTCAGCCTGGGGATGCTGGCTGAGAGACAATGTGGTACGATAACACTGATGGCTTTTGGTACACCTGACCTATCATTTTGTCTTTCTGCCTAAAATAGAAAAGTATGAAACTCAATGTAAAATTCAATAAATCAATGAGCCCTGATAGGAAAGTGAATAAAAATAAGACCTTAAATAAATTTCTCAGAGCCTAGTCATTTTTTCAATACTGTGTCCCTTAGCCAATGTTTTTTATAACTGTTTTACCTTAGCAGAATTGAGAAAACTATGACCAACTGAATAAAAACAAAAACAAATCTATTGATTCCCTTTACATTTTGAGAACTCTAAATAGGGTATATTGTAGGAAATTAAATAAGTCAAGAAATGTTTGAGCAGTAATATTTTCGGATTTTTTTTTTTAATTTTATTTCTTTATTCATCAGAGATACACACACAGAGGGGGGGCAGAAACATAGGCTGAGGGAGAAGCAGGTTCCATGCAGGGAGCCCGATATGAGACTCGATCCTGGGACTCCAGGATCACTACCTGAGCCAAAGGCAGACACTCAACCACTGAGCCACCCAGGCATCCCCTTATCTGGAATTCAAAAGTAATTTAGCTTCTAGGGGCTCTTGTAGTGACCTAAAATTTAAGAAAGACACCAAGTTGTGAGATGGTGTTCAATTCACTGGTAAGAACTGCTATTTACCATGAAGCTTAGTTCCTCTGTGTTTGCTTCTGTGTTTCTATAGTCATGCTAACCTGAAAACTTAATTCTAACTATTCTCTCTAAGGAATTGCTGAGGAAACAAACAAAATTGTGACCCTAACCATATGCCTGTATCTTGTAAGAGTTTGTACTGCAAATGAATTCACAATAAAACAGAGATAAAGGGAGAAAATCCTCTAAATAATTTATACCAAAATTTGTCTTTTCCTGAAGAGATATGGATAAAACTTGGGGGGGGGGGTGAGGGGGTTCCACTGCTGTCTTTTCTTGTTCAATAAAATTCTGGAAGTGTTATTTTTAATATGCTTGGTTTAGAGAGGAATGAAAGTGGGACTTTCCATTAATGCAGTAGCTTTGGACTGCATAATAGAGTGCATAAGCATCTCCAGGGAAGCTTAATAAGCATACAAGACCTATTTACAAAGTATGGGGTAAAAGCTGAAACATGTATTTTAACAAATGGCCTGAAGATTATTATTTCAAAGTATTTTTGGCCACTCTTGGCTTCATTCAAATGAATATTAGGTAAATTCCTTTCTCTTGAATTGTCATACTAGAAAGTCTTTTAGGAAGATGCTCATGGATTTTTGTAAGACTTCAACCTCTTATATATAGGTTTTTTTACACCTGAGTATTGTGACTAGCCAAAGGGTTTAATTCTCATCAGAAGAACCATGAAAGTGTAAAATATAGATAATCTGTGAGTTCATAAAACTAGCTGATTCTCCCAAGGAAATGTATTTAGTTGATCTGTTTTCAGGCTTTCATTTTTTAAATAATTTTTAAAAATTATTTATTTTTTTATTCATGAGAGACACAGAGAGAGAGGCAGAAACATAGGCAGGGGGAGAAGCAGGCTCCTTGCAGGGAGCCTAATGTGGGACTTGATCCCAGGACCCCGGGATCACGACCTGAGCCAAAGGCAGATGCTCAACCACTGAGACACCAAGGTACCCTGTTTGTAAGCTTTCAAAAGCCTAGCTAATTCCATTTCTTCGGGTGTGCATGTATAATGGCATATTGAGAAATCATTTTCAGATGATGGTATCATAACAAGTTCACGATTGTTTCCCACTGTTCCTTTAATACTATTAATAAACAGGAAATGAGCAATGAAGGTCTTTCTCAGCTCAAACTGTGTTATGACATTTTTGGGCTACTCACAGGTAATAATGAGACATTCAATATTTCATTAGAATAAGCAAATACAAACTAAATTCAATAAACATAACCTCCAGGGACAAATAATAATAACAACAATAATAAATAATAATAAATCTGAACTTGTTCAGTCTTTTCCCCTCTGCAGCTGGGGTCTGCTTGTGAGCTGGCTGCTTGCATTAAGAGAAGGGAATGTGATACTTCCACTTTTCTCCTAAATTCTGCTTCTTTCCTTCTACTGAAGCTAACAAGAATTTCTATCCTATTAGAATGGAACAAAGAGAAAAAGAGGCAAAATAATGTATTAAAAGATCATATGTAACTGGTATAATTTTAAGGGGACCTTTACTTTGTGAAGGATAACTAGACTTTTAGGCAGATCTCTCTTTCTTAAACTCTTTCCTTAGCTCTTTGGAAACTCCACTGCTGCCGTCTTCTCTCCGCGCCCCCCCCCCCCCCCCAAGCCCTTCTACAGAGAAGGCAAACAAACTCTTTCATCTCTGGATTTTCCAGTGTCCATGCCAAATGCTTTCTTTCTGTGGGTGGCCCTTCACTCTCCCAGATAGTTGCTTGGGCAAGATTTTAAATGACCGCAGGTCCCCATTGTTACTGAAAGTCTGATCCCTAGATTGTACGTAGCTTGACCCATTCATTGTCAGATGGGAGGAAATGAGGGTACTTCCATGACATAACTCTTTGCCCTTCTGTCCCAAACTGCTTTCCATACTTACCTGGCAGGGGAGATACCATGATCACCAAACTGCTTTCCACACTTAACTTAGTAATTTGATGGCCAGTATAACTCTGTATCTCAGTAAAAACTTCTAAATTTATTGGTTTGTCATACAAAAACATATTATTTACAGAAAAAACAAATAAGCACTTTAGCATATCAATCACTTTATTTCCTAGGCAAATATAAATGGCACTCATTATGACAATTCTGTGACAAAAATGACCTCCCTTCAAAAAAATAAAAAGATAAATGACAGTCTCTTTTGGTCTATTCTGTATCTCGCTCCTATTTAAATTCACTGGAAGGTTTGTAATATATCCTAACACTTCCTTAATGAGAGATCGAATCTTGTCTTTCACTCCTACTTTTGCTTACCTTCTTTCAAAAATTAATCATATAATATTTATTCTTTGTGAAATCAAATACCTCATAAAGAGGACAACATATTGTCTATACCATTAACATTATTTTCCATGTTTTCTTTTTACATCTAGGGTAATATTGTTTTCTTTCTTTTTCATAATAAACTTTTGGAGAAATAAGATATGAATTTTGTGTCTAAGAAAGTTTTTATAGGATTTTTTTGAGTCATAGGGGAATGAGACATGAAATATGAATTATAGTTAGATTCTGTAGAATCTCAATCTATATACTTTTTTATTTCCCTTTCCTTTCTTTTGCATTAGCTAGGACTTCCAGTACAATGTTGAAAAGAAATAGTGAGAGTGGGCAATGTTGCCTTATTCTTGATCTTGGTGAGCTGTTAGTTGTAGGTTTTTTCAGATATTCTTTATCAACTTGAGGAATTTCCACTTTAATCTTAGTTTAATGAGAATTTTTATCATGAATGGGTGTTGGATTTGTTCAATATCTTTTCTGTATCTAATGAAATGATCATGTGATTTTTCTTTTTGTTTATCTGTTGATAAACATTTTTTTAATTGATCTTCAAATGTTGAGCTAGTCTTGTCAATCTTGGATAAATCCTGCTTGGATGTATTGCATAATTCTTGTATACATTGTTGAACAGACTTACTAATATTTTATTGGGCACTTCTGCATCTTGCATTGCTTTTATCTGTTTTTGGGGTTAGATAATGAATTGGGAAGTATTTTAACACCCATTCCCAGATTAGGAAAGGAAATTGAAATTGTCTTTGTTCACAAATAATATGCAGAAAATTTGAAAGAATCAACAAAAATATTTGGAATTAATGAATAATTGTATAACAAGGTTGCAGGATACAAAGTTAATACATAAATGTCATTGCTTTCCTATACAGCAGCAATGAACAAGTGGAATTTGAAATTAAGAATATATACCATTAATTAGCATCCAAAAGATAAAATACTTAGGTATAAACCTAACAAAAGGGATCCCTGGGTGGTGCAGTGGTTTGGCGCCTGCCTTTGGCCCAGGATGCAGTCCTGGAGACCCGGGATCGAGTCCCACATCGGGCTCCCAGTGCATGGAGCCTGCTTCTCCCTCTGCCTATGTCTCTGCCTCTCTTTCTCTCTCTCTGTGACTATCATAAATAAATAAATAAATAACCTAACAAAATATGTGCAAGATCTATTTGAAGAGAACTACAAAAAATTCTGATAAAGAAGAACTAAATAAATGGAGAAACATTCCATGTTCATGAATAGGAAAACTAAATATTGTCAACATGTCAGTTCTTCTCAACTTGATCTAGAGATTCATACAAAATTCTAGCAAGTTATTTGGTGTATACTGACAAACTGATTCTAACATTTGTATGGAAAGACAAAAGACCCAGAATAGCCAACACAACATTGAAAGGGGAGAACAAATTTGGAAGCCTGATGATACATGATGTCAAAGCTTATCGTAAAGCTTCGGTAATCAAGCAATGTGGTATTAATGAAAGCATAAGTAAAGAGATCAGTGGAACAGAATAGAGAGCATAGAAATAGAGCTACATAAATATAGCAACTTATCTTTGACAAAAGAACAAAGGGCTATAGAACGAAGCAGAAACAGTGCTTCGTTAAATGGTTAAAAAAACAGCATTTTTTAAGAAATGGTGCTGGAACAATTGGACACCTACATGCAAAAAAATAAATAAGTCTAGATTCAGACTTTTTATCCTTCACAAAAATTAATTCAAAATGTATTATAGACGTAAAAGTAAAATGCAAAACTATAAAACTTCTAGAAGATAAACATCAGAAAAAACCTAAATGATAGTGGGTTTGGCGATTACATTTTAGATACAACACCAAAGGCAAGATTCATGAAAGAAATAATTGATAAGTTGGACTTTATTAAAATTAAAAATCTACTCTCCTGCAAAAGACAATGTGAAGACAAGGTGAAGACAACCCAAAAATTTAAAGAAAATCTTTGCAGAAAACACATCTGATAAGGAATTGTTATCCATAATATACAAAGAACTCTTAAAACTCAACTATAAGAAATAAACAACACAGTTAAATAATGAGCAAAAAACCTGAACAGACACTTAACCAAAGAAGGTATATACATGAGAAAAAAACATATGAAAAAATACTCTACATCATCAGGGAAATGCAAATCTTTTTAAAAAGATTTTATTTGTTTCTTTATGAGAGACACAGAGAAAGGCAGAGACACAGGCAAAGGGAGAAGCAGGCTCCATGCAGGGAACCTGATGTGGGACTCAATCCTGGGTCTCCAGGATCACACCCTGGGCTGAAGACAGCACTAAACTGCTGAGCCATCCAGGCTGCCTGGGAAATGCAACTTAAAACAGCAATGAGATACAACTGATAGAATGGTCAAAATCCAACACACTGACAACACCAAATGTTGCTGAGGATGTGAAATAACAAGAACTCTCATTGCTGATGGGAATGCACAATGGTACAACCACTGTGGAAGACAGTTTGGTACTTTCGTACAAAACTAAGTATATTCCTACCTTATAGATCCAGCAGTCATGTTCCTTGTTATCTGCCCAAAGGGGCTAAAAACGTGTCCACACAAACCTCTGCACATGAGTGTTTCTAGCAGCAGCCTTATACAAACTCGCCAAAACTGAGAAGCAACCAAGATGTCCTTTACTAGGTGAATGGATAAATAAACTGTGGCTACATCCAGACAGTAGGATATTATTCAGTGCTAAAAGAAATGAGAAAAGACTCAGAAAACTTAAATGTGTATCACTAAGTGAAATAAATCGATCTGAAAATACTATATACTATATGATTCCAACTATATGACATTCTGGAGAAGGTAAAACTATGGAGACAGTTAAAACAAACAAACAAACAAACAAACAAACAAACAAACAAACAAAAACCCGGGGTTGCCAGGAATTGGGAGAGGGAGGGAAGGATGAGAGCACAGATTTTTAGGGCAGCGAAACTACTCATTATGGTACTACTATGGTGTATACATGTCACTGCATATTTGTTCAAATGATTTCTGCCCTTAACCTTAGAGTTTGGAAATTTGAGAGAAAAGACTAGTGCATTATAGTTTTAAAAACATTGACTTGGAGGACCGGAAACAACATCTAATTCTTAGTTCTGCTGGAAACCATTTCTGAGAAATTGTAAAAAATAACTTACATTTTCACTTTCCTTATCTGTGGCTTGACAGACTTCTAATATTCCTTTGAACTCTGAAATTCTGTGATTCTACAAGATATAATTATTTTACATCTCTTGATGTGTGGAAGTATAGACAGGTTTGCGCTTCTTTTAGTTACTGGTTAGTATTGTTCTGCTTTCTCAAGTGTATAATTTTCTGCCTATCCTATTTCCTCTTGTCATTGTCATTCTCCTGAGGGAACAGTTTGTACTTTGATTACAGACAGCAAAGGCCATCCATGAGAGAGTACAAGTTGCCTGAAGAGAAGCCTGGCTCCATTGGATGTTTTTGATTTATTAATAGCCATGACTTACGTGAACTAGATCAGCGATTGCTATGTAGAAAAAAAATCAAGAAACACTGGTGGCCAGAATGCCATTTAGAATAAGTGGTGTGTTTCGCAGTACCAGTCTGGAGATAATTCCTTCTTCAAAAAGTGTTCAAACAATCTAGCAGAGGCGAAATACTGTTACTCACTGTCAACTCATGTTTGTGCATGAATGCCTATGGATTTAACAAAAGGAGCACTTGTGTATAGGTTTGCGTATATATGTGCACTCCTTTTTTTTTAAAAAAAGATTTTATTTATTTATTTGAGAAAGAGAGAGAGAGAGAAGGAGAGCACACTAGCATGGGAGGGGCAAAGGGAGAGGGAGAAGCAGACTCTCCACCCTATTGGACGAGATGTGGGGCTTGATTCCAGGACTTCAGGATCATGACCTGATCCTAAGGCAGCCACTTAACTGGCTGAGTCACCTAGGTACCCCTATGTACACTGCTTTTTGAAATCAAAATAACTAGTGTAATTTTAGGAATGATATTGGCAATGGCACTGTGCACTCTCAGTTTAAAGGGGGGATGTAGTAAATTTGATGTTTCTTATTATTGACAGTTATAAACTTTCTACAATTAGAAAAATAAAGTAATCTGCTAATAAAAAATAACTTAAGGGCAATTTCTCTTCAGGATAATTCTGAATATGTGGTCCATCAAAATCTGTATCACAAAAAAACTAAATAAAGAACAATTTAAAAATAAGGCAGCTGAGCCAATTTAACATGGTGATTGAAATAGTTCTTATTCAATGAAATAGCTAATGTCAATCCTGAACAAATCCTTCACTTCCAGAAGTGCCACACCTGAACCACATTGCAAAAGTAAATGATACAAGACTGAATTAAAAATTTCAAACATGAGATTATGGGAATTTGCATTTTTTTTTCCCTTGGTGGGACTTCACCTTGAACTTCCTCTTCATAGGCCTTGAACTTGGCCAGGGCCCACCACCCTGGAAACCTTAGTTTCAAGCAGCAAGGTACAAACTAGTTTAGGAATGGCCTGGAAAGACTGCCTGCTTCAACTTTATTAATCTTTCTATGTCTCTTCTTTCACCCTAAAATTATCTTAGAGGGACAGCATTATGGGTCCCTAAGGTACATGAAGTTTATAGGGATGTGCCACATTAAAGAATCTAAGCATCTCCATTCCCTGCAAGTAACACTTCCCATGTTGGAAAGATGATCAGCAACCCTGAGTGCTGCTGAATTTCCTGTGTCCCCAGGTTAGGAGTACTGACATCCCCATCACTATGATTGAAGTTGAGTTGGCCACAGCAAACTTTTACCCCAAGTTACATCTACTGTGTTTGTTTTTTTTTCCTGTGCTTTTATTCAGCTTGACTTTTACAGTCAGCTCAAGGATTTTATAAGTAATAAAGACTAGAAGGCTGAGATGTCAGGGGAACAGCTCTTCTTATCATCAGCAATGAAAGGTATTAATTGGGCACTATCTGAGTGGAAGGCTGTAGTCCCAGCTCATAACAATTCTAAGGCATTTTTATATTCCAGGATTCAATATTTCCCTTTAGGAGAAAGATAACTTGCCATTTGTCTCCAAGCTCTTCTAGTATCTCCTCTCTTCCTTCTCTGACTCATTCACTGTGTTCCAGCATGCCAAGCTCTTTTCTGAATGGCATGTACACCTTGACTTCACATCTGCCTCTGTCTAAAATAATAAGATTCTTATCTCTACTTGCTGAAATACTAATGGGCCATTAAGATCCATTATTTCTTCTGTGACACTTTCCAGACACACTTTGATAGAGACGACTTCCTTCCCATCAGGCTAATATAGCACTTGGGGGTACCTCTTCTATTATAACTCTAGGTACATTACATCATAGACATTTATTTGTCTGTTTCCTTGAGGATGAGTTCCCACAGGACATGAACTACATTTATCCATCCTTACATCCTACTGAACAGCACAGGGCCTGGCACTCAATCATGAAAAAGTGAAAGAAGAAAGCAGTAGGAGTATTTTTTTGCCCTTACCCTTCCAACTGGTGTAAGCTTCTGGAAGTTGCTTGACTTTTTCATTCCTGGATTGTACTTTCAGGGTCATTTTTGTTCTTTGGATATTAATGTTTTAATATCATGTATGCTTCTTAGGTATTTCCAAGCATAACACTCATTAGGAGCAACACTGTATGATAATTTCTAATTACTGTCAATTGTCATTCATAAAAGAAGTTTTAAAACAACAAAAATTAATATAGAATTTTACTTTAATGGGGATATAATTTATATCTTTAGCATGGAGTCTTCACCAGACTTACTCAGATTTTGTAACCAAAAGTTTCCTTGATACTTCTACCTAAATGCTAACAACATCTCAAACTTAACATGTCCAGACCTGAGCCCTGATCTTCCTCTTCAAACGTGCTTCTTCTTCGGCCTTCCTTACCTGAGTCAATGACAGGTCTTTTATTTCAGTTTCTCAGGTTGAATACCTATATTCATCCTTGACTCATCCCTTATCCAATTCATCAGGAATACCTGTCAGATCATTTTAAAATACATCTAAATTCTGACTTCCCCTTACCATTTCCCTCATCACAAACTCTTTTTGAGACATCACTTCCTGCTTGGGAGATTCTAGTAGCCTCGTAAATGGTCACTGGTTTCTGCCTGTGTCCCTGACTCAAAGTCTATGTTCCACATGGAAGCAGAAAAATCTTACTGAAATATAACCAAGGTGATATCTTTTTTCTGCTCAAAACTCTTCAGTGATTCTAAGTTGTACTTGGGGTAAAAGCCAAGGTCCTCTCAATGACTTACAGGCATGAAACAATGTAGCTTCTTCTATTTTCCTCTCTAACCATGTATCTCACTACTTTTCTCCTGGTTCACTGCCTTTCAGCTATATCAGCCTCCCTCCTTACCTCACACAAGCCAGATATATTCCCACTTCGGGGCAGTTGTTCAATGTGACCACTTTATCTGAAATCTTCTTCACATAATAACTATACAGTTAACTCTTTCACCTTCTTCAGGTCTTTGTTCAAACATTAGCCTCTTGTGAGACCTTCCCTGTTCGCTCTACCTAAAATTACAACACCCCCCGCCCCAGTTGTGTCCTCTTCCTTACTTTGTTCATTAACATTTTTTTGTCTTAGCATTTAATGTCATCTAACAAGCTCTATGCGTCACTTATTTGCTTTGTTATTTCTTTATCCAAACTAGAATGCAAACTCTGTAATAACATAACAGAGATTTTTTGTTTTATTTCAAAATTATAATCCCAGATTCTAAAACAGTGCCTGATGTAATTGGCCCTTAGTGAATATTAGTTGGATAAAATAATGAAATATACAGTGTGCTTTTATTTCTGAATGCTTAAATAAAATTATTTTAGCCTAATTTTTGGTTTAAATTCACTAATACTATAAACTTAACTCCAAATTAGAATCCTCCATCACCCATCTTAAGGGTATAGAAAAGTCAGAAATCTAATAGTTAAAGAATTTTTGGACAGAGAGAGCCCATTTCAAAGTAGAAATGGAGAAGGGTATATGCTTTTCACCTCAAGGCTAGGAAAAAAATATTCCATACGACACTTGGAGAGTTTAAATGAAACATGCAGTGATCTAATGTATGCTTTGGAAACTTAAAATTTGAGAGGTTAGTTGAGGTATATTGCCATCTCAATGAGAGGTACCAGTTTAGTATATGCAGTCCTGATGAAAAGCTAAGGGTGAGTGTCCCAAAGGTAGACCATGTGCATGAAAGAAAAATCCAGTTGGAGACTCATTAAAGTTTACATAAGAAGGTCAACTGAGCCCAAACAGAGAGATGATCTGTGTGGAAGTGCACCACCAAGCAACCAACCAGTGAGGAGTATATCATAGGCATCAAGGGAATTTCAGGGGAGGGATGGGAGGCAATAAGGATCTCTTCTAAGAATCCATGAGTGTGTTGCACAAGACAGTGCCAGCTTGAAATATGCTCAAAACTCAGAGAACATTACCATTATTCACAATAATATATGCCAAGTGAGAACTTTTCCTGCTCATTTTCTTCTCTCATCTTCTCTATCTTATTGGCCCTGGTGAGGCCAATAACTAACTATGGTTGGGGAGATGCAGAAGAATAAAATCATAAGGTAGGGAAAAATTGATTCTACCACTTGCACCCCAATCCTACTGGTGCAGGATCAGATCAGGACCTAGAAGATGCTGGAATCAAGAAGGCTAAAATTATATTGATATCTTAACGTATATGTTAATTATATAAATTGATTTTTAATTTCTGAAAATAACATCAAAATTATGAGACTACTGAATTTTATCTTAGGGGCAGAAGGAGATATTAACCCTATAGAATAAACTTAAAAAAGAAGGAGAGTTAAAAATTAAGTTGCTTATAATTATATCCCATGAAACATGTTTGCCCAATGATATTGTTACACATTCATTGAGAACCAAAACAATGTTCTTGGTATAATTGTTTCTATGTAAAATATTTGTATTTTTTGCAGATAAAACAGTACCCTATGAAAAATATCAGGACTCAATTTCCTTCTTAATAAAATTTGTTAAACTTTCACACACAAGAAGATTGTTGCTCTTACCTCACTCCTCTTCTTGACTAAGGAGAAAAAATACCCATGCCTCAAACATGTCCCACCAATAAAGGGGAAGGACAGCTGTGCTCAGTGAGTAGGTTGACTATAACAGCTATTAATTGACCTTGGTGAATAGGAGAAATTAACCCACCTGTTCAGATTCTTCTATCAGAATACCATCAAGCTTAACAGAATAGTGGCTTTCAATGCTGTGGGATAAATTATAACTTCCTACCAAAGTATGTAAAATTGCTAATGCAAAGTATAGTCTAAGTATAGCCTTCAGATTAAAGGGAGTAGAACTGTGATTTACTCTGCATTGTTCAGATCACATAAAAAATATTGAGTTTCATTCTCAGTGTTGTATTAAAATAAGGAAGAAACCAATCAAAAGTACCTATAGGTGAAGTAATCCAAGAAACTATAATTTAAGAAACATTAAAGAACAGAAATAAGCAAAAATCTGAAAGTTGAGTACATTTTAAAATGCAGTCATATAGAAGGAAAAAAGCATATTACAAAAAAGAAAATTCAAACAGCCAATAAACAGAGGAAAATATGATCAACTTCAATAATCACTCAGGACATGCAAATTAAAATTATACTCACTATGATGGGCAAAAATTTTTAATCTGTTAGTACAAATGTTGGAAGGATGTAAAAGAAAAGGAACCTTTGTGCACTCCTAGGTGGGAGTGTAAATGGCAAGAATAACTTTAGAGAACATTTTGGCAATATCTAGTAAAATATAAGATACATCTATCCTGTCACAGAGAAATTACAGTCGTGGGCATATATCCCACAGAAACTATATACTTACATATTCAAAACACATGTAAAATGATGGTTAGTGGTTTTAGAATAAAAGTAAATTAATTGTTATGTATTTATACAAAGGCATGTCATATTGCACCAAAAGTGAACAAACTACTATCATACAGTAGCATGTTCAAGTCTTACAACTATAAAACTAAGTTCAAAAAACAAGACACAAAATAGTACAAATAGAATTATTACATTTAAATAAAGTTCAGGAACACCTGGGTGGCTCAGTGGTTGAGCAGCTGCTTTCAGTTCAGGGCATGATCTTGGGGTCCTGGGATCGAGTCCCACATTGGGCTCCCTGAGGGGAGCCTGCTTCTCCCTCTGCCTAGGTCTATGCCTCTCTCTGTGTCTCTCATAAATGAATAAATAAGAATTTAATAAATAAATAAATAAAAAAGTTCAAAGACAAGTAAAATGTGTAAATGGTAAAATTACAAAGACAAGGAGATTCTTACATACCAAGTCAGACTAGTAACTACCTCTACAGAAGAAGGATGGAGTGTGATGGGAGGAACACCCGCATCTTTTGGGTGCTGACAGGGTTTCGTTTCTTGATTTGTATGTTGGTTATATGTATGGCCACTTTAGAATCATTCAGTACACTCTTCTAAATTGGTGTTAAAATTAGGACCATGTAGACAAAGTGATTATCATTTCACATGTTAAGAACATGAGAAGATGTAGTTGTTCTCTGTGATATAAGGGTCAGAAATTGTATGCTGGAGTATATGCTGACAATAATGCAGACTCCATACTAGTGAAGAATGTACTTTCTAATATGTAGAGCAACCCATACAGAAAATGAGTTGCTTTTGGTCTTTTGATCTTCTTGTCACCTGAGAATTCAAGCAGGTTCTAGATGATCATCATTTGGAACTATGGAAAGAATGTATGATTTGGGTGGAGATATGACTTGTAAATTCTAATTTTGACATTTTTAAATTTTGTAATTCAAGATTTCTGTTCTAATCATGCTTGATTGGCCTGATAAAACTCATCCTGAGTATTCTCCTGCTTGCTACATAAGCATAGAACATTTGCTGGGGACATGTCATACCTTGTTCAGAATTTGAAGCCCTGGCTTACTTGTTAGTGTCTCATCTCTGCTTTAAGAATTACAGATTTAGGACATTTAAAAAAAAATGTCATCTAATAGGTGCCCTTTTGACTTAAAGATCAGAATGTAAATTTAAATCAATACTGTACATGAACATCAGCTGCAAAAATATGGGAAGAAAGGTCATTGTGCACTTCACCCCTCTGAAATTAAATACTTAATGCATAAAAAGTGGCCCTGAAAAACATACTATTTTCTTCTTACTTGGCCAAATGATTTTTAAATGTAAAACTGAAGTAACCTCCTTGTCGTTTGTAGTTCCTAAAAGTATGTGAAGGCTTTCTTGAAATAAAAAAAACATTGGAAATTGATTCCTGCACTAAGCAAACTTAAGTAGATGAAATAAATGGGGGAAAATGAGAAGGAAAATGAATTAGCAAACATTGACAGGAATATGACAATGCCAAGAAAACAAGCAGAATTTAATAAGTTCTACTGGAGATGCTTGTCTGTTTAGGGAAAAATAAATACTGGCTAAAACAATTTTTCTCTGTTTAGCTTCAAGAGAGGATGAATTAATATTTGAATTGTTCTCTGGTTGTTTTGCCATATGTGATATGTCTAGGAAGCAATACTTTCTTTGGATAAATCTATTTCCACATATAAAAATGATTAGATGTTCCACCTGATAATAAAGTTAGCATATCTCAGTAGTTAGGGAGGATAATAAGCAAAGCAGATGCACGGTTGTGTATCAGTCAAGTTGAACTAGGTTATTGTACACTTACAAATGACTCCCAAATCTTAGTACTTTAAGTTAATAAGGCACAATATATTTCTCACTTATATACCACATATCCATTGCAGGTTGGCTGAGACTTCATGTCTCATGCTCTTCGTGGCTTCATGCTCTTCAATTTTGACTCAATTAAAATCTCAAATGCCAACAGGTTCTATGCCTAAGGGATAGAGACTTTTGAAAGTTTTCAATTTGAGACAAATGCCACAGTCTGAAAGTGACACAAACCTTTCTGCCTACAATTCGTTGGCCAGGATTAGTCAGAAGGACCCACTTAATTCCCAGGAAGTCAAAAATTGTGGTCCTGATAGCATCACCCATTCTTTGGCACTCTCCTCCTTGAGAAGTTGGTTCTATGACCTCTTCTCTTGAGTCTGTTCTTGATTTTACAACTACTTTTACAAATAGAATATAAGGAAATGACCCTCTACCAGTTTTCAGGCCCATCTTTTAAGAGATTGGCAATTTTCACTTCCTACTCAGAATACTCACTTTGGGAGAAGCCAGTTGCTCTGCAACATTTCTGACTACACTGGCCCTACTCTAAGCAAGATCCATAGAGAGGATTTATGAAGTGAGTTGCCTGGCCATTAACCATAATGTAGAGAAAAAATAAAGAACGCATCCAACACCCTGATCTAAGGCTTCAGCTATAAAGATCCAGGCAAGTGATCCAGCCATGTCCAACCACCGAAGCCACCACAACTGAAGTGTCACCAGGAATCATAAAGCAAAGAGCCCTTCTTTAATATCTGACCCACATAATAGAAAATATAATTAAATTATTGTTCATTTACCCCACTAACTTTTAGGATTATTTGCTATGCAGAAATAAAAAACTAGAGCATGTACCATAAACCTAAAAGTAGAGAGCAGGAAATATTTTATACACAGATGAGTATCATGGTCTCTTTTTAAAATGCAGTATACCTTTGTGTATATATTATGAATAGTTTCTAAATGCTTCCCACATTTGGTTTCCTTATTACAATTCTTTCTCCTCCAGCGATAGGGATAAATTTCCTCTATAGAGATTTTAATCTGAGGATTTTGATTGCATCTACTATATTTCACTAGAAGAACTGAAAGATTATATGTCCCTTGAGCTCTACAATTTGGGAAAAATTGGGGCAACGACTCCTATGCTTTTATGCACAAATGGAATGGGAAAAAAAGAAATAGGAAAGAAGGTTTATATAAATGAAGTGAAAAGTCTGGATATCGGAAAATATATTGTTCTTCCCCTTTTTCCCCTAGTCAAAAGGGAGCTGAGAATCTCTCTGAAGTCTGGGTAAGAACATTTTTCTGGCAAAACAGAAGAGGTAGCTGTCAGAATTCTGCAAGTTGCTGGCAAGATGTTTGTCCCTTCCTTGTCTATAGCACTTACAGCCTTGCTTCTACTCTACACCTGAGACCATCAGAACTAATCTCAGCTTGTCTTTCATTCCCAGGAAGCTGGTTCTCATTGGTTTCTAAGCACACTGGAAACAATAACCATCCATGCCCCATTGTGGCATTACTTCTCTTCTCTTCCCTTGAAATAGCACTTATCATGTATGACATATTGAACTGTAAATTATTTACTTCACCATCTTTATTCTATACCCCTTTCCCCAGAATGTAAGTTCCATGTAGGTGTGGATTTTTATGTGCTCTATTGTTTGTGATATTCCCAAAACCCAGAAGAGCATTAGATCAGATTAGATTAGATTCCCACTAAATTTTGTGAAATGTGTGGTTGCATGGAAGATGGATAAATGTAAATGAAAAATAAATAAAAGTTTTAGTTCTTGTGGATATGACCCCAAATATTTAGTTATTGGAATTGTCCTGTAAAGTAGATGTATTCCACTTTTTTATTTGATTTAATGCCATAATCTCAATGAAGTTTAGGAAACTCTTTCTTTTTTAAGTTTTATTTAAATTCCAGTTAGTTAACACACAATATAATATTAGTTTTGGTTATACTATTTAGTGATTCAACACTAGCATACAACACCCAATGCTCATCACAAGTGCCCTTCTTAGTCCCCATGACCTGTTTAATCCATCCCCAACCCTCCTCCCCTCTGGTAACCATCAGTTTGTTTTCTATAGTTAAGAGTCTGTTTCTTGGTTTGTCTTTCTCTCTTTTTTCCCTATGATCATCTGTTTTGTTTCTTAAATTCCACATATGAGTGAAATCATAGGGTATTTGTCTTTCTCTGACTGACTTATTTTACTTAGCATAATACTCCCTAGCTCTATGAACATTGTTGTAAATGGAAAGATTCAATTCTTTTTTATAGCTTAGTAATATTCCATTATATATGTGTATAGATAGATAGGTATAGATATCTCATATATTCTTTATCCATATCAGTTAATGGACATATGGTGTCTTTGTGATCTTTTCAAATTAGGAAACTTTATAAGTGTACAATGATTGTGAGAAATCACATAAATAAATTATATAAAACACAGACATCTATTTGAGTTAGCCAGCAACCTTCTTGGTGACTGGAGATAATGCTGTTATAAGTTACTGTCTTGTTATAACTTTCTTTCTTTACTTATGGTACTCTGCCTACAATAGTTAATCCTATTCACCAAGCAAATGATGGCTAACAGCCTGTAGGTAAAAAACTACATTTCTGCCAGAGTTGTGTTAAAAATTTGAGAGATCAGAGCTGTTAACACATTTATTCATCATATCATTCTTTAAATGTGTTTTCTTCTAAGTAGTAAATATAGCAATACTAACAAATTTTATAGTAAAGTGTGATACATATAAGAGACAGGGAATAAAAAAGGAAGAAATACCTGTGTTTTCATGAAATATTAACTATTATAAATTATAATACATGACAGGTGATAAAAGTTACACATATCTATAAGAAATATTGAAGACACCAAAGTGGATACAAACCAGAGTAATTGAATTTCCAAAGAAAAAAATTTGACATTTTTAGAATCATTTTTAAGTATACCTTAGGAGTGTTCTAAACGAAAGAGGAAATTTTAAAGAAAAAATAAACCCTATTCTTCTCATTGACATTAAATTCTTTAATATGAGTTATTCCTAGGAAATTTTCTAAACTTCAACTCTTGTAAAGATAATCCAGGTCACCTCAAATGCTTTTAAATTTGTAGACTACCCTGTTAACTTAAATAGTAGGACTTTTCTTACCCTTTTATTAATTTCCACCAATTAGCCCATCTTCCTACATCTTCATCCCAGTCTTTCCCAGCTTAGGAAACAGTAAGTGCATTCTTCCAGTAACCAGTGGAATGGAAGAGAACCTAGGACTCAACATCAACTTCTCTCTTATGTAATACCAATTCATAATCAAACCATAATTGTTCTGTCATCAAAACACTTCTGTACCACTCCCTCCTGATCTAAACCACCATTATATCTCTCCTGAATCATACATATCACTATAGCATCTCAGGCAAACACCTTGTTTTCCCTTATTGCCTTCCTACAATGTATTCTCCAAGCAGCAGCCAGAGTAACCTTTCTGATCATGTTACTTTTCTGTTTAATACTCTGCAATGATTTTTCCATCTCAATTAGTTATCACCGTGACTACGTCCTACTAGATTTTGCTATTGCTCCACACTTCTCTCTTAGGATTCTCTCATCCTACTCCAGCTCATTCTAGTTCAACTACACTTGCTTGTCTTAAAAAATTCCACACTTACTCTTGAATGAATATTTTTACTTTCTATTTATTCAGCCTGGAAAAGCCTTCCCACATATAATTACCTTGTTTGTTCTATCATTTTCTTGAGATCTCCACTCAAACCTCATGTTATCATCAAGGAGCCTTTATTTCTTCCTCCTCTTCCTACCACAGGAGACATGCCCGTTTCACAAAAGTTTACATTATTTTATCCATTGTACATATCATTATCTGATGGTTTGCATATTATTTATACATTTGTTTCCCTCTCACCAATTGAAATATAAATAAGCTCTATGAAAGTAAGGAATTTGTCTGCTTTGATTGATACTGTTTATAGTTCTCAGTATAGAACTTGACACTTAACACATTTCCTCTTACATATATTAGTGGTTCTGATTTGAAGACCAACTATATCCTGTGTGACTCAAAACAAGCCCCTGAAGGGCTGCATCTGGAAGTCTCTTGGGATACCAGTGCTAACCTGTGCTTTCTTTCTCCTGCCCAACCATAGCCTTTACCTTTATTAAAGCCTTAGATGAGTAACCCTTGAAGAGTGTTGTACTTTCAATTATCCAATTCTGTGTCATTCGTGTGAAAAAATGCCATTGATGTGCAAGAACAAACTCCAGAAAGAACAAAACTTTGCAATACATATATCCAACAAAAGACTAATATTCAGAATATATGTCAAGAATGAAAAAAAAAACAGACACAAACAAAAATGTGCAAAGATTTCACAATGACTAATACAGTTATAGAAATGTGATCAAATTCATTTTAGGGGAAATTCAAAATAACAAAATATGATACTAGTTCCTACCTACTAAAATTGCACTGCTTGTAGAAATAACACTGGTATAATCACTTTTGAAAGCTGCTTTAATAGCTGTGGAAGTTGAACCTCTTCATATCCAATGATCTAGTAGTTTCATTCCTACAAATACGCCCAATGGAAATATGCATATCTTTCTTTAATGTTACACTAAAAAAGAAGTCTCTAAAAATGCTACTCTTTCCAATTGAAAATATCTTGAATATCCTTCAACAACAGAATGGGTAAAGTTTTGTACATTCATGTAATGCACTACTATGTAGCAATGATCATTAAGAAATTAATCCACATGCAACAGTATGGATTAAATATGCCAAATATAATATTAAATAAAAAGTCAGACACAAAAATGTACATTCATCTTGGTTTCATTTAGAAAAATTTGAAAAAAAAAGAAAAACTAGATTTCACTGTTCAAAGGGTGAAGAGAGCATAAGAGGAGCTTCTGGTGCACTGGTATTATTTTATTTATTGATATGAGTACTGGTTAAACATTTGCTTTAATGTTATAAAAATTACTGAGTCATGTCCTAATGATTTATACAATTTTAAGTGCTTTTATTTCAATAAAAGTTATATCATGAGTATTATTGCCAATAACCTTTGAAAACATATTTATTTTTATAATAGCACACGTAGTGTTAGTGGACCAAATATATTGAGTTAATAATGAAATGTTAGGCATTGTTTCAAATTTGTTATTGTAATAAATGCAGTATATCCTTGTACCTACTTCAGTGTGGATCTCTCTGGTTATTTCATTCTCATCAAATCCTAGAAGTGGAAATATTTAACACTTAGGAACAATTTTTCAGAAATTGTTGGTATAGTACTTCATACTTGGTATAAATAACAGATTTTCCTCTAGAGACTTGATGCTACTGAAGATTAATCTCTAGGTTATCTTTTGTACAATAACATAAAACCAAAGGAGTTGGGATAAATATGGAGTTGCACCATGCTGTACTCAAGAAGCTCTGAAAGATATTTATTTGTTTTAAAGTATATTGCCTTTGGCAGGAGATTTTTCCATCAAGAGTTTATCCAAGGCAACAGCGCATGAAAATTTCCACATTATAATCTTCTAAGCAGTGTTTTATAAACAGCATTATAATAGATTTCCATTCAAGGCAAAGGAAAATGACTTTGTCCAAGCTCTAATCATTTTTTTATATCTTGCTTTTCATTTGTTAACCATCCCCTCCAGATAGATGTTTTCCTGTTCCTCTTCCCTGCCATACTGATTCCCATTTCCATGATTTTGTTAATTTTGTTCCCTGAATCTAGATTTTCCATTTTCTACCAAACTATAACTTACCCATCCTTTGAAGATTAGTTCAAGATTTGTCATATTCACAAATGTTATTCTTTAATCTTGTCAAATTTGAGACTTTTCTTTGCTGAATATCCAGAGCATTTGAACATAAACTGCTGCTGTGTCATGTTGGAAGCAATAGCCTACTAGGTGCCATTTTATATTTCTTCATTCAAATCAGTATTGTACATAGGTTTTATCTTCCTTGCTAGAATGAGTATGCTTTGATAGGTCATACCTGTCTTATTTACCTCCATATTCCAATGCCCTATCAAGACTATGGCATATCACAGATGCTAATAAAACTTCTTGAAATAATTAATTAATAACTAATCAATTAATTATCTCCTCATATCAGCTACTCACATTGGTATATTTTACAGTAAAAAGACAAAGAAAATTTTAACTTAGGTGAAAATTAGCTATGTAATTATAAGATTCAGTTTGCTTATATGTAAGAGATACCATCCGTACAGTAAATCCTTTAAGTTTAAACAAACCAACATGGCAATCATTATCCACAGATAGCTACTGAGCACTTGAAATGTGGATAATCCTAATGGAGATGTGCTGTAAAAGACAAATCAGATTTTGAAGATTTAGGGGAAAAGTATAGCATCTGATTAATAATTTTTATATTGATTGCATATTGAAATGATAATATATTGGATATGTTGTGATAAAATATATTATTCAAGTTAGTTTTGTTTGTTTTTTATGTGTTTTTGACTTTTTAATGTGTCTTCTAAAAAATATAAAATTAAATCTGTGGTTTGCATTGTATTTCTATTCACAGCATTTCCCTAAATCCTTTTAGGATAAAATCTATCATTGAAATACAAAGAAATATTAGGAAAATGTGCAAATAAATTTGTCTCTAAACTCAAGAAAAAATTGGAAGGATTGGATGGAAAAGTAAAAAAAAAAAAAAAAAGCTTGCTAAAGTGCATCGTAATGAACTAGAGTTAAGTTGTAAGAATGTTTGTCATGCCAAAGTTTATGGCAACATTCTGAATATTTATGTTTGTTCTTCCTGAAATATCTGACATATATAATTCCATGTTTTCCTTTTCTAAAAATTTCAGATAGTTCTACAAGAAATATTATGACAGACATCTACTTATATAACTGAAATCAAGATTTGTTCATCTTTATTTTTATCAAGAATAAAAACTGAAGATGTAAATACTAAAAGTAAGCTTCCAGATTAGTTTCTTTTTTTAAAAGTATATCAACTCTGAGTGTCATTAATTTCTTACACAAATATTTACTATTCTATTGGATTGTGAGGATTAGCACCATTATTTGAATTTTCTTCATGCTACTTGCATTCTTCATACTTCAATTTGCTAAGTGCATACAAAGAACGATTTTTATAATTAGTAACAGAAAAGTGTGTGTGTGTAAAAATCCTCCTTCTTGGATATAGACCTATTCTACTTGTTGCCGCCACCACTAATATTCCCTTTTAGAGCTAACTTACAAAATTTAGGTTATCATTCTTACTTCTCACTAAGTTCACCAATGGCTTTCAAATCGCCAATTTCAAAGAAATTTACTCAGCCTCTTCGAGCATTTATCACAATTGAGCATTTATTTGAAATTCTCTCTTCTCTCAGTTTTCATACTTTCTATTTCTCTCATTGTTTCTTCTTGATCTTTATGAAATCTAATGGTTACCTATATATTGACAGTTTTCAAATCAATGTCTTTGGACATCCTTCTTTCCTAAAATGCAGATTGATATGTACAGTTACCTAATGAGGTGATACTGAACATGCCCAAATTTGAACACATCTTTTGCTGATAATACGTTCCTATCCAGCTACTCAAATCAAATGCCTGCAAGCAATTGTATATTTCACTCTTTTCCTTGCTTTATTAATTCAGTTCCTAAATCCGGTCACTTGTCAATTCTAGTGCTTAAATATTTTAAATGCCCATTTTTTACTTTTCATTCATGTCTACCACTGCCCTAGTGAAGGCCCTCATTACCTCCTTCTTAGAGTACTGTCATGTCATAACTTTCTTATCAAATATATCATCCTGTCCCCAATATATTCTTTATACTTTTCCGGTGTTAATTGTTAACAACATGAAAATCCAATCATGTTTTTCCCACATTAAATTTCTTTAATGCATCCCCATCATCCAACTCAGCATTTCTCAAGTAGTACAGACCATCACCAACAGAATCTTTGGATCAGACAGACTAGAAATGAGCCAGGAGTTTTCAGTTTTATAAATTTCCCAGGTAATAACATAAAACATAATTCAGTCTGAGAAACATTTCCATAGCAGGAAAGCAACCAATCCACTTGTAAGGCAGATATTGCCCTTCATTATGATTAATATATATATATTTTTTCTAATCTCTTTCATTACCCACTGGAGCACTGTTGAACTGATATGAAACCCTCTCAAGGTACCATTCTTTCTTACAAATGTATTCCTTTGCACAAAATTATCCTTCAGCTTGATATTTCTTTCCATGTTTATTTCCTGGCAATTAAAAAAAAAAGATTTTATTTATTTATTCATAAGAGACAGACATACAGAGAGGCAAAGACATGGGCAGAATGAGAAGCAGTCTCCCTGCAAGGAGCCTGATGTGGGACTCGGTCCCAGGACCCCGGGATCACTCCCTGAGTCAAAGGCAGATGCTCAACCACCAAGCCACCCAGATGCCCCTATTTTCTGGCAATTTTTATTGAACCTTTAAGTCCAGTTATTTGACATTGAGAGGTTATTTTGAATCTTTTTGTCCTTAGTGCCTAGGAAGTATCAAGCATCTACTGAAGTGCCTAACACAAAAGCTGCCCAAATTCACCATCCCCACACCCCATATCACTCTTGAGTTCTTTACTTTCTTATTCAGGTTAATTATAGGGGTCCTTTCTTCCTTTTCTTCACAAAGATTACATCATTGCATGCAGGGATTTTGTTCTGTGCCATATTCCTTTTACCTGGTAGAGTGCATGGCATACAAAAATTTGTTGACTAACTGGTTCAATTAATAATGTAATCTTAGAAATAAATAGATAATTAATCCCCAAATTCCATGATATATGAAGAAACAACAAACTTGGGAGGAAGAACACTGGTCATCTGGAGAAATGTGGTCTAGGCCTAGGTGTCTTATTAATAAGCAGTTTGAGCAAATCTATTAATGCCCCCAACTCTGAGGCTTCTAAATGAGAAAGCAAGAGGCTTTGGAATGTTTGAATGGCTCTCAGTTTCATCTGGACTTTACAATGATGTGTGGGGTTAAAAGTTACTGAACTAATCTGGGTGTAAGGCCCTAACATCAATGGGTCTGAAGGCCTCTCACATGGTTTCAGAGAACAGGTTGAGCTCCACTGCAGCAGGGGAAGGTCTATGGACCCTTGGTATCCTCACTCTGTTCTCTGTGACCTTCTGAATTTTCATGTGTAGGAATGTTTATTAAGTTTTTTATACATATGTGGAACAGCTAAATGATTTTAACATGACATTATTGCCTCTGGTAAAAAAAAAATAATTTTGTTTTAACCTGAAGTCTGATTTGAAACTGGCAAAATATCACATCATTCACTTATGAGAAGCAAAACAAAGGCACAGAGGGGAACAAATGCATTTTGTTTTGATTTCCCCAACCATACATTCCTCCAGCCATTTGCTGTGTTGAGAAGAGTGTGCTCCTAGACACCATTCAGAATCTGTCCTTCTGCCTGTCTTTGGGCCAATGGGTTCCATTGACATGACATTTATGAGATGTCAAGAGAAAAGGAGATAAACTGGCCCAGACTCATTCTGAGATCAAGAATTCTGGTTCTCAGCATCTTGGTTTTGTACCTACACCATAAGCCTGTGAACTAAAACATAGAAGAGGGAAAAGGAGAGACAAACACAAAGATCATCAGAGGAAGCGAAGTCTGAGCCAGCCTTGTCATATTCCATCAGTGAGATGGCCCAGGAAAGAGTCTGAACCATTTTGAGCATGGAGAAAGAAGTACAAGAGGTACTATCTTTACTCAAAGAAAAAGCCAATACTCCTTACCCAGTACTCAAGGTTTTCTACTATTTGATCTCAGCCTTCTTCCAACTCTTTTATTTTTTTTTCCTTGCATTCTGATTCCAGGCAAGTTAAGAAAATCAGTCCCTGTACAGGGTACATTACTTCGTTCTACTCATGCTATGCTCACTGTCTGTAATCCCCATTTTTCCAAAGACACAGAATCAAATCAGCTTTATTTCATTTTTTAAACAGATTTTATTGATTTATTTGACAGAAAGAGAGAACAAGGAGGGGGAGTAGCAGACAGAGGGAGAGGGAGAAGCAACTCCCTGCTGAGCAGGGAATCTGACGTGGGGCTTGATTCCAGGACCCTAGGATCATGACCTGAGCTGAAAGAGGGTCGTGACTGAGCCACTCAGGCACCCTTTAATTTATTTCAAAGTCACCCTCAAAAGCCTTCATCCATGCATCCTGAACCCTGCCATCCCAACTTCACATGGCAGGTACCATCTCTCTGTTGGGAACTATTTAAGCTTATCATCTCACATTTGGTATGGTAGTTATACTTGTAAATATATTACATCTCTAACTGTACTATAAATTTTGTCAGTGTAGATAGACTGATTCATGTGTGTGCTAACTTTAATTCTAGTTAGACACTTCATAAAATTTAGTGATAAATGAAAGATGGAATAAAATTATATACAAAGTACATGTTGTTCCCTGACAAGAAGGAAAATATTGACACTTAAAAGACTATAGGAAATACCAGAAATCCTTATGTTGCCTACAGAATAAATTGCTGACCAACACACACACATCCACACATGGATTGAATAGTAAATTTAATTAACATTTGCTATGCTATAGCTTCTGTTCAGAGTACTTTACATACATTATCTTTTCCAAACTTGACAGTAACCTCATGAGATAGGTACTATTCTATTTTAAAGGTAAGAAAACTGAGGCTTAGAAAAGTTATTGGTCTAAAATCAAGGCCAAGATAGAGCTTAAAACTGTTTTTTAAGGGATTCCGTAACCCTTGTTCTTTCCTTGTGCTCATTATTTGGATAGATGTGAAACCTGAAGTATTAAGATACCTTGAGATTGATAAAATTTCTCCAAAATCTCTATGGCCTTAAGAATTTACAATCTCTTGAGTGAGAGCAAAAGACATGAAACCAGTAGAGCTTTTACAAACAGTACTTCACTTTCAGTACGATAATCTTGTTTTATTTTGAAAGAATCAGGTAATTATCACTACAGCTAACATAAGCATCTTATTGACAAGTACAGCCAATATATCTCAAAAAGTTATATCTTTTTTGTGAGTCTTGTCTGTGTAATTTTATTACATTCAGAGATCAAAATCTTTTATTTATTGTTTAAAAATACAATCAAATGAAACATAAGGATGATTAAAAAGATGTGTGGTTTACAAAAACTTTTCTGGAATCCAGCTTTTTAATTAAGTAAGTGAGCTTTAATTTTAAACATTTAAATTAGGTAATCACAGTATGAAAAAAATAATCCTGGTTTCTTATTCTATTTTCATATTCTTTGGCAGTTTGGAACAGCAGCATTTTGGTCTTGTTAATCCAAGGCATTCCAAGGTTGATTGGCACCCTAAGATTGGAATGATTCAATTTTGATGCAAGTGAGTCATCTGTGCCAATTGTCCCCTTCTGCTTATCCTATCGCTCATTTCAAAGGAGTATTTTCATATGAAGAAAAAATAAGGATGACAGAGTAGAAAATAGTTATGCAAGTTTTAAAAGTATTAGGCTAACCAAGAAGTTGAAATTTTTGCAAATTGAGAGTAATGGCATTGTGAAAGCAAAGTACCAAATTTCTGTATGCAATTCATTTCGTTATTTTTCAATTTTTTCATGATATGAAAGAATGACTTGATATTCAAGATTTGTAAGGGCTGTACTTCAACAGTGTGCAAATATACTGAAGCACGTGGCTTGGCTTCAGATTACCTCTGGAGGAACTAAAGAAGACATGGAAGATCACAATTCATCAGCAAAGGCTCTTCAAATAAGTTTTGACACTTATATGTTTAAATATTAATTTATTGGTTTAACAGCTTTAAGAGGAAAATGACTAACAAATGTTATCTAAACAGAGGAGAATCAGGCCTATATTTTACAAATGCATACCCTTGAGAGGCTTCCATAAGAAATGAACAGCAACCCCAGAGTATATGAATTCACATTATGTTGACCCACATCTGTAATTATTCTCCACCAAGCTCTGTCAGTACTGATGCAGATTCTATAAATGGTGTGCTCTCAAAAAGACACATTTTAGTGTATATCAATTTCAGGAAATTATCTTTAATGCAGTTCAACAAGTAATTGGATCTAGAAAAAGGCAAGGTCAAAATACCTGAACTTCAACAGAGCAATGTGTTTCATATCCCACCTTGCGAATTAAAACTATAGCAAAATAAAAATAATACTGAATTGAGCCCACTGAGTAAACAAACATATTTCCTAGTATTTTTCATATTATTCATTAAATAAGTTTTAATCTGTAATAAAATTAGCAATCTGTGCCATTACTTTCATGCGTGCTTCAGCTGTTTTGCAGAAGAAAATGATATGGTTTGAACCTACACAACACTGAATTTTTTTTAATTTTATTTATTTATTCATGAGGGACAGAGACAGAGAGAGGCAGAGACACAGGCAGAGGGAAAAGCCGGCTCCATGCAGGGAGCCCGACGTGGGACTCGATCCGGGGTCTCCAGGATCACGCCCTGAGCTAAAGGTGGCGCTAAACCACTGAGCCACCCAGGCATCCCAACACTCTGAATTTGGGCAAATTTTCTTCCAATAGTCTTATCTCCTTCCAAATAAAATATTCCAAATAGGTTTATAGTTAAGTTAGATATGAACAGCAAATCCACAAATGTTTCTTCTAGCTCAATCCTGCCACAAAGAAGCTTAATGAAGATTGTTACATTTTTCAAAAATGCATATTCTTTTGTTTCATACATTTTGTTATCTTTTTGCTTCTCAATTATAGAAATTAGAGACAACTTCCTTCCTTGGTTGTGTTAGTAGCCAATAGCCAGGACTTCGATAATAGCCTTAATAGCCTTAATTCAGGACTTAGATAATTTAACAATATACAAAAAAGTAGGTGATATTAATCAATAATTTTTAAAAATTGAATTCACTATGTCAGTGGGGATTCAAATAACAACAGTATTCAATGAGTTAGTAGTAAAGTTATATACATTGTCATGACATGTTCTCTTGAAACATGGAAAACCATCTGATCTTCATTTTTACCCAGAATTCTTTGTCACACTTTATCTTATACTCAGAAAAGTGAAAATTTGAGTCTAAAATTTAATTGTGGTGGATTGTATGCACAAATGGCTATTACCATTCTTTTTCCCTTATATACCATTTTGGCAATGTCACTTCAGTGCTCTTCCTATCAGAAGCTAGAGTCTGTTTCTCTATAACCTGAATCTAAACTGGACTTGTGATTTGTTTTGGCCACAAGAATATGATAAATGCCACAACGGCCCATCTGACCCCAAGTTTAAGGATGAAGGAAATTAGGTGTGTCAGGGTCGTGCAGTCGGTTGAGCCTCTGACTCATGATTTTAGCTCAGGTCATGGTCTTGGTTGTGGGATCCAGATCTGCTCACTCAGCATGGAATCTGCTTGAGTTTCTTTTTCCCTCTCCTTCTAGCCCTTCCCCCACTCTCTCTCAAATAAATAAATATATTTTTTTAAAAAATGAAGGGAATGATATTTTAAGATCTGTGTGTCAAGTATTCTCATATGTGCTATGATAGTTTCCATAGGTTAGAGTAGAAAAAAACAAAGTACTAAAAGGTGCCTGAACTAAGAACATGTAGAAAGTGCACATGCATTTACTGAGTTAAATTACTATCAAAGCTTCCTGTAGAGTGAGTTCAAGTCATTTTCTTGGTTTTCTCTGGCATTATATTGCAAATTCTATAATAAAATTTCATGGGATGATAGAGTTTAACTTATAAAAATGAAGTAAATTCTGGCAACTTTTTATGGGATTTTGCTGATTTCAAATACACATACAAATTAATAATCCTAGCTATGTATTAGAAAAATATTTATAAGCCTATTATTAAAAATAAAAATGTCCCTATTCTATTGTTCCTCAGCACATAGCCAGAAATTGCCAGTTCTTCCTATAAATTTAATTGCCTCTCTACTTCAGAGATCTGTCAAGTTCCTTGAAAGCAGGGACTTTACCTTACTCAAATTGTATGTCTGGCACCAAATGAAAATGTGAATTCCAAGTATAAGAACAATGTGTTTTCATACAAATATGTCCTATATCCTAGTCCTCTGTGTACCCAAAGAATAATCACTGGTTTTTAGCATTAATTGTTGTTGGATTTAAAATGTCCCCAAATAAATGAGCCAGGGAAGAAATAAATTAGCCATATTTGAATTACCAGATCTCCATCCCTTGGACAATGCTTAAATTCCTCTGTAGTTCTCAGGACCTTGGAATCTAATACTTATGTGGAGACAAGTTCTTTACTAAGGAAGTATAGGAGAGTAAGAAAATAAGGAAAAACATTCTTACTACCTCTTCACAGAAATCAGCACAGACGTTTCTCTCTCTTTATTATTTCTCTCTTTCCAATTCCGGTCAGGAAATGTAGATAAAATGCAGTTCTTGAATATAAAGGGATATCAATACTCATTTGTAAATATCAAACCTCAACTTTATTTCATGTTTTTAAAGATTTATTTATTTTAGAGAGAAAGAGGGAGAAAGCTTGAGTGGGGGGAGGGGCAGAGGGAGAGAATCTAAAGGCAACTGGGAGCTCAGCAGGGAGCCTGATGCCTGGCTCAATCTCATGACCCCAAGCTCCTGACCTGATCCACAAGCTAGAGTAGGTCATTTAACTGACTGAGCTTTATTTTACTAAAAATTTTAAGAAAATAATACATCTGATAATGACCTCTTTTAGAAACTTTCGTTTTGTGTTGCTAACACATTTCACTCATTATTGGTGCCAGTAGCAGAAGAAAGGAGTTCAGAATTCATCTTTCTATTGGGAGGGCCCAGCTGGCAGCATAACTTGGTAATGCTGTCCAGATGATAGCAGCTTCTTTTGGGGACCAGAGGCCACAAGAGAGAAAACACTCAAATGAGACCTTTAAACCTTCAAGGAAGGGGCAAACAGAAAACTTCATTTTTGGATACGATCCCTGAGATGGAGCTTCTGACCACACAATCCACTGCAGCCAGATTGAATTTGCTTCTGAATAAATTACTCCCATTGCATCCTCAGAGTCCTGTTTCCTTTCTTTGTTCTTTTCTCTATTTTAACCACCTTTAAATGAATCTTCAGGCTGCTGAGCTTGCTCTTACACTCCTTAAAATAGAATACCTGCATTTTTCCTATGGATTATAGCAAAAATGTAAAAATATACACTCTTATTTTTATATCAAGACATATCTCAAAATACCTTAAATGGATGAAATACCATAGACTAAAAATTCACTTTGGGGATAATAAAAATTTTAAATATAAAGCTTATAGTGAAAAAATAATGTCCCCATCTATCCAGCTAATATAATAAATATATATAAACTTTGCTTTGTAAATTTATTTTAATGTAATGCTAACAGAATTTCTTGTTATAAATAAATTTCAGTTAATTTTTAGAGTCTCTTTGGTTCTCTCTGTAATTATTATGGAAAAATAATACTTTGCAGCAGCAAAATAGTACTGATTGAAAGACTTTATGTAAATATTTTCATAGTGAAGAGATGTGATTGTTAAAATAGAGACTTTATAATTTTTGCAATATAATTTATCTTCTTCCAAGCAATAAAGATTTTATAGATCTTCAGTGGGACTTGCTTACTCCACAGTAATCCATTTATAAAAATAAAATTAATAATATATATTATTTATTTTGTTCTTTCAACTTGTTTTATAATTCTATATAGTGAGGAAACCTAGACATGGCATAAATTGTACTTCCTAACTTCTAAATGTTCTTATATTACATCAATAACTGAATTTCTTCCCCAATGTATTTCTTCCAAATTAAAAGTAGAAGAAACAGAGTGATCTTTATTCTGCCTATAATCACATATTTTCCATACCAGTCTACTTAAATCTGTCATGTTTCTCTGACTACAGGATATTTAAGAATAGCTTCTTCCTTTTATTTTTTAAACTGCCTTCTGCATTTAAAGAAGTGAAGGGGGAAATTGCTTAACAGACCACAAACTTTTTCTGTACAGGAAAAAGTTTACACATTTAATGCAAAATAGAGTAAAACACATGACAAACTCATCAATTCAGGCATACAATAGTCACAAAACCAAGCTTTTGTTTTAACTGTCATATATCAGTCATTTAATAGTGATCCATTCAGCAAAAAATGGTCACATTTTTTTTATGTAAGTTTTCCAGGATAACTTCAGTCTATAATGTTATAACTGTAATGTTTATGATAATATACATTTATTGGATACAACTGCAAATCAGCATCTTCTATTTTACTTTTAAATCAGTCACATTTTAATTTTAATCACATTAATTAATATCTTATTTTCAAATGATCTTATGTTTTTAAATAGCATTACTTAAAATAAATGAGTATCTGTAAAGCACTTTTAAACTTTTGATTTTTAATACACTGAAATGAATTTCTTAGAACAAATGATTTTTGACTCAAAGATGTTTATACAAAATATGAACTTATCTGATTATAATATTTTTTAAGAATCAGTCTTACAAATTCACAAATTAACTTTCTTAATAAATTTTAATTTTCTTATCTTTGTATAGTTTTATTTGTCAAATAGTTTTCCAAAAGGAAGAATGATAAAGTCTTTGTGAACTTGAATCTAATTTCAAAGAATCAACAATTTTAACAGGGCCAGTAACTCAATGGCAAGGAGGCAAGGTTTATATCAATACTTCTTTCCTTTTTTGGTGATATGTGACTGTAGAAACATTCAGGAAATTCCTAGACCCAAACAACATACCAAATGAGACAAAAATAAAAGTGTTCTCCCCGGTACTCCTCAACTTTTAAAAAGGATTAATGGCAATCTAAATGTGCTGATTTTATTGCCATATAAAACAACAGGCAGATTGCATCAGCAAAGGCTTAGTGGAAAGAAACATCAAGGCTAAGATTTTGAAGATGTTGATATAAAAAAACAAATTAGAACTGTAAGTTCATAATGGAAACAATCTGGGGGGAAAGTACATCCTAAGTGTTAGGAGATGGGTCTCACATCATGTTACTTTGGAGGACAGCTGCGGGAATGTGGGCAAACCACTTTTTCTCTATTAAGGCAAGTTCTTTGAGTGATTACCAACAACGTTGAGTTTAGAAGTGACAGAAAGATCCCTCTATTGTCCAAAATTTCTCAACTTGTTGTTTAGAGCCAGAATAGATTTTAGATTGCATCTCTTTTTACTACCATCTTTAAAAATATTGAAAGGAAATATAACACTTTAAATTTGGCTAAAAGATCAAAACACGCATTATCCCATGTTATTTTTATTTCATGTATCATTTAACTAGCCATACATATTTACGTCTAATATAATGTATCTAGGAACACATTTATTTATTCAATCAATGTTTATCTTGTGCCTACATGTCTCATATAGAGAATTAAAATTGTGAGTAAAGTAGACACAAATCCTATTGTGAAAAAGGTTATGATCTAGTGAAGAATATGGCCATTAAGGAAATAATAGCACATTTTATTAGTTGCTACTATCAGCTATTTATCAGTTGTTACTATTAATATGACATTATCAACTTACATTTCTCTCCAATTCTTTTATATAATCATATTCGCTTTTTGTCTATGTTTCCACTAAGGTAAAGGAAGGGTAATGTAAGCACACCTCCACCCCACCCCCAATATGCATTCATTTTTTCTAATAATGAAGAAAGAGAGGCCCATTGGGAATAACAGGTATCCGTTGAGAGTCATGATAACTTTCTCCCTATCAGAATGTCAAGATGGCAGATAATAGAGACATCACTAGGTCCTAAAGACAGAGCTCACCGGTGGATGCCTGAGAGAACTAGAGAGAACTAGAGAACTAGCCCTTCCACATGAGGGCATGGAATTGTGGAATGCAGAGGGAAACAGAGGATGAATTTTTTATCTGCTTTATACTATTTTGTAGGCCCAACCCTGTGCCCTGAAAAGACTTGTCTACATTCGCTAAGACCTTGCAACCTGAGTTATCTTAGAGGGAATTGCTAACAGTACTATAATTTCTTCTGATGCATCTTACTGGAGAGAATGAAGATATGAGCACTGAGAACATCTTATGGACTGCACCCTTTCATGTATTTTTTTCTCATTTAATCTCTACAATAATTGTATAGGTTGGGTATACCTGTCTTCATTTTATGGATGACCAAAATTAAGCTGAGAGATGAAAATTGTTCAAGATAATAAAGAGTAAAAAATTTTAGACCTGAATGTATCTTATTCCACTTCACCTAACAACTAAAATGTCTTTAATAAATACTTGAAAATTACCTGTGGTAATGAGCACATTTTTCTTTCTTTAATAAGACAGAACTTGTTTGTGTTTCTAGTCAGTAGGTTTTAGAATTGTGTTATAACTTATCAAATTATTATCAAAGTCTAATTGCAAAAATTTATTTCTTTTATTTTTTTTCATAGGTGTTTGTGTTGACGTCTAGATTCATAGGAGGTGAAAAGGAAGCTATGCCCAAATCTGCAAGGTGGAAGTCATCACTGAAAAAGGTCATATTTTCATTATGCCAGTTATTGGACCCAGTTCAACAAGTTACAAGTAATAAAAGTATCTTATGTGCTTTAGAAGGCAAAGCATTATAAGCTAAATTAGCATATTTAAAAAATACTTACTAGTGTATCTAGAGAGGATGCTTATAGGAATTGACACAAAGAATGTTATGATTTCTGCCAACTTTTGCTTATTGAGTATACAATCAAGCAAAAAGGGCAATATTTGAACACAACAGAGTTAATCATCTCCATGCTATAGAAATAAAGAAATTCACTCTATGACAAAGAGTTCAATACATTTCATTATAGGATATTAACTTTTTAGAAAACTTTAGTTTTGTCCTAACATATATTACCACAATAACCAAAACACTATGATGCAGAAACACTAATAGGCAGATCAGTGGGACAGAATATAAAGTCCCCAATAATCAAGAATGACTATAGATTTAGAATAAAACTATTTCAAATAAGAGGCAAAAGAATCAGTTTTCAATAAATAGTAGAATGATTGTCTAGCTGTTAAAGAAAAAAGTTATATTTGTATAGTATACATCAAATAAATTCCAGATATATTTAAAATGTAAAGGCTAAAAAAATAAAATTATAAAAGTGCCAAAGATTACATGATTAATTATTTGTTATCTTCAGGTATAGGTTTTGTAAGTATTACCAAAAAAAGATAGATATCAAGATGAACTAGGAGGTGCCTGGGTGGCTCAGTCAGTTAAGTGTCTGCCTTTGGGTCAGGTCATGATCTGGGGTCCTGGGTTGAAGCCCCAGGTCGGGCTCCCTGCTCAATGAGGAGCCTGCTTCTCCCTCTCCTTCTGCCTGTTGCTCCCCCTGATTGTGCTCTGTCTCCCTCTCTCTGTCAAATAAATAATGTCTTTATTAAAAAACAAAACCTATTAATTAAAACAAAAAAGGCGGTAGACATATGGAGCATTTGAACAGAAAGGCTGATTTAATCCATGTTATAGAATTGTGTCCCCCTGAAATAAGGTTCTACCCTATTACCTATTGCCTTATTCAAACAGATCCACACACCTACATTTATTGTGTCTTAGCCTCCCAAGAAGAAAATATTGATATACTGAAATACAGTTTAAAAACTTCCATGTTTCAAAACATTCATAACAATAAAATTTGGAAGTGTTTTTTTTAAGATTTTATTTAGAGAGAGAGAGAGCACCCTGGTGCATGTGTGCACATGAATATGGAGGGAAGGACAGAGGGAGATGGAGAGAGAGAGACTCTCAAGTAGACACTGCATTGAGCAAAAAACCCAACACAGGCCTTGATCTCATGACCCAGAGATCATGACCTGAATCGAAATCAAGAGTCAGATATATAATCAACTGAGGCATACACACCCAGAGCTGCTGAAAGTATTTTTTAAGTCTCTATGTGTAGTAGGTTTTGAGGGTAAAATCAGTCCCTCCATAATTGACAGATCACGCAATCTAAAATTTCAAAATCTAACAGAGTTATAATGTTTTACTCCTTCAAACAAATAGCAGGACCTTTTCAAAGATCTTCAATATAATACTCCCTATTGTTCTTGGTAAATGTTGTCATTATTTTAAGGAATGTTTATTTACACCTCTCTTAAGACATCAGCACCATTTTCAAAGATTCTTTGAAGTTAGTAATTTGAAAAATTCATATTTTCCTCCTATGCTGATCATCAGGATGTCACATCTGCCCAACATGATCTCATGAGGATCTCTTCTTATGGGATCACAAGACAATTCTTGGAACAAATCAGTATATAAAAGGAAGATGGTAATTTTGGTGTGTGAAGAACTAGGGTGTAGTGGTTTCCAACCACTTTCTAGTATGCCTTCTCTTCCTGCTTTCCTGCAGTATTACTCTTGTAAAGGACAGAGTCTGGTTCAAAATTAGTACAGTCATAATCTTTGTATCCTGTTTTTGAATCTCATTTTCCAGGAAAAAAACAATATCAGCCTCTCCATATAAAGGAAATATAATATTAGAAAATTAATATTGTCTTTAAGAATGGAGGTCAGCTTTTTAGAAATTTATTCATGAGAGACACACAGAGAAAGGCAGAGACATAAGCAGAGGAAGAAGCAGGGTCCTCGAGAGGAGCCCAATGTGGGACTCAATCTCAGGACTCCAGGACCACACCCTGCGTCAAAGGCAGACGCTCAACAACTGAGCCACCCAGGTGTCTCGGAAGTCCGCTTTTTTGTCCCTTAATCTTATTGTTCTCACATAAGAGTAAGATAAGATTTTTTCTAGGGTTAATAAGTTTGGTAGTTTTAAAATATATATTGACTCTTTATATTATTTAGTTGCTTCAAACTTTCACAAAACAGTTACCTACATCTGAAAATACTGATTTCTGTGAAAATTAATTATGGTTTGAAAATAATGTGCTAATTGTAAATAATTCTTACTAAATTTTTCTTAAAGGCACATTTTTAACCGTAAAAAATATTAATTTTAATGTAGAAGTTTTTTGAAAAAGTTTTCCCATCCCCTGGAAAAATAAAGGAAGAAAGAAAAAAAGAAAAAACATTGTAGATACACACAGACATGTAAATTATAAAAAGTGATTTCTTACTCTTTTTCTAAAATCTAAACACACTCAATGCTTTTGTTTAGTGAAATGTTATTTGTACACTTGAAATCTCTGGGTAATAGTATTATCTGCACTTGGAAGCCTAACAGATATCTAAACATTTTCTGGTCGAAAGGAAAGTTTTGTTTTTCCCTAAAACCTGTTCTTTCCACAGTCTTTCTTATCTCAGAAAGCATCGTCACCCACACAGTTCTTGGAGGCAGCAGTATAGTGCTCCCCTTTGATCTCTCTCCTTTCTTCTCTCAACTCCTATCCAATTTATAAGCAAGTCTTGTGGGTTCTACCTCAAAAGTACATTTTGAGTCAGATCACTTTTCCTCTTCACCATGCTTCCAAGCTACTAGCATCTGAGATTGTGCTACCAAGATTGTTTCTGAAATGATCTATCTGCTTCACTCCCTTATAGTCCATGCTGCACACAGCAGTCAGAATAATGTATTAAAATTTAGATTACATTATGATATTAAATAATTACTGAAAGCTTACTATGTGAGAATACTGTTGCAAGCTTGTTACTTCTAAACATTTGCTCCTCAAAACAATACTTTCATTAGGTCCCATTTTACATATAAGGAAACCAAACTGTATAAAGTTTCAACAGTTACCCAAATTTAAAAATTGGTATTTCAAACCCAGGCAGCCTAACACTAGAGCTCAGAACATTAACCACTACATCAATGTCTGAACATATCATTCTCCTTCTTAAGGATCTCCAATGGCTTCCATCCCACTCTTAATAAATTCCAATCCTTACAAGGCCGTCATAAAATAAGCATGTCCTCCACAGCACCAAGCACACAATAGTGTATTTAATAAATGTGATTGTCATCCCCATGTCAAAGATTGCTGTATTATTCCCAAAGACAACTAAAAGCATATTCTCACTAACTATTCCATGAGTTGAAATCCAGAGCAAGTCATTCATTAAGCATCCACAAATAAAGGTCATGTGTAAGGAAGGTTGTCATCTACATTCTTCAAGTTCTTCATGTTTTCTGGCTAAGAGAGAGAGAAAGAGAGGAGCTTACACACATAGAAAGGTCTCATAATTCAGTTTTTTTTTCCAAAAACACATAATGAATTTAAATCCTCTCGAACCTAGAAAGAAGGGACATACTAAAAATTTTTGAGGAAGCAAAGGGTGAAGTATTTTATATTTACTCTTATTTTTTAATCTTCAGATTGCCATTCAGTGCATTATGTGCTATTTTTATTTTTTCTATTTAAATTAAAACTGCACATACACACACACACACACTCACACACACACACACACACACACACACACATTCCTAAGGCTTTCCTAGGTTTACTTGCATTCTGACTATCAACCCCCATCTCTCTTGCACTTAAGTTCTCCAAAAAGAGGTGATTTCTGGAGCAAACCCTATATTTAAGAAAAGATTCCTGATTTTGTTATTTCTTTCAATAGGCCAGTGTTGGTGTTAATTCATTGGAATACATTTAAGCCTGTTGAACCTAACTCTGGAAGCATAAAGAACCCAACAGCAGCCTGGAAGCAAATGGGACTGCCCACCATAGAGCTCTCCATGGTCCTGCCCTCGATGCGTCTCTCATGCATCCAAGCATCTCAGGCGGTGAAAATATGACATAAGTCTGGTTGGCAGAAGATGTATTGAATCCTACTGCCTTGATTTAACAGTTACAACTACCCTACCCAGGTGCCTTGAATTCTAATTTCATTCATCTGGCTCATAATGTGTCTTCAAGTAATCTCATCAGTCTACTTCTTAGTTGTATGTAATAATCTATGGTATGAATAATTTGTGAAAAAATACTAAAATACTAAAAATGTTGAGAGAGCAATTATGAATAAGACTATAGGCATCTATTCTCATGAAGTGCTTACTATAGTGCAGATAATAAGATACATATGCAGATAATAGTATTTTAAGTAAGGAAGACACCAAGTGAAAACAAAATAAATTTATTAGAGCAATGTACAAAATATGTGGAAACACATAAATTTCTGGAAGAATAACATACAAAGGTGAAATGGTGGAAAGTTGTATGCTGAGGTACAGGGGATTACTATTCAACAATGACATTTTTGTTTATTTTTATTTTTAACATCTTTAACATTTTTTATAAAGCCGTAAATCCTTAAAACACAAAACTCATATAAGTATGTGAAATCTGCATAAAATTCAACATGGTGAAAGACTAAGAGACACTTTGATAAAATATAGAGTACTTCGTTTGCTAAGTGACCAGGCCAATGTTGTTTAGTAATATTCCAAAGACTTGAATTCTAGATCTTGTTCTACCACTTACTGCCTGCATGTTTCTCTTGACCCTAGTTTTCTTATGTTTAAATTGAGACAGTTGGACTAGATGATCCATTAATTACATTTTGGTTTAGATGAACTACAGAGCTCTGATTTAAAATGTGCTCTAAAAATACTTATCAATAATATTTCTAAACATACAACCTGATATTTGATAAATTATCAAAGGTACATAGAATTCTTAAAGTTCTAGTATGTTTCAAAACTTAATTTCTAAAATAGACACCAAAATAATGTAATAAAATATTTAAATAAGTATAATGTAAGAAGGTCACAAGAAATTTTATGTACAACACAGAAAAGTTTAGAAAATAATAAGAAAATCGATGATTTAGTGATAAGCAATTAATTCAAATTGTAATTTCTTATTTTATTAAATCTAATATACTTATTATGTATCTTTCACTTTAAAAAATACTGGAGCATATCATCCAAGTTATGATAAATATATGACTCTTTCTCTGATATTTTTAGATTAGAATTAAGAGGTTGTAGTAATAAACATTGTCCCCATGGAAGGTTCATACAATTTTTTACTATATGAGGTCCCTAGGGCTGCCATAACAAAATACCATAGACTGGGTGGCTTAAGCCACATAAATTTATTACTCACAGTTCTAGAGTCTAGAGATCCAAGATCAAGGTGTCAGCAGATTTGTTTGTCATAAGACCTCTTTCCTTAACTTGCAGATATGATTACCTTCTTGTTTGTCCTCACATGGTCTTCCCTAATATCTGTTTGTGTCCTAGTCTCTTCTGCCTAGTAAGCCACCAGTCAGATTGATTAAGTCCTGTTCTAATGGCCTTATTTTAACTTAATTACCTCCTTCAAGATACTATCTCCAAATATAGTTAGTTACATTCTGAGTTACTGGGCATTAGGACTTCCACATTTGAATTTGGAAAGGTAGTAAGGGGAAGGACACAATTCAGCCCATAATAACTCAGGAATAAGGCAGGGAGTCTCAGCAGTCATTCAATACCGCAATTTTCAAAATGCATCTTTGCTTGCAGCTCTGTTTGCTGTCTCCAGCAGCAGATATGCTCTTCAGGTTTTCTAGAAGCCAAAACTTCAGATTTCTGCTGCTGTGGCTTAACTGCTTAGTGTGAAAGAGAATCTGAACATTTTTTCTTAAATTCATTTTAATTTCTTCTTAAGCATCTTTTCATCAATCCCCTTAATTTTATGCCATTACTGAAGTTACAGGTGCTTTTAACTTTTGCACATTTGGATTGTTACATGCTATTTAATTGGTTGCTTTGTGGCTTTCTCTCCTGCTGGCTTTGAGAACAGATCTCTAATTCTCTTGAGTCAAGATCATTTTAGCTGCCTGCTTTTTAGTTTTGAAATTGTATGAGCCTTATGTCCACACTCATTCTTTTTGTCTTTATTTGCTTCTTTTGTAAAAATCCTTCCTCTGGCTGACATTTAAGTGAGGTTTCTAGAGAAAATAAATGTTTGTGTTCACTCTGCCATCTCAAGTCAGAGGTTACATTATAAAATTTGTAAGTGAGAATATTCTACCCCAAATGGATATTATTCATAACATTCAGATTTATACAATATATATACAATATATATTTACAATATTACTGTTCCATTTGCTATTCAGTGCATATTGTAAAGTTTGCCTCACAGCGAAGACAGGGTCTCTTCTATTCTCTTCTTACTTTTCTTGCTTATTTTCTGTGCTTGTTAAAATTTAGTTCTAAGTGGAGAAGTTGAAAGAAAGGCATACATTTAACTATCAAGGAATTGGTTGCCATTTAATACAACTTTATTTAATTTAATGGCATGCTAACTATAAAGCAATTTAATTATGTTTTATATTATTGATAAGCAAAGTTACTATAGGAGAAAACAGTTTTAAAAACAAGATTAAATTGATCATTTTCCGTCACAAAATATTAATATTCAATGTGTTTTAATACTAATTGGAGCAGTTTTAATATTCAATAAATGTTTATTGAGAGTATTAAAAAGGATAAGAACTTTTTTATAATTCTAAACTACTTATTTGTGCTATTAAAATGATTTTCACAGTTGGAAGTGTCAAAATTTTTTAAAAATTTAGTAGCTAACTGAAGGAGCAGTGAGTATATGTTGTTCGTAGTTATAGAGTCTGTTTACCCCAATATGGGATGTATATGAATGACTTGGTGATGTAATTCTAGAGTTTGCTTGGATTTCTCTTAAAGTGTTTCCTCAGATTATTTTCAAAGATAAATATTCGATAGGATGCCTGAGTGACCCAGCAGTTGAGCATCTGCCTTAGTCTCTGGCCGTGATCCCAGTTCAGGGATTGAATCCTGCATCAGGCTCTCCGTGAGGAGCCTGCTTCTCCCTCTGCCTATGTCTCTGCCTCTCTCTTTCTCTCTCTCTCTGTCTCTCATGAATAAATAAATAAAATCTTTTTTAAAAAAAGATAAATATTTGAGGTCATGACTGCAGCCCCAAAATAACACACAGCATAACAATATACATTTAAACCAATAAACTGCATAGATTGTGGCATTGGTTTTCAGGATATAGCTTGGTCTTAACCAAAAGCTGTCTTCCATGCAAGATGCATAATTTAATTTTGAAATTGAGCATGTTTAGCCTGAAAACTACCAGCTGTGAAAGCATAAAAATTATGTGTTTCAATATATCAAACTTTTTCAAGACTTCCATGGCAACTTAATTCTAAAAAGATGATTCATTTTGGATAAGAAAATGAAAATTATTTTAATTATTATTATTAAATAATTAAAAGATACAATATAATGTATAACATAAGTAAGTTACAATGTAATTATAGCAATTATAGATATATCTGCATATAGTACATGTATTATATAGAGAGAAATAGAAGGGAAAGAGACAAAGACAAAGAGAAGAAAGATATTAGTGAAAAGTCTGTCTTGCTGGAAGCCAGGTAAATTGAGGGAAATGTCAATGAGGAAGAAGAGAGAAGAGGTAATACAGGTACTCTCTTAAGTTACTAGCAAAGCAAATATTTTGGAAAAGCCCTGCTGTGAAAACTATGCCTGGAAACATGCTGTTATTATTGATACAGAGATATTAATGTGATGAATGCCAAAAAATTGTTGTGATCTTGTTTGGAAAATCATATCGAATACTGCATATAATTTTTAAGAGGAAAAAAAACTTGTTTTTTTTCTTTTTTGAATTCTAAAAAGTATTTTGCTAATTCTAATTAAAGAATCGTAATTTTAAGCTTGAGTTTAAAAAAACTATTTATATTTTAATACCATGATCAAGATGAGAGAATTCTGATACATCTGCTCCCTTTCTTTCTTTCTTCTTTTTTTTTGCCAAAAATATGGCTCCAGGGTTTTTAAATAAGAATTTCCACATGAAGATGAGAATTTTAATAACATATTGGAACAATTTTGTTCACTTTCCTCTTGCATCCAGATTGATTCACGGAAATAAATATTAGATTTTTAAAAATCATGCTCACATTTAGGTGAGTATTTATTGAACACTGGGCAAGGGCTGTCTAGGGACAAGGACAGCTTTGGCTCTAGCCATGACTTCTGAAGAGCATCCAGGAAAATGTTCAGAAATAAATAAATGGTGTGTTATACAATTCCCCAAGATGGCTCAGTACATGATATGTTACATAACTATGTATTTTCACACCAACATTCCTGTGGTCTCATGAACAGCAGAACATTGTGGGGATAAAGCTTGATGCGTGCTGAGACTGACATTTCTATCACAAGAGTAATTTTCTGTGCCAGACATTTAAATTTCCATAAAATTAGGCCATTTGATGAGCTCCTCAAAATCTAGGAGCTTAGGTCCAAAATAATATGTTCTTTAATTAGATAAACAGTTTTTTTCATTTTTATGAAAACTTACATTGTATTTATAGACTGCATCCATAATTTGAAAATCAGTGAGCAACAGGCATGAGCCATTTATGAGTAGGCACATTTTCACATCTTATTTAGACTACATGTTCCCCAATGTTTTACCTGAAAGCTCAGAACAAATGAAACCATCAGGAAGTGTTCCATAGTCATGATTTCTTTTCCAGGCCATTCATTGAGCATAGCTCTTCCGCTAAGCTGTATATACATGCCAGTTCAAGAAAAAAAGTTCATCATCTTGCACTTCATCTATTAGTCAACATTCTTCACTGAGTGTATTCATGCATTGACGCATATTTGGAGAATTTGGAAAATGAGTCACTAAACTGATTTCCTCTTTTCGGTAGGCTTGACTTCTACACTGCCAAGGTGGGCAGATGGGAGAGTAAAACAACAGTTCAGTGGGAGAAAATAAGGATATTAAGTTGGATTTCAAAGAAATATAATAGCACATTAATGAGTATTAGAGGATGGAAATCTAAAAAAAGTTATATATGACTAGTTTTTGAAGATTGTATGAATACTGAAAAAGAAGCCAGAAGCCATATTTATATCTATTATTGGTAATGCTCATGATTATTATGAAAATTTTTAAAGATTGATCTTTTCTTTGATTTTGTCAGTCTCTGATTCTTGCAAAGTGGTTGAGGTGGTGTAGTATGCACAGGAATGAAGAGATTTAAAAACCGAAATTAAAAATTGGCATGACTTTTTAATACAGAGTCTATAAGGCACAATTTATGTATCTGAGGCCTTTCAAAAGGCAATGTATAATAATTTTTTTAAAAATATGTATATGTATACCCAGGAAAAAAAGAGTTCCATTGGGAAGGGGAGAAATAAGGTAAGAAATAAGAAAAAGTCTTCAAAAACTAAAAAGTAGGACTCTGTTACACTTCCTGTCCAACCAGGGTCAAATATCCGGGGCCACCCAGACACAGTAAGATTGTAAGTGGGAAGAGCTTTAAGTTCTTTAGAGAAATATAATTTATAAAACTATTATTATTAAAGCTATTATTAAAGCTGAGCCCTGGTTTTAGCTGATGTGTTTCTGGAGGCAGTGGGTGGGCAGCAACCCACTCTACTGCCCTACTAGACATACTTAACCTCCTCCTTGTTTCCCTACATGCATAGCATCTCACTTCTATTGTTTTCAGTTTCCTTGCTTTCTCAAGGAGCTCACCCTTCCAGTTCTCACAGATGGTCGATTCCCAGAGAGGAAGCCAATCAGGCAAGAAATCTCAGAAGAACAAATCAAAGTAGCAATTTTAGTAAAAATAACTGGATTTAGCCCATGATAAAATGTTTTTTTTTTGTTTTTTTGTTTTTTGTTTTTTGTTTTTTTTTACAGAGTTTGCCTAGCGCACACATTCATTACTGTACATCTCTCCCACACACTGTAGGAGCCCAAAGGTGTCAGCTGGCAAGGAGTTTAAATTTTCCTCAAGTATTCTTACCCATGCCTGCAGCTGTCTCATAGCCACCTGCCTTGGGCAATGAGATGAGCACTTATCAATTGTAGCCCGTTTTAATTTATTCACATATATTGGCACATGTGCAACTTCTATATATCTAAGGCTGCCCATCTTATAGAACCATTTTGGAGTCTTTTCTTTTTCTCTTTTACAATAAGAGCTTGAAATTATAGTTATAATGTCCAAAATTTAATGTCTTCCCACACACATTTTAATTGTAGCTTGTACCTAGGTAGGTTCAGAATCATAATTGAAGCATATATGGATATAGAAAAAAAATACACCAGTAGGTTTGGTTCCCACAAGAAACTCTGAAATGAGAAATTCCCAACAAAAATTCAAGATTGATGTTAAAATCTGCCATATTTATCATACTGTAATTTTTATAATTAGATTTCTCTAAATTCCAGACACTTTGAGATCATTATTTCAGACAGCACCCAGAAATGCATGAAATTAATCTCTTTCTCATGGGAGTTAAGTAACATGGTACAAAATAGTTCACAGAGTTGTATGTATATGATGAACTCAGGTACATGACAGGAGGGTTTTTGGAGGTCATCAACCTCAGCCCTATCAGTTCATAGATGGAGGAACTGATGGCCACAAAGGTTAAGTCCCTCTGAATGACACTTAGTTTGGACCAAATCAGGGTTTTCTGAGTCAGTAAATTTTCCATTCACTATGCCTCTCATTATTACTCTATTAGTTTTACCACTTTTAAGAAGCAGAACAAAAAATTTCAAATGAAAATGCAGGATACATTTCCTGAGGGTGGCTCAGCGGTTGAGAATCTGGCTCAGGGTGTGATCCCTGAGTCCCATGATAGAGTCCCACATCGGGGTCCCCCAAGGAGCCTCTTCTCCCTATTGCCTATGTCTCTGCCTCTCTCTCTCTCTCTGTCGCTCATGAATAAATAAATCCTAAAAAAAAAAAAAAAAGAAAATGCAAATTTTAGTATTAAAATAAAACAGCTAATTAAATTAGATGTTTTAAAGATTCAAGAACTATTTAGTTTCTCTTTGGTTTTAGATTAATATATTTTTATGACAAAACATATAAGATGATTGAATTAATTTTGAAAATACATTAAAAAGAGAAAAAAATAAATACAGAAAAAAATATATAAATAAAATCACCTCTCAGAGAGAACAACTGAGAAGATATGACCAGTGAGCAACTTTAGGAAATGTCCAGGAAAACCATGACCATGAGGAATCCCAAAAGACAGATGAAGAAGTGTTTCAAGAAGGAGGGAGAGACTGATGGGGTCACATGTGAGACAAGGACAGAGAATTTAACTTTGGATTTAGCAATAATGAGGTCACTGGTTACTTACAGATTTATTTTGGTGGACTGATTTATATAATTTTAACTTAGACCACCTTGTAGAGCATCAAATGATGTTGAAAATCTGGGTAGCAGGATGTTTAATGTTGGATTTGATAAAATTACTATTATTTGAAGACATTGGCAAGAAAGTTTTCACTGGAGTGTTAAGAAAGCTTGATTGGTTTAAGAGAAAACAGGGGGTGAGGCACAAAAGACACTAAAGAGAATGGAAAACAATTTCATGGAATTCTCCTATAGGAGAGAAGAAAGTCCAAAGGTTAAAAAGATACAACAAAGGGCCCCCCTGTTTCCTTGGTTTCAACCATTGCCTCTGTTTCCTGGTTGTTGTTGCTGCTATTGTTTCCCTTTCCTCCATTTTGCTAAATCTCTCACCTTTGAACCTTGTCTAACCAACAAACCACAGGCTTACCAAACAGCTGTTGAAAAAAACTGTTCTGACAGTTATTGGGATGTCATTGTGCCAACTGTACCAACTAGGAGAAATGACAAACTGGAACAATCAACTGCTTTCTCAATAAGCAAGTTTTACTGGAGTTGGAGGTGAAAGCTGCTACCTGGGCCAAACCACATGTCCCCCTCTCTTATCTTTTCCCTATAAAATTCTGCTTTAGCCCTGTGAATTACTTGGTCTTCAGATGCTCCCTGATGTGCACAGATGTGTCTTTAACCATTACTTGATTTAAACTATTTTTTTTTCCCTTGGCAAGAGAAATGGGGCAGTAACTGGAGAGATATTTGACCTCCAGGGAGGCATGTATAAATGAAAGCCATTCTTGTTTGTTTCTATTGAAAACAATCCCTACTGTAGAGAGGGAAAGACTCATGATGTGTTTGTAAAGGGAGTGGATAATTGCAGGAGAAATGATTTGTATCCAAAGACAGATGGGATCCAGTAGAAAAGTGAAAAGTAAAAAGGAGCAAGGACTTAGGAAAGGAGAGAACACCAATGCAGACCATGAGAGGATGTGGTCATGGGAAGATAAAGGAATTCTCTTCTGATGGCTTCTAGTTGCTCAGAGAAGTCACCAAATAAGAACAAGGAGAGAGAAGGAGAGTATTGGCAGAGGATCCAAAGGAGAGAAGAGAGAGAAGAGAGAGAAGAGAAGAGAAGAGAAGAGAAGAGAAGAGAAGAGAAGAGAAGAGAAGAGAAGAGAAGAGAAGAGAAGAGAAGAAGAGAAGAGAAGGTAAGAAATGGTATTTGTGTATCACTGATAGCTGATTTAACGGACTGTGATCCTGGAGCTTGGGCTTGTGAATTGCCTGGGAAATGTAATAAAATTGAAAGGCAATGCTAGGATTCCATTTGAGATGGTGTGCTAGATTAAAATAGTAAATTAATTTAGATTTGAATAGTAAATGACATAAAAAGCATTTGAACGTTATCTTCTAATCAATGAGGACATCTGATTTTTTTTTTTTAATTTTTTTTTATTTATTTACTTATGATAGTCACAGAGAGAGAGAGAGAGAGAGAGAGAGAGGCAGAGACACAGGCAGAGGGAGAAGCAGGCTCCATGCATCGGGAGCCTGATATGGGATTCGATCCCGGGTCTCCAGGATCGCGCCCTGGGCCAAAGGCAGGCGCCAAACCGCTGCGCCACCCAGGGATCCCGACATCTGATTTTTAAACAAGTGCCCACAGGATCAGTTCTGTTATAAATGTGCTGCTGCTTTATGATATATATATATATATATATATATATATATATATATATATATTTTTTTTTTTTTTTTTTTTTAATGTAGGCTCCACATCCAGCATGAAGCCCAATGCAGGGCTTGAACTCACAACCCTGAGATCAAGACCTGAGCTGAGATCAAGAGTCAGATGATTAACCAAGGAGCTCCTTTATGATGATTTTTGAAAATAATTTATTCCTAAAATATATTTATTTAATTAACTCTGTAAAATATTAATGATCATTGCTGGAGGCTAAAATAAATAACTTGTGTAAATGTAAAAAATATATAGTTTAATTAAAATATATTAATTAATATAATTATTAATTATATAATATATTATTTATATATAATATAATTTAATTAATATATTTTTTAAAATCTGGTTCTGTGATAACTTATAAGCCAAATAAACTACTTTTAATTGATTAATTGCATATTATTTTCTTATATATTCCCTTCCATAATATTTGCAAATATGAATATTTAGAAACAGATTAAGTCCTATATTTTTCATGAAGTGTGTTTCAAAACACCATGTCTTTCTGACCACAAAAATAATACATGCTAATCATGACAATTTGGGAAATCTAAAAATTTGCAATGATTAAAAGTAAAAAATATCCATGATTCAAAAATACAGATATAATCATTTAAAATTACAGTATACATCAATATATACATATAACTTAATATATGTATTATATACTTTTTACTTTTTGTGGTTACATAGGTTTACTTAATTGGTTATTTACAGAGGAAAATTGTATTTATGAAGGAATTTTCTTATAAAAATTGAAGACATGGAAAAGAGGGCTTTATAATTGTAACTCAAGAACAGATACTTTTGAAAACTACAGCAAATCAGACAAATAAAGGATGTAAAGTTATGTCACCAGCATCGAAAGATTTATATTTTATTATGGCCTTCTAGGATGCAGCTCATCTCTCTACCTTCCCCCACGTTAAGTCTCCCACATGTGCTGGACCCAAATCAGGAATAAGCCTTGGTTCTCTCTGAATCATAGCAAAACATGTATTGTATTACTTTGGGAAACCTCAGATCAAATAAAACCAGGTCAGGTTAACCATATGGCAGTGTTTTTTAAGCTCACTGCAAGTCCTTTTTATCAATGCAGTTTATTATTGTGGCAGGGCAAGGTTTTCTGAGTCAGAAAATGTGCATGAACTGTGCCAGGGTTTTGATATTTTGAAAAATATTTTTAAATTAAAACATTATACACAAAATGGAGCAAAAGTGGTTTAAAATAACATTTGAAACCACCTTCTCTCTCCAAAAAAATAATGACCGAATCCCCAGGATTTGAAGAAAAAAGAGACATAAGGAAAAATAGATTCCCTTCAAAATCACTTATTCTCAAGGTAACCGTGTCCACATTTAAAATCTCAGGACAAAAACAAAACAAAACAAAACAAAACAAACCTCAAGTTTTCCTGTACTTTTGGCCTTACAGTAAAATCTGATATACCAGGGCAATCTATTTTGTTCATAGGTTTTCCCCTCACTTGTCAAATCCACAAACTCATGAAGTACAGAGATAGTAAGAGCAACATGTGCCTGGAAAAAATGAGTTCAGAGAACAACTCATTGAAGAATAAAATAGATTTCAAGTTAATTTCATCTTGCTTCACCATCACCTCACTCAGGAAGTTAGTAGCCAAGAATGAAGAAAATGAACAATTGCAGATAAATGGCGAAAAGAAATATCATGTCCTTTCTCTTCTAGATAGCATTCTCCTAGTTATAGCTGCTGGACATATGCTTGTGTCTTATGCCTGGTTTGGCCTATTCGAAATAAAGCCAGTCTACTGAAGAGTATTAAACACAGCCACAAACTGATAAAGTGACTTATCAAAATATGTAGGAATGTGAAAAAATCAAGCAATAGGGAAAGTTTTGATTTTTAGTAGAATGTGGAATTTTGAACTGAGTTGTAGCAGGAAACTAGTAGAGTGACTTTCAGGAGCAGGGACCAGTCAGGCAGCAAGGCTGGAATTTATTCTTTTAACAAACCAAAGAGATGAACTCAACCTAGAGTTCTAGAGAGGTTCATATGATACATCAGGGGCTCCTGCAAGCAAAAAAGATAACTCAGAGAAAGAAAAGTTTTCGATGTAGATTAAATCTTGACAAAATTTAGGAGAGCAGATTTTATGAACTGTTTTGTCTTATCATGATTCAATCAGTTTAAAATAATTAAGAATTAACTGAAGAGTAGTACTTGGAAATTAAGAAGTATTTTTGATAACTCTTGAATCAAAAAGGAAATCAAATGTGAAATTTAAAAACATCTATAAATCAAAGGAATGAATATTGGTTCATACTTTATATCAAAAGTTATGGAGAAAATAGTAATCAGTCTTTGGCATTAACGATAAACAGAAGAAAATTTAACCAACAAAGAAGAGAGAATTGATAAAGATGAGAACTGAAATAAATAGAAAAAGAGCAAGTGAATTAAAACACTAATTTTTGGTATTTGAATTAAGTATATTAATTATATAAACCTCTTAAAAATTTGATTGAAGAAGATAGATAGCAAAATGACAAGCTTGTAAATATTTCTTAAAAATTGTTAACACATATCCTAATAAAATCAATAGAATTAGAGGAGCATATTACCTGCAAATCTATTTGAAAATGTAAAGGAAATAGGTGATTTCCCAACAGTATATAAATTATCAAAATTAATTCAAGAAGTGAAAGAACTTTAACATGATAATTTCCATGAAATATTTGGAAAGTCATCAAAGTTCTAAACAGGGAAAAGACCCCAGGACCAGATGTGTTCACAATTGAACTTCATTTAACTGTTAAATTAAAAAAGATCATTTCAAAGTTATTAAAACTCTTCCAGTCAAAGGCAAATTTGGATAAGCTGTCCAATATTTTATAAAGCTGTTCAATTTATTTTATTTTATAACATATATTCAAAACTAAAACCTGTTAAGAGTACCCAAAAAGAGCTATTTACCTACATCTCTTGTGAATAAAGAAATGAATTATTTTTAAATTTCAAATAGAATCTTGCAAAGTATTTACAGATCACTACACTAGAATCAGGAAGGGCTAATTCCAGAAATGTTAGTGGGTGCAACAACTAGAAATTGATCAGTATAGTTTATCAGATACAAAATCTAAACAAAAGAGAAAAATATGATCATGCAAATAGACGCCAAAAAGAATTTGCTAAAATCCAGAAATGAGTCCTAATAAAAATGAGAAAAGATGAGGGACACCTGAGTGGTGCAGTCTGTTGAGCCTCCAACAGACTGACTGCACCTCTTGGTTTGGCTCAGGTAGTGATCTTTGGGTGGTGAGATCCAGCCCCAAGACCAGCTCCACACTCAATGGCAAATCTGCTTGAGATTGTCTCTCTTTCTCCCTCTGCCCTTTCCACTCAGGCTCCCCCTTTCCCTCTCAAATAAATAAATGAATCTTTTTTAAAAAATGAGAAAAGATGGAAACTACATAAATATGACAAAACAATTTATTAAAATACAATAAATCCTAAATGTTAATGATAATACACTAAAATCACTTTATTTAAGATCAGGAATTAAGCAAGGGTGACTCTTGAAACCATTACTTAACACTGTCTTAGATATTCTAGCAAAAGCATAAGAGAAAAAAATAATTTACAAACCATAAAAAATTAATACACTTCTTTTGGCTAAAACACATATACACACTTTTAAAGGAATAGAAAACCTGTGAGTCTGTGGCTTGTATACAAACCAATATACAAAATATACTAGAATTTATAAAAGAATGTTTGGCACTAGAGGGATAAATGGGTCTTTTTTTTTAAGCTTTTTGCCAGTATCTGGTTCATTCAGAACCTGAGCATTTAAAGATGCCAGATATGCAATGTCATTCTTAGTTTTAATTATATATTAAATCAAATGAAAGCATAGCCTCATCAAGACTAGAGTTTAAAGTTACTTTGAAGATTTATTCATTCTAGTACTTAACATACTATGGAAATCCCTTCTATAAATCAGAGATGACCACCGTGTCCATTCTTAAAGCATGCCCAGGTTCAGAAAGCTCTTCACCTCACCAAACTGTTCTACACAGAGCTGAAATATGTCTTCGTGCAATTTCTCTCTGTGAGCACCAGCTCTATTCTCTGAAAGCTTGTGACATATGCTTTCAACAGCTATTCTTTTTCCATCTTTCATTGATATTTAGTCTAATATGAAATCAAACTCTTATTTCAACAACTATCATGATGGGAAAAAAGAGTACTACTGCTGCTCTCTTTTCTGAAAAAAATATCATTTGCGAATGAACAGATGTTGGTACAGAGTTCTGCATTTGAGGACCAACTATTCACTGCTTGACGGATGGAGCTATTGTCTGCAGAGTCTTCCGTAACTGTCTCTTTAGTTCCTATCACCTCCCTAGTGTTTTATAAGCACAGCTGATTGGGGCAAATTTGAAAATCTTCGTTCATCCAACTCACTAAGACTTTGACATAAGGTTCACCATTAAGCATTCACATATTTTATTCTTTCTGCTTTGGCAAATTTGAAGTGATATCGGGGAATTAGTGTTTGAAATTATATTAGGAGAAAAATAGAATTCCAAATCAAGGAATATCATAGTTGATGAGGAGGAGGAGAAGGAAGAGGAGGAGAAAGATGCATGCTCTTCTTTGGTACTAGCATCATTTTCAAAACTTTGTTTCAAAAGAAAAAGTAACTCAATGCAAGTTAACATATTAACCTAGCAATTTTGGAAAACACAACTTTGGTTTGTCATATCGAACGAAGTTAGGTGAAGCTACAAAATTTGGTTCAGGTGGGAAGAGTGGAAAGAATGATGACTCTAGACTCAGTTACAATGGAACCAGGAGATTAGGGGTACAGAGAACGTAAAAGAGATCAAGGAAACCAGAGAGCAGTTGTAGCATGCCAGTGCTTCCCAGTTCTTCACAGATTCCATACAAAATTCTGATTCTTGGTGCTGTTGCTTTGGTGTAAGGACAATCTGCTATGTCACAGGGACTTAGAACTATGCCCTTTATTTCATATCATTAGTTTGAATGAAGGCCACATCTGCATTCAAGTTGTTCACCCTCTCACCATTTAGGGAGATAGAAGGCTCCTGTGACATACCTCTAGTCTATTTGTTTCTACTCCAAAGAAAATACTTCTCTATTTTAGTAAACAGTATTTTAAACTTACCTGATTCTACAGAAGATTTCACCTACAGAAAGTTCAGCCATGGAGCAGTTGAGCATCTGCCTAAGGCTCAGGGTGTGATCCCAAGGTCCTGGGATCAAGTCCCACATTGCGCTCCTTTGGGGAGCCTGCTTTTCCCTCTGCCTATGTTTCCACATCTCTCTCTCTCTCATGAATAAATAAATAAAATCTTGAAAAAAAAAAAGAAAGTTCGGCCATGACCTATATATTAATTCTGGGCAATCACCTGATTCTTACAATTGTCTTTTTAAAAAAATGTTTTCTGTTTGTAATCTCTCCCTAATTCTCCCACCACCCCACCACCACCACCCTGCCAGGCTTTGGCAATCACTTCTCTATTCTCTGTTTCTTTGAATTTGAATCTGTTTGTATTTTGTTTTTGTTTTGTTTTGTTTTATCCAATATGTATGTGGCTCAAATTTGAGCCATAGTGCACCAAAATTAAAGGCCCCATGAGAAATGTTCATTTTGTTTAATATTACATTAACTTGCTTATCTTCCTCACTGCACTATGCAGTCCTCAAGGACAACCAGTATATTCTATTTATCTTTATGTATTTCTAGTCAAAAGAGCAATACATTAAGAGAAATAAATTAGACGTTAATTGAGGATACTCTTGTCTACAGCCATTGGACTTGGCTACAGAGGAGACACAAGTAGAATGCTAGAAATGTCACTGCACATTTGTTCAGGAAATGTGAACGTCCTCAATAAAATTAGATAGACTAATGTCTATGTAAAATCTTGACTGTTATCCAAAGACAAAGAATGGCAGTGTTGCCTTAGCTGATTTTTTTTCTTTCTGCTTCTGAAACTACCAAACCTACTACAGACATAAGTAATAAATAAACAAAATCACTTAATGGGCTTTCATCTTATCATGACACTGTACGGAGAGAGTTAAATAACTATGCTTTCTGCTCTTTTGGGGTTCATAACTGATGGTGAATAACAACTTATAAGCAAATAATTGAAGATATACAAATGTGGCACTGAATCACACACACTCCTTTTGAGTTTTATATGCAGACAAAGTGAATCAGTCGACCTTTGTTCTTGTGACTTTTTAATATAAGAGGAGGATAAAACATGTACATATAAGTCATACTAGATTTATCACTTCATGACAACAGAACTACCCATGTAATCTAAGTGCCTGATGGAGTGCTGAATAAATGAAGGAATTAACACATAATTTATATTTGTAGATTCCTAAATGGCTTCTGTCCCCTTTTGATCCAGGTGTAGCCCCACAGAGTTTTCCTCTCCAGAGTACCCTGGTTTAGGAAGGATGGCCTAGATTTTGAAAAATACCTTTCAAGGATACTAGGAAGTAATGTGTGAAATGATCACTTACTTTAGATTTGAAGACCCTCCTTATAGGAGGTCTGCTGCATGTCATTTAGATTGCCCTGCATATAGGAGGTGGGAGCTTAATGATTTTAAGGTTCCCAACTTCAATTATCAATGGTTCTAAGATAGAAATCTTTCAGATAAGCTTGCCGATTTGTCTCATTTTTGATACCAACTAAAATTATTTTGCAAAATTATTTTGTTCCAAACAAATTGTACTTCCTATGTCTAAATTTTCTTCCCAACTATCATTCTGTCAACACAGTCTGTCCTTGTGAATTTTTATTGCAGATCGGTATTGGCATAGTACAGGACAAATTGGAGAGAAATCAGAACGTTAGTATGAATTTCTATAAAATATTTTCAATAGTGCCTCACATTATCTGCAATATCCTATGACTCCAACAGTATTATAATCAGAGAAAAGTAGAATACATGGATATTGTTTTTGTAAAAACATAATTACGCTCCTTTAAATGAGCCATGTTTCCACACTTAACCTGTGTGTGAATAATAGAATTAATTTTAAAGAATCAAAAACCTATGAAATAGCCTTTGTTTACACAAACTAATTTCAAAAATGATTCAGCTCTCAGAAATCTCACTTTTTCCCACATGCCTGTTTGCCAATTAGATCTTTTATTTATTTATTTATTTATTTTATCTTTGAGAGTGAATCCTCTAGACTTGGTAAGACAGATTTTTGGTAGTAAATAAAAATATTTCCTCCTTGTGCCTTCTTTATTCCTTTCCCATATGTGTTTGTGATCTTTATACATTTTTTTACTCCCTATTTAAACAATGTTGTAGATTGTATTGGAGGTAGGAGAAAGGGGTCAGAGATGTGGTAATTTACTGTTTCCTTGTTTTATTTTCATTGCAATTTATTTTCCACTCAGAAACATTTTCCTAGAGTGTGATGTTTGCATCAATTAAAAAAGAGTTTATGGAACTAAATAACACAGACATAGGGAATGATGAAGATGTGTGTCTCATGGAGCATCCTAAATACTTAACTGAACAATTTGAACGATTTAAATATTTTCTTATTGAATAAAATTAGCTCCACGTATCTATCACTAGAGATGTTTGTTTTAAACTTATAAACAGTCCTGCTTTGTTTGTAAAAGTAATACCTGCTGGGCTTCACTGCAATTTTCTTTAAATATCCATGGTTGTTTTATATATATTATCATAGTACAAGATTAATTATTTATAAGAAATGAAACTTAAGGAAAAATGACAAAATAAACTTAGTACTCTCCTTATTTAACAGAGCTATGGGGCAGGGAAAAGAAGCAAGCAAGAAAGAGGAATATGTAGAGCCATAAAAAGGAGTTAAAAGGATGGGGCCAGTTCCCAGTGAGCTATATATCTAGCCAGAGGATTGATGGAAATTAAGGTTGGTGGATCAGGGTCAGAGCTGAGTTGGGGAGAGGAATCAAAAGGGAGATGCAAGGTAGAAAACACTGGAAGTGAGTGTGGTCACATGGAATAAGGAGTTGGTTCTTAAATCTGGTGCACAGCATCATTTGGACATTAAAATGTTTCTCCAGAAATAGGTGTGTGTCCTGCAAGCTTCCTTCCTTGCAGACTGTCTTGAATGGTTATTAATTTTCTATTGTTGCAGAACAAATTATCACATATTTAGTGGCTTAAAACAAAACTTGTTCATTAGTTCAAATCTTATAGGTTGGAAGTCTGGGTAGGTTTTTGTGGGTTCCCTGCTTCGGTTCTCACGAGACAGAAATCAAAATTTCAGTCAAATTAGATTCTAGCTAAAGTCTCTGGGAAGAGTCCATTTCCAGGCTCATTCAGATTGTGGCAGACCCAATTCCTTGGGGCTAGAAGTCTGACATCCTTTTTTTGTTGCTTGTTGTCAGTCAGGGGACACTGGTGTCTCTAGGATGCCATTAGCATTCTTTACATGACCTCCTCCATCTTCCAACCAGAAATGGCCCATCAAGTCTTTTTCATGACTAACTTCCTATTCTGCCACTAGACCCAGAAAACGTTCTGCTTTTGTTTTTGTTTTTTGTTTTGTTTTGTTTTGTATGATTTTTTTTTTTTTTTTTTTTTTTTGTTAAACCTTCTGCTTTTAAAGGACTCACCTCATTAGACCTGGTCCATTCAGATAACCTCCCTATCTTAAAGAAACTGAGTCAATGGATCTGTAACCTTAATTATATGCAAAATCCCTTGGCCAGGTAAAATATGTAGTCATGGAAAAGATGTCCCATTGTGTCATAGAGCAGAGAATTATAAAGAACAAGTGTTACTGAGGATCATTCTCAGAAGTCTGACTACCACATCCCTCCTGGAATATAGATGACTGGATATTGTCAGACATGATTTTGTTTTTTGTTTTTTGCTTTTTTTTCCAGACATGATTTTGAAAGTTCACTTAACATATTGATGATCCTACATAATCAAGTAAGGCTAAGTCATAGATTCTCCTTTAAAGCAATAAAATAATAATTACAGTGAACTAGCAATTAACAAAAGAAAGAAAATAGTTTCATACTATACTCTTTGCAAAGTGGTTTTCTAGGGGGAAAAATGACAAATGATTCCAGGGTTTACTACTCTTTCCCTATATTTTTTCCTAAAGAAAGGATATGTGGTGGAGGTGAAGATAAGTGGACAGAATGTAAAAATTTCACTAACAATTCCCCAGTCTGGAGACCAGCCGAATGGCAGGATGTGTGGAAAGCTCAGAGAAAATATGCACATAATTCCTTAGTGCAGAGAAGCAATGCTGGATCCACTTAGCAACTTACCAGAATCAAAAAATTGCTATGGCTTGCCATCAGCTTTTTCCAGAATGGGAAGCTAGCTAGAGGGAGCTCACTATTAATCCTAATTGCCCAGAGTTAATTATCCCCAGTAGGAAAAAAAAAGACACAGCAAAAAGAAAAGCAGGGAGGAAGAATGAATATTATAAATAAAATCCTTCACCATGGAAGAATGGCATAACCCAAACTCACATGCTTACCTATCATTTCATCACCTATCTGGGAAAGGATTGGGGAAAGCTCCCAGAGAGGGAGAGGTAGGTAATGAAGGAAATTGAACTTCTGAGGCTGATTATCTGTCTGGAGAAAGTTTCATGCATTCCATTCTGAATTGGAAAGAATTACAGGAAGTCTGCGGAGAATACCCATATAAACACAACAAATAGGTCTACTGAACACTAGTACAAGGTTTTAAAAACAACTTCAGAATGAAAAGCAAAGACCAAGTCCATCAACCACAACTGTTCAGAACCCTAGCCAAAATATCCAGTTCCTCTCTTTGTGCCCTCAGCAATGGAATTGCATACAAACCGCAGTCTTCCAACTGAAGCTCTAGAAACTAAATAAACAGAAATCTAAGATAATGAGAAGGGAGTCAAGGGGAATTCTTAAAAAAAGTAATTCAAGGTCGTGAAGCAGTTTTCATGTTAATCGCCAGTAGGATAAAGGATCTGGTAGTGTAACAATGTAAAGTAAAGCAAGTTTCACCGGTTTGTGGCTTAGCTAAATATGGGGCAAGTGCCCTACTCCACCCCAGATCTGTATGTACTCAGCAACCCCCTCAGCTGGTCTTGGAGTTCTGGGCAAGTGATGGAGGTCCTGAAGCCACTGTCAGATGGGAGGAACAGAGATCATTCTACATAATTTCCCTGTGATATTATCTGTGAAGAATATCCAGCAAATACTTTGCAACTTACCTCATTAGGTTTAGCATATGCTTGTTTTCAACCTATCATTATAGTCTGTTGAATAAAAATTTTGCCTAAACCTGTAAGTCTATAAACATTTATCCTAAAGCATTCACAAACTTAGATTGAAATCAGTGGGACTGAGCAAGAGAGAGAGAGAGAGAGAGAAGAAGAAGCTCTTAATTACTAAAATTAATAATGTTTACTTAAAAGTATGTACATAGAACTCTGTAACAATATTTTTCTGAGGCACATGTGAAATATTTTCAAAACTTTATTCTGTATCAGGCTTCAAAAAAAAAATCCCAAATTCATATAAGAGCATTGCCATCATCAACATATGCTTTGAAGAAATTTTTTTTTCATTCTGATTTAATTAAAGAGAGATGAAGTCCCATTTCCATTTCTTGGGTGGTGTTTTCATGGGCATTTGCTTTATAAATATTCTTTAAATTCTGTATTTGTTTTTTAATGCAATTTTCTGTATAAACTATTTTGCATATTGTAATTCACAAATTAAAAGAGCATACAAATGAAATAAATGCAAACAAAATATTTCACAATTAGTCACAATTTCACTCCAGATTTAAAGCACATTTATAGAACAATCTGGAGAAAAAAAATTTGTTTTAAAACAATCTCTTTCAGATGCTGTAAAAGATAAATGAAGAAGAGATTTTCACCTCAAAGCCAAGGAACATATGGTGTAAACACAAGAAAAGGTAGAATAAGACCAATTAGTGATATGTACAGCCAATTAGAAATTGTGGGCATAAAATATGAAAATTGAAATATAACACTTCAAAGTTCAATAGTATACGGAGTTCAATTGAAGCATTAATAATTAGAAGGAAGTTGTGAGGAAGTCACCTAGAGCCCTGTCCAGAAAGACAGAGGTAAAAATTGGAAGGACCATCTAAGAAGGATGGAGATGGAGATTACAAAATATTTTTAAGAGGGCTTTTGGAAAAAAGAGAAAGGTAGACATGTGCTAATAAATAAAGACAAAATAGGAACAGTGTAAATTTTACTTAAGTCCTAAAGTAAGAAATAGTCTTTAAATTTTAACAATGCACTAAAAATATCAAAGATGGGGGTGCCTGGGTGGCTCAGTTGGTTAAGTGTCTGCCTTGGGCCCAGTTCATGATCCCAGGGCCCTGGGATCAAGCCCCACAGGGACTCCCTACTCAGTAGGGAGCCTGCTACTCCCTCTCTTCCCTGCGCACGCTCTCTCTCACTATCTATCTCTCTATCTCAAATAAATAAATAAAATCTTTAGGAAAAAATACCAAGGATAATAAATAAAAGTAAATTTTCACTAGACAAGTGGTAGTGAAACTACAGATCATTAAGTATAAAGAGAGATGCTAAAACAGAGAAAAGACAATCCAATTCACATATGACCATAAACATGTGGAGAAAAATAATATCATTAGTAATTAAGAAATGCAAATTATTCTCACATTTTTAAATATATTTGATCTTCTTCAGTGTAAAAGTTAAATAACAGCAAGTGTTGATAAGGATGTGAAAAAAGAATCCTCTTACACACTGCTAGGGCCAGGATACAGTGAAGGTAAAGTTGGTGGGGAATCTGGTAGTATCTAATAAAACAAAACAAAAAAATGTGCACATCTTATGACCCACCTACAAGAACACTATTGCAATGTTATTTATACTCAAAAAAAAAAAAAAAAGAAAGAAAGAAAAATAGCCCTAAAGAAACAGCAATTATTAACTAAAGAGAGGAAAATAGAATGAGATTGGTTTATATGTTCAAACATAGAAATGTCTGATGAAGGAGATTTTTTTCAGTGGAAAAAAACACATCTTCTAAATATATATACAGAAGAAATACCATTTACCTTTTAAAAGACAAGTAAGAAAGATTAGCAATCTGATAGTGCTTACCTCTTTGGAGAAGACTGGATTTTGTACCTAATCAGAGAGAAAGTAAGCTTTATTTATTATATTTAAACATTATTTTTCATAATAATGTAATTTAAATATTTAATAACTAAATAATGTAATTTAAGTAATTACATTATTTTTCATAATAATGTTATTTAAATATTTTTCACAAAAAGTAGTAAGTGTGATCCTAAGTGCAACCAGGAACAGAGATTTTTCAGATGTTTCTATGGAAGGAGAAAAAGCAAAGTACAGCTAACAAGTCCTGGTTAACTTCCCCACTAAGCCCAACAGTATATAAAACTTCATATACATAGATTTATTCATATTCATTATATTCTAGGTCATTCCTTAATGTGTTTTTTAAATGCTAATTATTTTCAAGTATCATAATATTAGTTGATACGTTGCATATGATTTCTGAGGGTAATTCAGCATTTAAAAGCATATAGAGCCTTATTTTTTTTCAGTGAAAGTTACCTATTTCTCATCACTATTTCTTTTTTTCTTTTTTCTAAAGATAGAGAGAGTGGAGTTGGAGGGAAGGGGCAGAGGGAGAGAGAGAGAGAAAGAGAAAGAGAATGTTCAGGAGGCTCCATGCCCAGTGTGGAGCCCAACACGGGGCTCCATCTCACAACCCTGAGTTCATGATCTGAGCCAAAATCAAGAGTAAGATGCTTAACTGACTGTGCCACCCAGGTGCCCCTCTCATCATTAATTCTGAGAAATACATACTTTGGTATTTGAGTATAGACTTTTCTTCAAAAAGACCATGGTTTGGGGCAAAGCATTGAAAGCTATTATGAAATTTTTGCATTAAGAATCATATAAAATTTAATGTGTGAATAGTTAAGAAACTTCCTGAAAAGAACAGACTCTGTCATAGAACATTTTTTAAATTTCAAATAGAGTAAGCAAAAGTGACTTTTCTGGGTTTATACCTAAAAGAAAATGATGGTTGGCTACAAATCACACAAGAAAAAAAAAGGCAAATGATATGATATATAATGATCCTATCTATTATAAATTTCTCTCTCTTTTTTTTTTTTTTTTTTAAGAGAGAGAGAGGGAGAGAGACAGAGTATGAATTGGGAGGAGGGGCAGAAGAAGAGGGAAAGAGAGAATCCTAAGCAGGTTCTACATCCAGCATGGAGCCAGACCCAGGGCTCAATTTCTCAATCCAGAGACCATGACTTGAGCCAAAATCAAGAGTTGGGCACTTAACTGACTGAACCACCAGGTGCCCCTATTTTAAACCTTTAAAGAAGATTCTGAGCATTTCACTTTAATACCTTCATTATTTTGAGTGCTATTGAAAACATTTTAATTAATGCCATTAAAAATAAATAACCAGGTTTAGGAGAAAATGAGAACCAAGTGGATTATAAATGAGTTGAATTAATAATATTCCTAGTTTAAATCTTTTACCTTTGCAAGAAGGCTATAATTCTGAATCTGAACTGATACCACTGCAGTGCATTTCCTTAGCAAAGGGAGGGACAGTCTGGGAAGGAAGAATGAGTGAATATAACATGCTTCTTTATACATCATGCTTCTTTTTGAAAAGCACTAGTTGCATTTATGGAAATGATCTTTTTCACTTTATTATCTTTCTGATCTACTTAAGGATTGATGGTATTATACTCACACAGCAGAGGTAGACTATGAGGCTCACTGACTCATGTGCCTTCTCAAGCTCAAAATGTAGCAGTGTCAAAGTAATGGCAAGTGATTCCAATAAAAATCAGAAACAAAGTTCTTTTGCAAGACTCTTTTGTCTGGAGTTTTTGTCACTGAAATAAAAATTTACAAATTTGAGTTTAGATAATGGTTTATTATCAAAAAAATAATGCTTTCCTCTGAACATATATATATGGAATTTTTGCACTATTAACATTTGAAATTAGCAATATATCATATAAATGGCAAGGGCCAGCAACACACAATATATTTCCTCTTTCTTTAGGATAGTATTACTAATATTTTGCAGTAGGTCTTCTCACTAGTGTGTCTTTATTTCTACTACTACATTTCCTAAGCACACTAAAATGGATAGTAGGAATAGCTGATAGATGGAAAATCAAGAAAATAGGTATTTGAATGCAAACACAGTTCAACGGGGTACATGTATTGATTGATGACTACACAAAATATTTTTTAAAAATTTAGAAAAACATAATGCCAAATTTTCTACTTAGTTCTAGTAGTGCTTTTATATGTAAGTTCTGTATAGTCCTAAGAGAGGGAGAGAGCCAACATAGTAAAATTAAGTAAAATTAATTTAATGATATAATATGAATCTAAAGTAGGGAAATACAGCATGGATCTCTAATGATTAACTTCTAGTTCTAGACCTAGTTTTATAGAAAAATTGTGCTTCCAAGCTCAGCCTATGTCTGTTATATTTTACCCACCAAAAAATTACCAGGAATGATTCATAAGTATATTGAATAAATGGTTTCAAGATGGAAATGCACTCATTTCCATGAAAGTGATGATGACAGATGATTCATTTTCTTACTAGCTCCGAGTGTATAACTGGTCTTGTTAATAAAAATGGAATACAGTGGACTCATTGCTGTTTACTCTACAAGATTATGCTGATTTTTCTCCTATATGGGTATGCAATGCAAACCACAAGCAGGACATAGTTAACATAAGACATAAATAAGTTTCCCTGAGCAAAAACAGATCAGTTATCAGGGATAAAAAGGATCATGACTGTAACTATTGTATAGGAAAGAATATTGAACATAATATGACAAAAATATGAAATTGCCATCATTTTTATATTTGCAGATATCTGAATATCCTGATGACTTTGCAATTTTTGCTTGCAAAAGAAATTATTACAAATGATGCTGAAGGGAAATTAACATCTCAGCATTAACAAAAATGGTTTTGAGTTACCTTAAACCCTCTTCCTTCTAATTTTTGTAGCTTCCAAGTTATTGGAAGTTTTTTAAAAGAAAATTCAACACCTCAGACTTATAAATAAATATATTTTCTTATTTAAAAAAACCCAACAGATTCTTTGGCAGGCGAGATAATCTTCAAGCAAAAACCAGTATTTTAAAATGTGTTCTCAGGAAACCTAAAAGGCTTATTTTTGGCAATACTAGTCAACATGCTGTCAGTTACCTCCTCCAAGATGCAATTACAGTCAGCACTAAATAATTTTGAGCTTCCGGCAAGAGGCTATACAAAACGGTTTCAACAGACCTATAAGCAAATTCGCTTCTTCTAAAAGAACTAGTAGAACAAAACCTCACAAACTATTTTCTGACGGTTAGATCATGGTGGAAAAGTTAGGATATTGGCTGGTTTTTATTATTGAGTATTACCTTCAAGAAGCAAAACATTAAAATTAATTTTCCTTTTATAAACTGCCAAGAAATTCCTGTCACCAATTTTAAATTTTCTGAGAAGAGAGCAAATTTAAAAGCCACCTGCAGTTTATTGTAGCTTTTACTATTACTGACTTACTCTTACTATGTGGACTTAAATTACATATCATCCCCCTAACTCCCAGATGCTTAAAAAATATGTGTGTATCCTCCAAACATCTCAAAAAAAAAGAAGTTATGAGATGACTAATATCATTTCCATAGTATATTTGCAGAAACTTAGACAAAGACATAGAAATGAATTCATCACATGTGTTAAAGATTTTTGGCGGTATAAATGATAATTCAACCCTTGTTTTCTGCTAAACCTCTAAACACAATTGTTATTGTCTCACTGGAGGTAAAATGTACTAGAGAGAAATTGTTACAACAATGTAAGCAATATTGTAATTTATGACTATAGTCTATGTTCTAAGGGACATTGATTGCTAAGATCTTTTTTCTGAATCACGGGCTCATCAAAAGATGAAAACTCAACTTTATTCCATTAAATGATGGAATATAGTTAATAGACTGCTTAAATATGAAAGTTTTAAAAATAGGCTTTAATATAAAGTCCACTTTTGCATTGATTCATGTCATATAGAAGACAAATTCAGAATTTGTGAATCGGATGCCCTGTAGACATAAATTTTGATGTTCTAATATTATTATCTCAGCAAAATGATTCTATTGTCCAAGTGAGTAAAGGTGTCTTTTCCCATTGCATACATAGTCATTCTAAGCTCACTTCATTAAGTCACTGCCCAGGAAAGTAACTTAACAATACTAAAAAATATAAAGTGCTATTTAAAGTAAAATTCTTATTTATTTCCAACATAGAAAATATTCTACAATTGGCATGATGGGAGACTAGAGAAAAGCTAGTATTTTTATTCACTGTTAAGTGATCCATTTAAATAACTAGACAGGTGTATTTCATTGGGGTGTCATAAAACATATAATATTAGCTCTTTCCTCTAAACACAGTGTTTATATAAATTGAAAAATACTGTCCCATTGATGGATACTATGGAAGAATGTTTAACTTTAACTTCATTTCTGTTTATTCTTTTACAACTCTTCATACGCTACATCAAGAGAATCAATTGATTTATTTAAAAATATTTATATTGAGCAGTTACTATATGTCATTCCCTGTAGGGATTCAGGGTTGATTCCTTAAGAAACTCATGTACAAATAATGAGCATACTAAAATCTGGTCATGCCTCAGCACTATAATTTGAAGTTTAGATGTTCTGCTTAAAATTATTAATATATAGTGCTAAAAGTCCTTCAGTAATGAAAATAATCCCAATAAATTCAGACTTTGTATATTTTCACTTACTTCATAATTTAGAAATTTACTATTTTGAGTCCTCTTTAATTGGATCATATCACTATAATGATATAGAGGCCAAAAAAAAAAAAAAAGGAAAGGAAAGGAAGAAAGAAAGAAAAAAGAAGAAAGAAAGAAAGAAAGAAAGAAAGAAAGAAAGAAAGAAAGAAAGAAAGAAAGAAAGAAGGAAGGAAGGAAGGAAGGAAGGAAGGAAGGAAGGAAGGAAGGAAGGAAGAAAAAGAGAAATAAAGAAAGAAAGGAAGGAAGGAAGGAAGGAAGGAAGGAAGGAAGGAAGGAAGAAAAAGAGAAAGAAGAAAGAAAGAAACTAAGAGCTGGTTCTTTGAAAAAAAAAAAAAACAAAATTGACAAATTTTTAGCTAGCCTCACCAAGAAAAAATGAGTTGAGACTCAAATAATAAAATCAGAAATGAAAGAGGAAATATTATAACTGGTACCACAGAAATACAAAGAATCATAAGAGACTACTATGAATAATTATAAGCTATAAATTGGACAACCTAAAAGTTAATGGAAAAATTCCTAGGAACAGAAAAGACTGAATCATGATGAACTGAAAAAAAAAAAAAAAAAAAACAGATCAGTTACTAGCAAGGAGATTAAATCTGTATTCAAAAACTGTCCAATGGGGTGCCTGGTTAAACTTCTGTCTTTGGCTCAGATCATGATCCCAGGGTCCTAGGATCAAGTCTAACATCAGGCTCCCTGCTCAGTGGGGAGTTTGTTTCTCTCTCTTCCACTCCCCCTGCTTGTGCTCTGTCAAATATATGATTAAAATCTTTAACAACAACAAAAAAGGATTGTACACCATGATCATGTAGAGTATATATATGTATATATATAAGCTAAGCTCATAGATACAAAGTATGGCAGCAGTTGCCAGAGGTGCAGAGTGTGGGGTGAGAAATGGGTAGAACTGTTTTGTTGGTTTCTTTTTTTTCTGGTTTAAATAAATTGAATAAAAAATAATTTGCATATTAAAGTCATTTTGTCTGATTCTATGTTCTGTTCTTTGGCATTTACTGATTCCACCTTCTGTTCTTACTACCATATATGCTCCATTACTTAACAAATTGCTTGATAGGGAACACTTCTATATCTATAAGTCAAAATATCTCTTATAGCCTCAGAAATTTTTAAAAATAATTTGTGGAGGTGAAATTCATATAACATAAAATTAACCATTTTCAGTGAACAATTCAGTGGCATTTAGTACATACACAGTATTGTGGAACACATTGTAGCTAATTTCAAAATATTTCCATTGCTCTAAAGGAAAATTCTATACACATCAAGCAGTTCCATCTCATTTCCTCCCTTCGTCTAACCCCTGATCACTACCAATCTGCATTCTTTCTGTCTGTATTTATTTATTGTAGACATTTCTTATGAATGGATACAATGTGTAACCATTTGTGTCTGACTTCTTTCAGTTACCATAATCTTTTTGAGGTTCACCCATGTTGTAGCATGTATCATCATTTCCTTTTTTAAGGCTGAATAGTATTCTTTTGTATGTATATGCCACAGTTTGTATATTCATTCATCCCTGATGAACACTGACACCTTTTAATTATTATGAATGGTGCTGCTGTGAACATGCACACACGTGTCTTTGTCTGAGTACCTGTTTTCAATTTGGGGGGCGGTAAAGAACTATCCACTTCAACATCCCCCTGGGACCACCCTTACCTACCCTCTTCTGCCTTAGAAATGCTTTGTCTAAATCATCATCCTAGCCTGAGGGAATCCTGGAGTTGAAGGAGTCTTAGACCATAGAATTGGGAAGAATGGAGGGATATCTAGTCTTGCCGCCTGTTATGACAGACCAGGAGATAGGGGCCCAAAGTGAGGAAGGGCAAAACTGGAAATGTAGCCCTGCCCTCAGTATACTTCACTGCCTCTCCTAGGCACAAGGGGCCTCATGAAACAGGTTCAGGTCTTAAGGGGGCATATGGTCCTCTGCCAGCAACCATTTTGGGGGGCCATGAGGTAGAAGGAGCACTCCTGCCTCAGTCCATGCCTTAGTAGGACAAACAGCCTGCCCATATACTTTGGCCCCAAATTCAAGGATATCTGGCTCTTACGGCCTCTCTCCCTTCCCTGTCCTGGGAGCCTAGGGAAAGGGCTGGTCTTGGGAGCTGCAAAGGATATCTTCTCTTTCTGCTGCTCCCATCTCCCTTCCACCTTCCCTGGGGCTGCCTCACTGTTTCTGCCCTCAGGGAAGTCTCAGCCCACTATTGACACTTCTATAATCTAGAAAAACACTGAATAAAGCCATATGTGTTTGCAAAACAAGTCTAGGAGTGGAACTGTAGGGTAACACAGTAATTTTGTTTAACTTTGAAAGAATCAACAATCCATAATGGCCAAACAGTTTTATATTCCACTAGCAATGTACAAGAGTTCTGATTTCTCCACATTCTTGTCAACACTTGTTTTTTTTTTTTAAATTATAGTATCCCCTGAAATTTTGCACTCTTTAAAATACAGTAATTGAAGTTCTAATTGCTTTTAAAGCAAAGACAATTAAAAAACAAATAAAACAAAAACCCAAACCACATTTCCTGCATGAATCCCTCCAAATCACCTTCTACTCCAGGATTTCAGAATTCTCATTTTGATGATGGGTACACATGGATAGGCAAATATTGATTAGAATACTGCTTTTTTTTTCTCTTTCAATGTGGTTAATGAAGCACTGTACATAATATAAAAGAAATGTAAAAGCCTTTGAAATAACTAAACTATTTATGTACCCTGGTGGGATGTTTCTCTGACAAAGATCAAGGAGGTTTAATTAACAATTCATTGACTGAACCAAAGTTAAATGCATTCTCTCAGTTAAAGCATGGGTGTAGCATTTAATGAGTCAGAGCTTACACTAGTAGAACCTAATTGCACACACAGTGATAGTAACTATCCCTTCACAGTAAACTTGCTCAACGGTCTGTGTCTGTTCAAAATAGAAAGTCACAGAGAGCAGAGTAGGAGAGAATTAGCCAATATGGCAGAGCTGATACAGAAACACATCCGTCCTCCAAAGCCTGCATGTGAGTATCAGTGAACATAATGCCCCCACATTTCAAGGAGGTAACACAGGTAAATAAATCAAGTACATGCACACAAAATTGTAAAGATTCCCTGAATAAACTCAGGCACAAGTTATAATTAAACCCTCCTCTTTTGGTACTGCCAGAATGCTACTAATAGATTTTCAATCACTTGTGCCTATATAAGCTAATGAACAATGGTACCCTATTAGTTACAAAGATATTCCATCTTTATCACAGTCCAAATACTTGATTTTATATGCACTTCTACTAGATTAAGCACTGCTTAAAAGAGCTGTAAGAAAACAAACATTAATATGCTAGATAAAAATATATCACACTCCTGGGCAGCCTGGGTGGCTCAGTGGTTTAGTGCTGCCTTTAGCCCAGGATGCAATGCTGGGGACCTGGGATCGAGTTCCGCATCGGGCTCCCTACATGGAGCCTGCTTCTCCCTCTGTCTCTCTCTCTCTCTCTCTCTGTCTCTCATTAATAAATAAATAAATAAATAACCTTTAAAAAAAAAATATATATATATAGCACTCCTGATCTATGCTGGTCACTCTTTGAGGCACATATATCTCATTTTTACTTTTACAAATATCCTGTGAGGTAGGCTATGCCACAACTCCAATATTACAGCTGCAGAAAACAAATTTCAGTAAGATTAAATGACTTTTACAGAGTCACACATCTCACAAAACATATACCAGACATCAAATCCAATCTATCTGACCCCAGCACCTAGAGTGATACCATCTGAGTAATGTAAGAAATTATACCCCTGCTACCATGTCCACCATTTTATATTTTATTTTTATTTTATTTTAAAGATTTTATTTTTATTTGAGAGTGAGAGAGAGAGAGAGAGCAGGGGCAGGGAGCGGGGCAGAGGGAGACAGAGAGGCAGACACCCCTCCGAGCACAGAGCTTGAGGCTGATGGCAGTGAGGCGGATGTGTGCTCCATCCCAGGCCCCAAGAGCATGACCTGAGCCAAAGGCAGACACTTAACCAACTAAGCCACCCAGGCACTCCTATACTTTATTTTTAAAACCAAAGTAATTCTATTGCTGATTATAAAGCAATATTTTATTGGTATAAAAGAAACAAAGTATAAAGAGGAAATAACCTCTAATGCCATCACACAAAGATAGCACTTCAATATGTAGTCACATCATTTTTCTAAGGATGTAAACATGTAAGTATATTAAAAAGAGAGGGAGAAAGGGACGGAGAGAGAGATGGCCTGGCATATATTAGGTATCTGATAATACTAGCACATTTTTTATGATCATAATCATTGTTATGGCTGCATGTAGCTGTACTACATCTATTTTTATTGCCATGAAATATTCTAGTGTAGATATACCACAGTTTATCATTTCTGCCTTAGATGGACATTTAGATTGTTTCTGGTTTGGGGCTATTGTAAGTACTACTACTATAAACATTGCTTTACACATTATGTTGCTTTGCACATATCATGTACTGGTGCTCCAGAGGGGGGAAAACAAAAGAGTCCCAATTAATGGCATTCAACAAGATTCTAATGTAAATATTATCACTGTGATGATTTTCAAACTATCATTGATCTAAGACTCAGACTGCAAGGTTTCTGAAAATTTAACAGCTGGCTTTTTAAGCAAGAACTAGCTGATTTGAATTTAACAATCACTTCCATATATACATGGAATTTCTAGATTGTAAACTATGTACTTGATCAACTGTAGTGAATAATGTTAAATGGTTTACCAAAGTAAATTACTATTTTATACCCCTACAGCTGTACATGAGAATTCCCCTTGTGTGTCAGACATCATACTATAAATTTTAGTCATTCTAGAGGTACATGGTGGTTTGTCATTGTGATATTATTTTCCATTTCCCCAATTACCAATGAGCTTGATCAGTTTTTCATGGGTTTATGGCATTTCCAATATTCTCATGTCTCTTCAAGTCATTTACTTATTTTCTGCTTAATTGTCTATTTTTTATTACTGATTTTAGATCTTCGGTATTTCATGTATTTTGTGTGTTCAAAATTTATTTACCAAGACTATAGCTTGTGTTTTCACTCTTTTAATGGAGTCTTTTGATTAAACAATCTTAATGTATTCAAGTTTATTCATCTTAACGTCTTGAGTTTTTGGTTTGTTTAAGACATATTTTACTTATCTAAGATCATAAAGATTCTCTCCTTTGATTGTCCTCTATAGATTCTTTATTGTTTTGCTTTTCACATTTTGCTTTATTTTCTACGTAAAAGATAGTTTTGTATGACATGAAGTAGGAGCCAAATTTCATTTTTATTTTTATGGATATAAAATGCCCCAGCATGATTTATTGAAAAATATTTTCCTTTCCCAGCTCTGGAGTAGCACTCTTTTTATAAATTATGACTCCACATATGCTTGGGTCTTTTTCTGGGATTTCTATTTTATTCCACTGCTCTATTTGTCTATCTTTACATGCATATCACACTATCTTATTTAGAGCAGCATTATAAAAAGTCTGGTTGGAACAAACCCACTCACTTTGTTCTTCTCCAGGAATATTATGGCTACTTAAATGTTTTTTAAAACAGATTTATTGAGGTATAATTGAGTTATCGTTAACTGCTCTTATTTAAAGTATCAATTTGATAAGTTTGGCATATGCATACGCCCATTAAAACATAATCAGAAGTCAAGATAATGAATATATCTGTAACACAAAATAGTTTTCTTGTGCCCATTGGTTGTCCCTCCAACCCTCTCTTCACTGTTCCCTGCATCCACAGGCAACCACTAATCTGTATTCTATTAGAATGAATTAATTTGCATTTTCTAGAATTTTATTCAAATAAATTAAATCATAGAGTATATACTGCCTTTTGTTGACTACATTCACTCAGATTCTTCCATGTTGTGTGTATAACTAGTTCAATTGTTTTTTTTTCTTTTCTAGATAAGATTTTAATGTACAGATATTCAACTACTTGTTGTCCATTCATTTGTTGGTGAACATTTTTATTGTTTTGAATGTTTGCCTATTTAAGTAAAGTTTCTATAACTATTTAAATATAGGTTTTTATATGGATATATACATGAGTAGTAAAATGGCTGGGTAATAAAGTAGCAGTATGTTCCACTTTGTAAAAAATTGTCAAACCTGTTTCAAAGTGGTTTTCATTCCTGAAATCAATGGCAAGTTGGCATTTTGCCACATCTTCAGCAACATTTGGTATGGCCAATCTGTTTTAGACTTTTTCATCCATGTGCGGTGGCATCTCATTGTGGTTTCAGTTTGCAATTGTAAATAATTAATGTGGAGTATCTAAAAAGAGAACTCCACTTATCTGCCATCCAAATAGTACTTTGGTGGAGTGTCCAAATCTTTCACCCAGTTATTCAACTGGATTGCTTGTGGGTTTTTTTTACTGAATTTTGAGCATTTTCTTTATATATATATATATATATATATATATATATATATATATATATATATATTCTTTCATCAGATATGTGATTCACAAATATTTTCTCCTTCACTGAGTTTGTTTTTATTCTCTTAACACTATTTTGTGAAGAACAGAGGTTCTTAATTTGCTGAGACTGATTAATGATTTTTTTCTTTTATGGGTGTTGCTTTTAGTGTAGAATGGAAGAAATCTTAGCTTAACCCCCACACAAATAGTTTCTTCTGTATTTCTTCTATATATTTTATGTTTTTAGGTGCTACATGAATATCCCATGATTCATTTTATTTAATTTTTGTATATAGTGCAGAGTATGGATAGATGTTTATTTTTTTGCAAGCAGATTGTACTTTGTCTACCAAGCACCTTTGCAGCTTCATAAAAAACCCAATTGATTTTTTACGTACACAGCTATATTTGTATTTTCTATTCATCCCAATTGATCTCTTTGTCTATCTAGATATCAATGCCATACATTCTTGATTACCATAGTTTTATAATAAGGCTTAAAGTCAGGTAGACTTAAAAAAAAAAAAAGTCAGGTAGACCTAATTCTCCAAATTAAAAAAAAATTATCAAAATTGTTTGAACTGTTCTAGGCCTTTTGTATTTGCATATTCATTTTAGAATCAACATGTTAATTCATACCAAAAAATGTCTTGCTTGGATTTTGATTATGATTGAATCAAATCTGTAGATTAATTTGGGCAGACTTGATAGCTTAACAAAATTCAATTTTATGATCAATGATTATGATATATCTATTTATTTAAGTCTTCCTTCAAATATCTGTACAATCTGTAGTGATGTCACCTCCCTCATTCTTGATGTTAGTCACTTGTGTTCTCTTTTTTTCTTCCTGATCAGTTAGGCTAGAGGTTTGTTAGTTTTATCAATATTCTCCACAAATCATCTTTTGGTAATTTTCTTTATTGTTTTTCTGTCTTATGGTCATTAATTTTCACTCTGGTCTTTATTATATTATTTCTTCTGTTTATACTATATTTTGTATTATCCATTATTTCTCTTCTTTAGTTTCTTAAGGCATATGTCAAATAATTAAATTTTGTTTTTATTGTAGGCATTAAGTTCTGTAAATTTCCCTTTAATTACTGCATGCCATGAGTTTTTTTTTTAAGATTTTATTTATTTATTCATGAGATTTATTTTTTTTTAAGATTTCATTTATTTATTTATACACCGAAAGAGAGAGAGAAAGAGAGAGGCAGAGACACAGACAGAGGGAGAAGGAGACACCATGCAGGGAGCCCGACATGAGACTCGATCCCGGGTCTCCAGGATCAGGCCCTGGGCTGAAGGCTGTACTAAATAAACCACTGAGCCACCCGGGCTGCCCCTGCCATGAGTTTTTGTATTCAGAATAAACTTTTCTAATTTTTCTTTTTATTTTCTTTTTGATCTATAGATTATTTGTAAAGATATTATTTAGTTTCCAAAACAGGTAAATTTTACTGATATGTGTTATGACTTTTAATCTATTCCACTTATATGACACTTTTTATATGCTATTTTTGTATAACTTAAATCATTTTCAATTTACTGAGATTTTTTTTAACAGCCCAGAATACGGTCTATCTTGGTAAATACTCCTTTATAAAGTATAGCAAATGTGTATTCTGCTATTGCTGTGTGGAGTTCTTTAAATGATCATTCCTTATCTCTTCAGGCAAAAGCAATAGCTTTTAACATTTTGATGGAATCTATCATTTATTATTTTCTTTTATCCATTTATTTTTTTGTAGTTAACAATGATTTAACTGTGATTTTTAACATCTTCAATTAATAATAAAAACATTTTCTAACATCAATGTGTATACATTTTAATGCCATTTCAGGATGCATAGTATTCATCAGGTGCATAACCTATGTTTAACTTAATTATTAATTTGCCTTAAATACTTCCTAGAATAAGACATGCCAATAAATATTAATACATAAATATAAAATTTAATTGTTAACTTTTAGATTATATTCAAATACTAATATAAAGTTATCATTATCATCTTTGTGGAAAAAAACTTTGGAATCATTCTATTTTCTTTGTTTAAGAATAAATAAAAATGAATTTTCTAAATGAAAGATAGGGCTGTTGTTCAGACTATTCCTACATGTCCTCATACTAATTTCCAGAAAATGTGTACCAATTTGCCATCCTGCAGGTTTATAAATGCCTCTGCGTTTTTCATTAGTATAAGATGACATTTCTCCAAATCTTCATTAATTTGATAAATAGGAAATAAATTAGTGTTACATATTTCTCTGATTATTTGATCAATTTTTAAATACATTTTTGGGCTTTTCTGTGAAAATTTTGTTTTTGATCCTTTCCTTTTTTTTTCTATTAAAGTGTATTAATTGCTTTGTGGATTAGGCCATGAAAGAAAAGAGGAAAATGAAAGATGACACCCTGAGAAAATATGAGTATTTGTAAATGCAGAAGAAAAATATTAGTGAAATTTTGCTGTCCAAAGTTATTTAGTCTTTCTTTGAATACTTTAAAAAAAGCACAAAGGAAGTTTTCTAAAGTTATTTTTTGGCAGTTTTATTTTTCTACAACATCGAGACAGTTTTCATAAGGAGAAAAGCTTAAGAAAGGTAATCATGAAACAGAAAAATCCCCTATAACTGTAATATCCATCCTCACTGTGATTTGTCTTTCTTTTTTTGGCATACATTTTTTTCTATTTGATATGCATATTTTCCTACCTCATATATCCATATTGCCTTACTTTTATTATTCCTTTTCTTAGAATTTAAGATGTCTTCCTGACTTTCCTGATGACAGTGCTAAAAAATCCAGGCACTAGTATAGATTCTTTAGAGTTATATCATCTGTAAGCAGTGTCTTTCAAGAAAATCACTGCTTAGCTAATGTCTAACCAATGGCCACCCACTGCAACTCCACCTGGAATGTGCTATATTGAGAGTTGCCCCTTTGAGAAACAGTCTTCAAAAACAACCAAAGCATCTGCATGTAAGATTTTGATTTATGGCTCCCATTTGAAATCCCTGGTGGTCTTTACAGTGTACAGTGTTAATGATATGGCATATTCTTTATACAACAGGTATTTAGGGGTCACCCTCTATGTACCAGGAAATTTTCTGAGCATTGGGGTAGGACAGTGAAAAAAAGAGACAAATATCCCTACCTCATGCAGTATATATCTAGGATATATATCTCTGAATAGATGGCACCTTGCTGTACCTTGCTTTCAACTATTCCAAAAGCAGACATCACATAACTGAGTTGTCTAAGCGGAAGCTAACTTTGAATAGTCCCTGTGGCTTATGATTTTTTTCAAGTAACCCTAAATACCCCCTTTCACATGGAATAACACTTTAACATATTGAAATTTAATTTTATGTCTTCATATAAAATAAGGCTTGAGAATAGATTGTTTTAAGTGTTTTATCTGACAATTACTTAGGAATATAGTTTTATTAGATAGCCACAATGAAATCATACATATGAGGAAAAATAGGCATGAAATTAAACTGTTATTAAAATGATATGAACCAATATTTATTGAACACTTACCATGTAACTGGAATTTTTCCAACCTAATTACTTATATTATGTATGAAATATGTACCAGAGGAAAGAAAACACAGAAATGTAAATAACCTGCACAAAATAACAGTGATAAAACTGTAGAAATGGTGTATGGGTAAGAATTAACACTAGGGTCAGCATTTTTAAGCACAATGCTATGACTTCAGATATTTGTTTAGGAATGCTCTAGAGTATGATTTCAGATCAGTTTAAATCAAACCAGAATTACAAATATATATATATATATATATATATATATATATATATATATATATAATGAATATATATAATATGTAGATTATATAAATAATCTAGTGTTAAAATAATTGATTAATGAAACTCCAGAGATATCAAGAAGAGATGATGCAAAAGATCTGAGAAAATGTATTTATGTATGTCACTAAGCAATTAGCTTGTTTTGATTTTTTTTGTATGTTGGTCTTTATTGGTTCAGATTCGCCTACGTATCCTGGCAAGCAGAGTGCTATAGGAATGTTTTATTTTATGATAGTATTCCTCTTTGGAAAGATACCTCCCAGGAGGGCTGCACACCACTAGGTTTTTAGAGCTCCCTATAACTGACTGGATCCTTGGAGGCAAAGTCACAAACTAGATATATGGCCTTTCATCTTGGAGAATTGATGTGTCAGATGCCAGTGTTCATCCATCAGGTGGTGGTATCCAGAGGAATGTTCTATCTGAAGGAAGATACTACAAAACAAATAGAAGAGCAGGGAGCAGCCAAAGAGACAATAAAAACTTTCAGAAGCAGGTCACCAAACATTTAAGGGCATTTTCCTGGTGCTGGGGAATGCATGTTGAAGGCAGTAAGGGTGGGATCTCTGGGTGGCTCAGTGGTTTAGTGCCTGCCTTTGGCCCAGGGCGTGATACTGGAGTCCCAGGATAAAGTCCCACGTCAGGCTCCCTGCAGAAGCCTGCTTCTCCCTCTGCCTGTGTCTCTGCTCTCTCTCTCTTTCTCATAAATAAATAAAACCTTAAAAAAAAAATGAAGGCAGTAAGGGCTTGATCTAAGAATATGCTAGAAATTCATATGGCAGCTGCAACTTTATCCTGCTGCAACCCATTCTCCCTAATCTGGTCTCCTCTTCATTATTTTTTTTGTTTTGTTTTTCTACAAATTAAAGTTCTTTTCGTAGTAAAAATGAGTCCCAGAACTTTCAGAGTGCACATTAGAAGTGGAATTGCCATGTAGAGAGGGACAGCTAAACCACGCAACACCAATTTCTCTCTGAACATTCCCCATCTCCTGATGAACGCTCACTCATTTCTACAGGCTCTGTCTCACAGACCTCCTGATCTTAATTCTTTTATTTAAACATATGGTCTAAGCTTAGGTATATATGATGTTTAACACTAAAACATTTTGTTGAGGCAAAGGGTTACTTAAAAAAATTGCTGAAAGATAAAGAATAACTAAAGCAAAAGACACACAAGAATAGTATAAATCTAGAATATTTGCTTTGCAGTGCGTACTCTGTTTATTTCCAGGCTATCATTTACCCCATGGCTTTCTTCTGCCAAACTCTGGCTTCCACTATATAGGACCCTTAGTTAGCCTGTACCATGTTCAAGTCCAGGGTGTCAAAGTAATAGGTCTCTATGCTTACAGTTCTCCATTGGTTTCCTGATTTTCCAGGATAATGTGATATCAAAATTGACCCCTCTCTCTTGGTATATTCAAAATTCCAGGGTCCTCATAGATGAATATTTATTACTACAATATAGCAAGCCCAAGATTTATATAAAACATATATTCACAGTAACTAGAGGGGAAGATAGAAGGAAGCTTGAAGAGAGTCATTTCCTGACCTTCGTCTCTCAATTTTGGAAAAGACTTTCTGACCAGAGAGTGGCCTTTGAAAACAATGAGCAGAGATAATCAATGCTTTAAACATTTATCAAGGTCTGATGATATCATGCTGTAAACAAGATACAGCTTAAATGTGATATGGTAAACTCTTATTTAAGCCCATTTAAACCATCACTGTAAAGAGAATTATTCAGCCACCCATAAGAAAGGACAGATGAGGAATGAAGTATTGAGATGACTAATGGAGAAAATCCCCTAGCCTGAACTGGTCTGATATTCACACCAGGTGGAACAGAAGGTAGAGAAGAGTCCTTAACTGTTGAGCTTAATAGTGTAGTGAATGCTAAATACTTAATATAGTTATAATTCCCTCTGCAACCAATGGCAACCTAATAGATGAACTAAGAGGAAAATGAAGCAGCATATTAGAAATTTTTGAAAGCAAATTTCAGAAATTCTAACAAAATTAAGAAAAAAACTCAAAGGCAGAGTATGAGGCAGTTATTGAAATTGTAATGCATGGTTTGAAAACAAACTAAGACCGAAATTCTGATTGCAATTTAGATAAAATTATGAACATCGCAGTTGGTAGGAAGAGCAAGCAATAACTACATTTTCATAAGCATCTAGAGAATTGTTTTACAGCTCAGACAGTAACAGCAAATTGGCTTTAGCGATATGATAAGAAACACCTGGAGCTGAAACCACTGGGCTGAGGGACAAACAGAGAAAGAGTGTAAGATGGTCTTAACCACAGAGCTCTGAGGGCAGGATCGAAGCTCTTAGTTCATTCTGACTAATAAAATGTGAAAGGAACAATATGAAAATGTGAATTGTACATAGAAAACTGGGATTGAAGATAGTAAAAAAATATAAGCTAATCAATGTGGGGAAAAGAAAGAGATGTGATGTAGGGTTGATGGTTGGGTGTGAAAGTAGAAATAGGTTTCAAGATTACTTTTTTCTTCTTCAAACAGTGCTGAAGAGTGAAGGGAGAGACAGACAATTCTTTCTGAAGCAGTAATAAAATCTATAGCTGTTCTTTGTTACATATTCCCTGCATTTTAAATGGCTTGTATGAGACATGAAGGAAAATATACAGTTTCCCGATTATGCATACCCACTCTCAAACCCCTGGCCCTACTTCTAAGTGGCCAAGTGACCCTTGAATCTTCAAACTTCACATTCGGTTTGCTCTTTCTATTCTTCATCCACACTGCCTCACCTCATACATGGCCACCTTTGTTTGGGCATACCAACACTATGCCTAATATCTATTCATCTATTGTCCTATTTACCAACATAGGCCTACTTCCCAATTCCTGCCCAACTATAAAGGTGAGATTCAGATCCCAGAATTTAACTCTGCACCTTCATCAGATTATATGGGTTCTTTTCCTTCCTATTAGTTTTTCAGAAATAAAGTAAAAAAAAAAAAAGAAAAAAAGAAAACAAAAACCATGCTATTTGAACAACTGGTAACTACTTTGAATGAAATGGTTATTCATTATGTATTTATAAATTACTTTAAAATTTTATTATTCAGAAGTAATCTTGTATGTGGAAATGGAGGCGGCACCAAATTATAGAATTGCTCTTAGAATTCTTATTTTCTCTGGTATTGTGTTGGAATTTATTAAATTGGTTTCTGTGAATACAGAACACATAAACGATTTACAGAAAGTTAATGTCTTTTTTGCACATACATCATTAGGTTTTGTTTTATTTTGTTTTGTTTGAAGGACACAGTGACAATGGTAATCTATTTAGAGCTAATGATGGAGTGATATAAGAATTCCCTGATAATTTCATTTCCTGGTAGCAAAAGACAACTTCATTCCTATCAAAGTCCAGTGTTCCCTAATGAACATTTTCCCACACTGCTGTACTGTTCTAAACATTAAATACATTAACCTGTGTTGAGAACAGTGGCCACTCAGATCCCCAGACTATCACACCATTTTATTTTGTGTCACCTTTCCCTCACATGGTTATAAGGCACAGGACTGATGTGGCCTTAACACTAATTTAAAGGGCACATATTTGTAAAATTATGAAAATGATTATAATAGTATACTTAAAAATTGGGCCACATGTTTATATGTTCTCAAATAACTTTGTTATTGAATAATATATTTTTTCAAAGTGATCAACTGATTATAGGGGCTATGGGGTAATTGGGCATTAAGGTGGATGCTTTATGTAATGACTACAAGGTATTATATGCAACTGATGAATTATTGAACTTACATCTGAAACTAATGACATGCTATACATTGGCTAATTGAATTTAAATTAAAAAAACTTTTTATAAACATATATATGATATATATAATTAAAATATGTATGTGTATAAGTTATTGATTCTTACTATGTGCTCAGGCCCTGTGAAAAAGCAATGTACATATATTATCTAATTTACCCCCCCTTAAAACACTATGACAAAAGGGGTAATTCTGAGATTCTTCGTTTCAGCTCAGATCATGATCTTAGGATTTTGAGATGGTGCCCTCTGTCAGGGGAGTTGACTTGAAATTCTCTCCCTCAGGCCCTCCCTCCAGAGTGACTCAAATTCTCTCTCTCTCTCTCTCTCTTTCTCAAATAAATAAATAAATCTTTTTTCCCCCCTTTTCTTTTTTAAAGGGAAGGGGAATTACTGAGGCACAGAGAGTTTAGCTAACTTGTCCAAAGTCACACAATTAATGCTGAGGACACTACACTATGTATAAATGTGTCAGCAAAGATGAATGCCAACTGGGGGCAGGTAGAGCTGCAACAAAAGTTCATCACCATCACAACACTTTAATTGACATTTGACTTATAATTGTTGATAGTACAGCATCTAACACAGACAACATCCAGTAAATGGAATTCAGAAGCTGTGCTCTGATGGGAGGTTGGTAGAGTTAACTATACTCCCAAATTTCAGGCACCAGAGAAAATCCCATCCCCACAGCTAGCCAGTCTATCAGCAAGAACACAGTGTTCTAATAGTCAATTACCAATTATTTTAGCATTTCAATGGCTATATATTTCCCAGTGTCATCAGGAGACTGTAGTTGTATTAGGTAAATTCCCCATAATGTACTTGCTCTATGTTCTATAGTGACAGGTCAAAATAAATCTTATCCAAATTAAAATAAACTAAAATATGAAAAGCCCAAACTGATTAATTTATCATAGGTATGGGGTGCTATTTTAGAAGTTTTAGAAGTTGCCTTAGTCTTTTTCCAGGAAGGAATATATTGCCTCAGCATTCACATTCTCTGCCAGGGAGAGACAGAAAGACTGTACTGTGAGGGCTCCTGATTTTTATCACATTGACATAACCTACACCTCATCACATTATATGCATTACTCAAGGTCCTTTGGAAGCTGTAATTTCTGTGTGAAATGATTGAAAGGATCTTTCCAAACTTCTGGGATGTCAAGTGTTCTAGATGAGAATTTGCTGATCTGGATTCACCACATAAATGGCATTATGCCATTCCAGCTATTTAAAAAGTTACTTAGTTTCTAATATAAATTGGACTGCCACAGGAACAATCAGTAAAAATAATAAATCAGTATTTGTTATTTCTCCAGAGAAAAGTCTTAGCTAAACAGTTCTGGAACCTAAAACGTTTACCCTCAGTGTAGTGGGACTTATTCTCCCTTACTAAGAAAAGATGTTATATGTTTGTGTTCATGTGAAATAAATATGCTAAACAAACTAAACCATTTTATCCTAACCAGTGTAATGCCAGGGTCATGTAGTTATAGTTCATATTTGTATGTGCTTGGCTTTGTTCTAAAACTGGGAGAGGGAAATGGAATCTGAGGGAATTTTAAAAAGTAGAATATGCTAACATTTCTCAAAGATTTACAATCTAGTAAAAATACACTAACAAAGAAAGTGTCTTAAAATATCAGAGGAGGATGAAAAGTAAAAACTGTTTTCTAATAACTCATTTAACAAATAAATAAACTGAGGCCATATTTTTTCAGAAAACTACTCCAAGGCTATATAATTAAATTTTGGCAGTCCTCATCTCTATAAAAAGCACTATCTGCTGTGACTAAAGCAGTGACAATCCTTACAAGATTGTCCATTATTAAATACCTTGACATTCAAATTGTGTTGTAAGAATTCAAAGAAAGAAAAATTAGTTTGCAGAAAGTAGGGCTTGGGCAAGCTCCTGAAATATAAGAATAATTTGAGTGGGGAGAGATAAAGATGATGTGGCATACATACACAATGGAATAGTATTCAGCCATAAAAAAATAAGGGAATCCTGTCATTTACAACATAAATGGACCCTGAAGGCATTATGCTAAGTGAAATAAGTCAGACAGAGAAATACAAATACAGTATTATTTCACTTTATGTGGAAATAAAAAAAATAGAACAAACAACACACCAAGCTTACAGATACAGAGAACAAATTAATGGTTGCCAGAGCAGGTAAGGGTGGGGGAGAAATGGGTAAAGTGTTCAGTAGGTACAAACTTCCAGTTAAGGGATCCCTAGGTGGCGCAGCGGTTTGGCGCCTGCCTTTGGCCCAGGGCACGATCCTGGAGACCCGGGATCTAATCCCACATTGGGCTCCCGGTGCATTGAGCCTGCTTCTCCCTGTGCCTGTGCCTGTGTCTCTGCCTCTCTCTCTCTCTCTCTCTCTCTCTCTTTCTTTGTGTGTGTGTGTGACTATCATAAATAAATAAAAATTAAAAAAAAAAAACTTCCAGTTAAGTCATGAGGATGTAATGTACAACAGGATAACTATAACTAATAACACTGTATCACATATTTGAAAGTTGCTAAGATAATACATAGTAAAAGTTCTTCTCACAAGGGAAACATTTTTTATAACTATATATAATGATGGGTGGTAACTAGATGTACAGTGGTAATCACTTCTGTATGTATACAAATATTGAATCTCCTGAACTGATGTTTCAGGTGTATAACAGGTATATCAATTATACCTCAATTAAAGAAGAACTAAATTTATTTGGTTTAAAAATTAAATTTAAAAAAATGAAAGTGTCCTTTGGTCTTATTTCTATTACTACCAAGACCCCAGAACCCAAGTAAGATTTCCGTCCCATTACCTGTGAATTGTCGGTATTTGTGAGTGCCCCAAAAATGTCTGAATGAGAGAAATTTGCTACTTTGTGAGGCGTGAGAAAAACCTCATGTGTACAGAGGTAGCTGAATTGTAAATAGGATGAATAAGTTTCAGAAGAAGAGACTCTGTGACAATAGTACCTATGGTTTGGGTGGCTAGAAAAACTGTGGATGATACCCTAAAAACTGATTTATATATCATAGTACTGTTTTATTTAGTTCTCATCAGTCCTGTAGGTAGGCATAATCATTCTCTTTCCACAAATGAGGAAATGAGTTCAGAGAGCCTGTTGTGCCTGAGGCCACCAAACAAGAAGCAGCACAGTCAGGACTCAAAGACAACTGTTGTGTTTCTAAGCCTAGGGTCTTTTTACTAACCCGACATTACTGGCCAGATCACAAAGAGATATTAAAATTTCCCCTGCTAATGTATAAGGTACTCAGAGAAAGTTCTGGGAGTATAGGATGGTTGAGGAAGACTTTGGTTAGGAGCAAACATTGGAACAGGAGCTATGAGGATGGGTTGCAGAAGACAATGTAGCTGAGCACACCAGTTGAGCATCCAGGCTTGAGATGACCCAAGGACAAGAGAGAATCTCGTAGCAAATGCCATGGGACCCACCAACAGAGGACTGCCGGCAAGGGATGTGTTTGTGATATTGGAGGATGTTTAACATGAATCACTGAGACATTAAAATGAATTTTTGCTTAATGAAGAATGTCTTCAGTGTGCTGACTTTCTTTGAGTTAAGGCAACTTCCATCTGCAATACTGTGCATCAGGGACTTACAAGTACAGAATTGGTGTGGGCTGACTGGCAGATCCAATGGAGCATTTCCTCCAATGTCCATGTGGGATTGGCGCTAAGAGAATTGGGACACCCCTGCAAACTAAATGCTGTCACTCTGCTACATAAAAATGCAAAACCACAAATGGCAAAATTCTTTGCAAGCTGAGACACTCTTTTAATTTCCAGCCTGGTAGGGTTATGAATATGACATAGCTTTCAGTTAAATATTAAATTAAAAATTGAAATGTTCTTTATCTTGAAGATTTTCTTTCAAGACCATATGTATTAACATTTCCTTTCATTTCTCCTTGATTGTGCTTCTAACAAATTCTCAAGCAGCAAAGTAGTTTCTCTTGAAAAGGGTCCTGAGATTTGTCTTTTGAAAGGCTTTAAGCAAATTTCCTATTTTCTTGAAAAGTATTCCAAATATTCTCTTCTTTCTCTCTTCTGCTTTCAGAAATCTCTTACTGGACAATTCAGTTGAATTATTAGCTAAATTAATATATATGTATGTGAAATATATTAGTATTTGAATGTGTGCCTATAATCTCTTTACTCTTAAAATTTTATCAGCAGATTTTCAGAAGCACTTTGCACAATCCATAGCCCTTGGTGCACTTCTTATACACTGAAACATTTCTTGTATTATAGTTTCTCAGTCTTTTAAAATCCCCTGTTATATTATTTCATGGCAGTAAAATCCCAAATATTATATCAGCTTATTAGGTGTCAGAGATTAAAAGCAAAAAAAAAAAATCCCTATTAGCTTGGATGGCAAAAGATGAAATGAGTATTTAAGAAAGAAATGGAAATTGGCTGAATGCCTACTTTATGCACACACTTTCCCTTGTCTTCTACAACTTAACTCTCTTATTGATCTTGGGGGTTTTTTAATTTTATCTTTACAGCCCAGAATTTACAATGAGCTCAGAAAGGCAAAGTGTTTTTCCCAAACAACTAATAAATGCCAAATGTGGAATTCAAACTCCCATGTATCTAATCCCAAGATTCTTATTATGCCCATGATGCCATGCTGATTTTCACAATTCAGATATGATCCCTGTCTTCCATACATGACATGGTGATCTTTGTTTTGTTTTGTTTTTTCCCCAAAAGGCATACTGTTTAAAACCACTTTATAGAGGGATCCCTGGGTGGCGCAGCGGTTTAGCACCTGCCTTTGGCCCAGGGCGTGATCCTGGAGACCCGGGATCGAGTCTCACATTGGGCTCCCGGTACATGGAGCCTGCTTCTCCCTCTGCCTGTGTCTCCGCCTCTCTCTCTCTCTCTCAATGTGTGACTATCATAAATAAATAAAAATTAAAAAAAAAACACCACTTTATAGAGGTATAATTGACTTGTTGAATCTATGCATACTAGGAATTCCCAATGATAGGTCCTAGTAAGTAGAAAGTTGTCTGTATAATAATCGATTGAATTCTAAAATGTCAGTGAAATCTAATAATTTTATCTGTATGATTTTTATTGTACATAGAGCATAACATTTAAGAATCAAATCTGGGCTCAATTTACTGTTTTACGACAAATACCCACCATTTGCTTCAACATGGATGGAACTGGAGGATATTATGCTGAGTGAAATAAGTCAATCGGAGAAGGACAAACATTATGTGGTCTCATTTATTTGGGGAATATAAAAAATAGTGAAAGTGAATAAAGGGGAAAGGAGAAAAAATGAGTGGGAAATATCAGAAAGGGGGACAGAACATGAAAGACTCCTAACCCTGGGAAATGAACTAGAGGTGGTGGAAGGGGAGGTGGGCGGGGGGTGGGGGGGGTGGGGGGGTGAATGGTTGTCGGGCACTGAGGTGGGCACTTGACAGGATGAGCACTGGGTGTTATTCTATATGTTGGCAAATTGAACACCGATAAAAAATAAATTTATAAAAAAAATGTACTGTTTTATCACTAACTATTGGTGTAACTTCTGAATACTTCATTTATTTGTGCCTCAGTTCCCTGATCTGTGCAACCAGTAGTAAAAATCTCTGCTTCACAAGGGTAAAAATTAAATAAAATGATACATACAAAATGGTAGCACAGATTCTGTAGAGGAAGAAATAAATGTGAATACTTATATACGTAGGAAATTGGGAAATGAAAATCTGTTTCTCTGCATAGTAGGAAATGAGCTCTTTTTCTGATAAGAATACCTAGATTACTGAAGAATTAGTGGGTTATTGAAGACCAGCAAAAATCTGAATAAAAGATAAGTTTTACTCTTTCTTGTGTGAAAATAATTTATATTAACATAAGAAACAAAAGGATTTTGAAAATCCCTTCAATGAACAAAGTAGGAAACAGCTAACATAAGAAGATTATCTGTCAAAATTCATATAAATTCAAGAAAGTCATCAAAATTGTGAAAAATACCACTAGTTCTCAAGCAGAGTGCTGTATTTCTCTGAAAATAATGATACCATCCTGGGGTACCTGTGTTCATTTCTTAGAACAATGAGGGCTGGAAAATTAAAAAAAAAAAGGGGGGGGATCCCTGGGTGGCACAGCGGTTTGGTGCCTGCCTTTGGCCCAGGGCGTGATCCTGGAGACCTGGGATCGAATCCTACGTCGGGCTCCCGGTGCATGGAGCCTGCTTCTCCCTCTGCCTGTGTCTCTGCCTCTCTCTCTCTCTGTGTGACTATCATAAATAAATAAAAATTAAAAAAAATGAGGGCTGGGCATGAGGCTGACCAGAAGAGTAACTTGGGAATTAGTTTCTGTAACACAGAGCCTCAGACAAGGTGAGAAAGAAATAGTATCAAGAATGTCCCATTTATGTCACTAACCATGCCTCTTAATATGAAAAATAAGCCACAAAAGAAGCAGGACAGAAAAGGAAGGCAGAAATCACCTTGCATCTGCTAGCAAAATTTCACTGCACAGAAACCATGTTTCCCTGAGAAATCCAGGTGAGAGGTGTCAGAAATGAGCTTAACTGGCATCTGCAGCATCTGCTCCCTCTGAAGGAGAAATTCAAGTATGTGTGTCTCCAGTTCAGGACACAGACCCATAGAACATATCTATTTGGAATATGTTCTGAGAAAACAATCCCATTTGGAAGCTATTGACTGCTTCCTGCCATTACTTGTACAAAGAACTGACCAGAATGCTGATGCCTAGGGAGTGGGGCAAGATGGCAGAGGAGTAGGGTCCCCAAGTCACATCGTCCCACCAACTTACCTAGATAACTTCCAAATCATCCTGAAAACCTACATATTCAACCTGAGATTTATAGAGAGAATAGCTGGAACACTACAGAGAAAAGGGTTTTCACTTCTAACAAGGTAGGAAGGCAGGGAAAAAATAAAAAAGAATCCAGTGGGGAAGGGGGCCCGTGAGGAGCTGGGCTAAGGGGGCGGGGAGAGCCTCCAGGCCAGGAAAGCCCAGCCCCGGAGAAGCAGGAACTTTAAAAATCCGCACTGGATTCTTCCGGATGGAGAGGCGCTCAGGACGGAAACCAGGCAGCACTGCAGGGGGGCAGTGGAGCCCCCAGTCTCCCGGGGTCACTAACAGAGGAGGTGCGCCCAGGGGAGAGGCGCCACACACCACGGGCCCAGCGCGGTAAAGGGCTGGAGAGCGCCCGGCAGGGCCTCGGGAGCAGCTGGGGCGGGGGCGGGGGGGGGGGCGCTCCGGGCGAAGGGTCTGCGCCTGCTGCCTTCGGAAGCTATGACCCCGAGACTGCAATTCCATCAGAGCAGGCCCCAGATCCCAGGGCACCGGGGACACAGCCCAGGATCCTGTGCTCCCCACTGGGACAGATGAAGGCGGGGAGGGCACAGGACAGCGGGACACTCTGCCCCCAGGTGCCCCCGAGCTGTGCAGGTCAGCGAACCCCGCCCTGGGAGCATCCAGGCCAGTGCAGACTAGGAGCTCTGGGAATTACTGCGGGAGCTGACTCCAGGGCTGGAGAGCTGGCTGCAGCCAGTGTGGTTGTTCCTCCTGGGGTCACCCTGTGTCTGGGAGGGGTGGGGCCGCCAGGGAACAGGGGCCTCACAGGGTAAACAGCTCCCACTGAGCCCAGCACCTGGTGGGGGGTGAGGCAGCTCCCCCAGGTGCACACACCTGAGACTCAGCACAGCAGCCCCTCCCCCAGAAGACCAGCTGGAAGGACAGTGGAAGAGTAAGTTCCTGACCAAGCAGCGCTGGAAAGCTCCAGGGGAAGTTGAGGGATTTACACTATATAGAACCAGAGGGTACCCTTTCTTTTTTTTTCTTCCTTTTTTCCAGTACAACTCGTTTTTATATCAGACTGTAAATTTCCTATTTCTTTTCTCTTTTCCACCTTAACTACAATATTTTATCATCTCTTCATTTTTAAGATTCTTCCTTTTTGATTTTCATATTTCTACAATTACAGGTCCTAGATATATTTTCTACTTCTAGATTCCCTTCAACATACTCAACTTAATTTTGGGAGATATAGAAGTTATGTTTTGTTTTGTGTTTTTTTGTTTTCTCTGCCTCATTTTGTTCTACAGTGGTTACAATGGTGAGAGTTAATACCTTCTAAAACATTAAAAAAAAAAAAAAAAAAAAAAACTTCTAAAACATGACCAGCATGGACCCAGAACCAAGTGGTATACGTGCTGGTTCATTCTGCGAGATTTCTCATTCCTAGTCTGCCCCTCTCATTTATCACATTTATGTTTTGGTGATCAATGTCAGGGCCTTCTACAAGAATTTCTGGTTTATATAAATTTGGGACTGAGCATATTCTAACATAAAGAATTTAATTTACTCAGAAACAAGAGAATCACCCTCTAAGACCCATCAGGTAGACTACATTCTCCCTCCACTACGACTTCTTCTCCACAACCATCTCCCAGTCCCTCCCCCTTTTTTTACTTTTCCTTTTTTTTTTTTCTTTTCTTTTTTTCTCTTCTTCTTTAGGATTCCTGGCCTTTTATTTTTTTACTACTTTGTTTTAAAATTTGCTTTTCACTTTAGTGTTCCTTTTGTTTTATTTTGTTCTGATCTTTGTTTTCAATTTCTGGTCTCTGACCTCGGCAGAATCATCTAGGGTGAAATTTACTTAGGTTGTGGTTGATATTTTTTATGCAGCCCACTCATACAGCCACTCTGCACTGAGCAAAATGATTAGAAAGAACTCACCACAAAAGAAAGAATCAGAGACCGCACTCTCTGCCACAGAGTTACAGAATTTGGATTACAATTTGATGTCAGAAAGCCAATTCAGAAAAACAATTATAAAGCTACTGGTGGCTCTGGAAAAAAACATAAAGGAATCAAAAGACTTCATGACTGCAGAATTTAGATCTAATCAGGCCAAAATTAGAAATCAATTAAATGAGATGCAATCCAAACTAGAGGTCCTAAAGATGAAGGTTAATGAGGTAGAAGAATGAGTGGGTGACATAAAAGACAAGTTAATGGCAAGGAAGGAAGCTGAGGAAAAGAGAAAAACAATTAAAAGACCATGACATGAGGTTAAGGGAAATAAATGACAGCCTCAGAAGGAAAAATCTATGTTTAATTGGGGTTCTAGAGGGTGCTGAGACGGAGAGAGGGCCAGAAAGCATATTTGAACAAATCATAGCTGAGAACTTCCCTAATTTGGGGAGGGAAACAGGCATTCAGATCCAGGAGATAGAGAGGTACCCCCTAAAATCAATAAAAACTGATCAACACCTCAACATTTAATAGTGAAACTAGCGAATTCCAAATATAAAGAGAAAATCCTTAAAGCAGCAAGAGACAAGAGATCCCTAACTTATATGGGGAGAAATATTAGATTAACAGCAGACCTCTCCACAGAGACCTGGCAGTTCAGAAAGAGCTGGCAGGATATATTCAGGGTCCTAAATGAGAAGAACATGCAGCCAAGACTACTTTATCCATAAAGGCTCCCATTCAGAATAGAAGGAGAGATAAAGAGCTTCCAAGATAGGCAAAAACTGAAAGAATATGTGACCACCAAACCAGCTCTGCAAGAATTAAGGGGGACTCTGTAAAAGAAAGAGGATGCCCAAAAAATAAAAATAAAAATAAAAGAGGATACCCAAAGAAATAATCCACAAAATAGGGACTGAATAGGTATTATGATGACACTAAATTCATATCTTTCAATAGTAACTCTGAATGTGAATGGGCTAAATGATCCCATCAAAAATGCAGGGTTTCAGACTATGAAAAAGCAAGACCCATTTATTGGCTATCTACAAGAGACTCATTTTAGACCTAAGGACACCTCCAGTCTGAAAATGAAAGGTTGGAGAACCATTTCCCATCCAAATGGTCCTCAAAAGAAAGAAGGGGTAGCAATCCTCCTCCTATCAGATAAATTAAAGTTTATCCCAAAGACTGTAGTAAGAGATGAAGAGGAACATTGTATCAAACTTAAAGGAACTATCCAACAAGAGGACCTCACAATCATGAATATTTATGTCCCTAATGTGGGAGCTGCCAAGTATATCAATCAATTAATAAAGATAATACTTAGATAATAAAACACTAATACTGGGAGACTTCAACATGACACTTTCTGCAAATGACAGAAATTCTAAGTACAACATCTCCAAAGAAACAAGAGGTTTAAATGATACACTGGACCAGATGGATTTCACAGATGTTTACAGAACTTTGGATCCAAGTGCAACTGAATACACATTCTTCTCATGGAAGAGAAGAACCTTCTCCACATGGAACATGGAACCTTCTCCAGAATAGACCACACGCTGTGTCAGAAATCAGGTCTCAACCGATACCAAAAGATTGGGATTGTCCCCTGCATATTTTCAGACCATAATGCTTTAAACCTTGAACTGAGTCACAAGAAGAAATTTGGAAGAAACTCAAACACTTGGAGGTTAAAGACCATCCTGCTAAAAGATGAATGAGTCAACCAGGAAATTAGAGAAGAATTAAAACGATTCATGAAAACTAATGAGAATGAAGATACGACTGTTCAAAATCTTTGGGATACAGCAAAAGCAGTCCTTTTTTTAAATAATAAATTTATTTCTTATTGGTGTTCAATTTGCCAACATACAGAATAACACCCAGTGCTAATCCCGTCAAGTGCCCCCTTCAGTGCCCGCCACCGAGTCACCCCCACCCCTGCCCTCCTCCCCTTCCACCACCCCTAGTTCATTTCCCAGAGTTAGGAGTCTTCCATGTTCTGTCTCCCTTTCTGATAAAAGCAGTCCTAAGAGGGAAGTACACCACAATGAAAGCATCCCTCAAAAAATTGGAAAAAACTCAAGTACACAAGCTAACCTCACACCTAAAGGAACTGGAGAAAGAACAGCAAATATAACCTACACCAAGCAAAAGAAGAGGGTTAATAAAGAATTGAGCAGAATGCAATGAAATAGAGACCAGAAGAACTGTAGAACAGATCAACAAAACCAGGAGTTGATTCTTTGAAAAAATTAATAAGAGAGAAAAACCATTAGCCAGCCTTATTAAAAACAAAAAAGACTCAAATTAATAAAATCACGAATGAAAAAGGAGAGATCACAACCAAAACCAAGGAAATACAAACGATTTTAAAAACATATTTATGAGCAGCCATATGCCAGTAAATTAGGTAATCTAGAAGAAATGGATGCATTTCTGGAAAACCACAACCTACCAAAACTGGAACAGGAAGAAATAAAAAACCTGAACAGGCCAATAACCAGGGAGGAAATTGAAGCAGTCATCAAAAACCTCCCAAGACACAAAAGTCCAGGGACAGATGGCTTCCCAGGAGAATTCTATCAAACATTTAAAGAAGAAACAATACCTATTCTACTAAAGCTGTTCAGAAAGATAGAAAGGGATGGAATACTTCCAAACTCATTTTATGAGGCTAGCATCACCTTAATTCCCAAACCAAAGACCCCACCAAAAAGAATTATAGACCAAAATCCCTGTTGAACAGAGATGCAAAAATTCTCAACAAGATACTAGCCAATAGGATCCAACAGTACATTCAGAAGATTATTCACCATTGTCAAGTGGGACTTATCCCTGGGATGCAAGGTTGGTTCAACACTCATAAAGCAATCTACATGATAGATCATATCCACAAGAGAAAAAGCAAGAACCATATGATCCTCTCAATAGATGCAGAGAAAGCATTTGACAAAATACACCATCCATTCCTGATTAAAACTCTTCAGAGTGTGGGGATAGAGGGAACATTCCTCAGCATCTTAAAAGCCATCTATGAAAAGCCCACAGCAAATATTCTCAATGGGGAAACACTGAGAGCCTTTCCCCTAAGATCAGGAACACGACAGGGATGTCCACTCTCACCACTGCTATTCAACATAGTATTAGAAGTCCTAGCCTAGTGTATATTTTTTATTAGAGTTCAATTTGCCAACCAATAGCATAACACCCAGTGCTCATCCCATCAAATGCCCCCCTCAGTGCCCATCACCCAGCAATCAGACAACACAAAGAAATAAAAGGCATTCAAATTGGCAAAGAAGAAGTCAAACTCTCCCTCTTCGCCAATGACATGATACTGTACATAGAAAACCCAACAGACTCCACCCCAAGATTGCTAGAACTCATACAGCAATTCGGCAGTGTGGCAGGATACAAAATCAATGCCCAGAAATCAGTGGCATTTCTAGACACTAACAATGAAACTGAAGAAAGAGAAATTAAGGAGTCAATCCCATTTACAATTACACCCAAAAGCGTAAGATGCCTAGGAATAAACCTAACCAAAGAGGTAAAGGATCTATACCCTAAAAACTACAGAACACTTCTGAAAGAAATTGAGGAAGACACAAAGAGATGGAAAAATATTCCATGATCATGGAATGGAAAAATTAATATTGTGAAAATGTCAATGCTACCCAGGGAAATTTACACATTTAATGCAATCCTTTTCAAAATACCATGGACTTTCTTCAGAGAGTTAGAACAAATTATCTTAAGATTTGTGTGGAATCAGAAAAGACCCTGAATAGCCAGGGGAATATTTTTCTATATAAAGACCCGGGGGCATCACAATGCCTGATTTCAAGTTGTACTACAAAGGTGTGATCATCAAGGCAGTGTGGTACTGACACAAAAACAGACTCATAAATCAATGGAACAGAATAGAGAACCCATAATGGGCCCTCAACTCTATGGTCAACTAATATTTGACAAAGCAGGAAAGACTATCCACTGCAAAAAGGACAGTCTCTTCAATAAATGGTGCTGGGAAAATTGGACACCCACATGCATAAGAATGAAACTAGACCATTCTCTTACACAATATGCAAAGATAAACTCAAAATGTATGAAATATCTAAATGTGAGACAAAATCCCATCAAAATCCTAGAGAACACAGGCAACACCCTTTTTGAACTTGGCCACAGCAACTTCTTGCAAGGTACATCTATGAAGGCAAGGGAAACAAAATCAAAAATGAATTATTGGGACTTAATCAAGATAAAAAGCTTCTGCACAGCAAAAGAAACAGTTAACAAAACTAAAAGGCAACCTACAGAATGGGAGAAGGTATTTTCAAAAGACATATCAGATAAAGGGCTAGTATCCAAGATCTATAAAGAACTTATTAAGCTCAACAGCAAAGAAACAAACAATCCAATCATGAAATGGGCAAAAGACATAAACAGAACTTTCACCAAAGAAGATATAGACATGGCCACCAAGCACATGAGAAAATGCTCCACATCACTTGCCATCAGGGAAATACGAATCAAAACCACAATGAGATACCTTCTTACTCCAGTGGGAATATTGAAAATTAACAAGACAGGAAACAACAAATGTTGGAGAGGATGTAGAGAAAGGGGAGCCCTCTTGCACTGTTGGTGGGAATGTGAGCTGGTACAGACACTCTGGAAAACTGTGTGGAGGTTCCTCAAAGAGTTAAAAATAGAACTGCCCTATGACCCAGCAATTGCACTGTTAGGGATTTACCCCAAAGTTGTGCAGTGAAATGGCAGGACACCTGCACCCCAATGTTTCTAGCAGCAATGTCCACAATAGCCAAACTGTGGAAGGAGCCTCGGTGTCCATCGAAAGATGAATGGATAAAGAAGCTGTGGTCTATGTATACAATGGAATATTACCCAGCCATTAAAAACGATAAATACCCACCATTTTCTTCAATGTGGCTAGAACTAGAGGGTATTATGCTGAGTGAAGTAAGTCAATCGGAGAAGTACAAACATTATATGGTCTCATTCATTTGGGGAATATAAAAATTAGTGAAAGGGAATAAAGGTGAAAGGAGAGAAAATGAGTGAAAATATCAGTGAGGGTGACAAAATATGAGAGACACCTAACTCCAGGAAATGAACAAGGGGGTAGTGGAAGGGCAGGTGGGTAGGGGGATGGGGTGACTGGGTGATGGGCACTGAGGTGGGCACTTGATGGGATGAGCACTGGGTGTTATGCTATCTGTTGGCAAATTGAACTCTAATAAAAAATACATACAAAAAATGCTGATGCCTTCATTCACACCCAAAGAAAGTTCATGAAGGATATAAAAAGGATTTTTCAGCATTGATGTAAAGCAAACAGGATAAAAGGAACACAGCAAGTAAAAGGCAACAGAGAAGGAAAAGATCAGGAAAGAATTCAAGGTAGCGACACAATCATTATAGAAATGAATAATGAAGGTATTAGATGTCACAAGACAAAGAAAATGAAAAGAAGGATTTTAATGATTATAATTAACATTCCAGGGAATTTGGTATTAAATGGAACCCAAAAAATGGAGTAGTAGCTAGAGGTAAACAGACAGCAATGCAGAAAAATGGAAAACACAGGAAATAGGGGAGAATAGCAAAAGAATAAAAGGAACCCAAATGTTCTTCAATACACTAGTGAAATAATTATGGTACACCATATGATAGATCACTATACAGAAGTTTTTTCAACAGCGGATTTCCAGTGAATAAATAAGGTATAGAAGAATATATTTAATAAACTCCTGTTTGTATAAAATAACAGGAGACTATATTATTTCTCCTGAGAGGAAGTGAGTGTCTAAGGGGCACAGTAAGCAAAGGGCCTTACTTCTCATTATATGTACATTTATACTTCTAGAAAAACACTGGTTTTACTACATATATGTCTTATTTATAAATGAAAATAATACAAAATTTTACAACATCAAGAATAAATTATCGACTCAACTTTCTCCAAAACCAGCAAGAGAGGAGGAAGAGAGAAGAAATGGCAAAATATAAAGCAAAATTTAAAAAAATAATAAAACAAAGGCTGAATTAACATTCTAATATATACTAGGATTCCTTAGCCACAGCCTTGATTTTAAGTACCAACAATGGTGATGCCTCTCTAAGTTATGTCTCTAACCCATACTCTGAATTTCCTTAAATTCCAGGGGTATTTTGGAGTCAACTACAAACTTGCATTTCCACTTGCATTTGTCAGAGGAAGCTTTAATTTAACATGCCAAAATGTGCCCCTTTCCTAATCCCTGATATCCCAATTAAATGCACTATTTATTATTTGCCCAGGCCACCATCCTAGGATTTATTCTTAAAATATTCTACACATTCCTTCACCTCTCCCACAACCCGATGCTAACTCTTACCTTAAAACATATACTAGTTCTATATGAACAACTGCCCTCTGCTCCAGATGCCCATCACCCTCCCAACTGATCCCCCTTTCCTGCACTCTCACTTTATCCATTATTCATAGTCCAAGTACCAATACCATCCTGCCACCATGATAAATCCCAATTGACTTCTGCTTCTATCTATAGTCCACTCCACACTGTGGCCAGAATGATCATTGTAAACTTCCAGTTATCACATAAATAAGTCATGGGGATGCAACGTCCAGAACAGGGAATACAGTTCATAATATAGTAATAACTTTGTATAGTGACAAATGGTAACTAGACATACTGGGGGATCATTTTGTAGCATATAAAAATATCGAATCACTATGAAATAAGTATATCATATATGACATACATCTGAACCTAATAGGATATGGGTATGTCAATTGCACTTCAATAAAAATAATGAAAGTAAGATCATGTAATCTCAACAATCTCCGATGACTTCACATCACACATGAAAATAGAATCCAGGATCCCTGACTTAACCTAGGTGTCCCTACAGATACTGACTACTCTGACATTATTTTCAGCTTCCCTTTTTCTCTTTCTCTGATCCATCCACAGGGTCTTGATTTTTTCCTTGACAGTGCTAAATGTGTTCGCCTAAGCTCATTTGCATGAGCTATTTCATTGCCCTGGAATGCTCTGTCCTCAAGCCACCCATCAGAGAGCCTTCCCTGAACACCAGTCTGATGAAACATCATCCCATCCATCAGCAGCACACTGCTCTGTTTTATTTACTTTATTGGCTTTATATGACTATCTCATGTTTTATTCTTCTGCTTTACTATCTATCTATTCTCATGTAAAGAATAAACATTGCCTAGAAAGAGTAGATTCTATTTTTGTTGAATAAAGACTGAATTCATTTTTTTTTAAAGTGTTGGTCTATCTAAAGATAGATCTTTCATAGGCACAAAAAAATGGCTTAAAAGATAAAAATAAATAAATGAAGCTTGTGACTGGCCCTGGGAAATTGGATGGATGGCCTGGCAAGGAGGTGAACTTGCACTTTTAATTATATGTTATGTTCACAATGCTTTGGAGCTAAGTTAACTTCTGCAATAAAATTGCATCATTTTTTTTTTTTATTTAACAAACACATAAAGCTTTTACAAGTGGCATGCCCTGTTCTAGAAAAAAAAATTCAGACACAGATTACTGGATAGAAAATACAAGAATTGGAACTGGTTTAGCTCAAGACAGATGGGCAGAGTGCAATAAAATCTTTGTTAGTGACCATCTTTTATTCTAACCCCTTCCTTTTATCCTGCAAGCATCAGATTAAATTTTAATTGCTCAACCATATCCATTGTCTCTTTAAAACCAGATGTATGAGATTCAAAAGAAAGATATAGAGAGGTTCTATTTTAATATCAGAACAGCTTTTTCAACATTATGAATTTACCTAAGTTACATTAAATGTTACTGATATGCACAGACTGGATAAGAGTATATTTCAGGAGGTGCTATTTTGGATTTCTTAGCAGACAATGGAAGCTTCTATGATATGGTAGGTGGCAAAATGGGAATGTTATAAGAAGTGTCTTCATATTTTACCTGGATAATATTAGAAATTTCATAAGAAGTTGCAACATTTTAATATGTATTATTGATATCCAATTCTCCAAAATATTGTGACATGTTACAATCCCAATGTAACTCCACAGTAAGGATGAGATGATAAATTATTACATGTTGTCATAAGTACTTAGAAGCTTCTGACAACGTTACATTTATTTTTACATTGACCAGTGTGAGTCACTTGAGATTTAGGAATAGAAAACCTGAGCCCCTCTCAGAGAGGGAGTCTACAAGTTCATAGAACTATATCATCAAAATAAGATATCCAAAGGGTCACCAGAGGAGGAGGGATGGGCTTTTATCTATCTAACTACAAATGACAAAGCAGGGCTTCTATTAACCCATATGGTACCTTTGCAATAACTTTTAAATGGTATTTCTTTTTTTTTAAGATTTCATTTATTTATTCATGAGACACAGAAAGAGAGGCCGGGACATTGGGAGAGGGAGAAGCCGGCTTCCTCAGAGGGAGTTTGATGTGGGATTTGATTCCAGGACCTCAGGATCACACCCTGAGCCGAAGGCAGATGCTCAACCACTGAGCCACCCAGGCATCCTATGACATTTCTTTATTAATTTATTTTACTTACATTGGCCAGAAAAATTACTTTAGAAAGTAAACAAATTCACAACATTTGGATCAGAACAATGTCCCATTAATCAGTGCCCTTGTACAGTGCACAAATTGTACATTCAAACTGAGTGTAATTTAGGAATATTTGGCAGAAGCTATCAGGTGGCATTCCAGCTCTAAATTAGGAAGATATTTATAACATAGTGTGTAACAGTCAGAATGAACCATTTCAGAAAGTTCTAAGTTCCCCATCATCAGAGGAATTGAAACTCTGGCTTACTAAAACTCATATATTACATGGAAGTTATAGGTAAGATTTTAAACAGCAAATGGTAGTCAAACTAGATAATCTTTAAGGTTTTTTCTAATCCTGTAATTCAATATTCTATTTCAAAAGCATTTAATGAAACTTTAACAAAACATATAAAATATATCTTCTTTTATATATCCAGGAAAATATTAGTCATAGCTTTTAGGGAGGAAATATATCTAGTGCAATTTATTTCACTGAAAAATGATTCCTTGGTATCTTTTTTGAAAATTACCTGTGTTATCCTTCATATATATGGTGTTGTTAGTTTCTGAAAACAATGAGATAATGCTGTATCAAAGCAAATTCAGAGATGTGGTTTCACAAGTAAAATTCTAAGAAGTGAGAGTCACACTCAGATTTTTGGTTGACTATCCTTTCTTTTTTATATCATTTTCCCTCTTGAAAGCTTTACATTTAATGCTGGTCTTTTAATCTGCCAAAGCAAAAAAAAAATGGAAATATGATAAGCCATGCAATTCTTATAACCTGATAATAGAGAAGTTTGACAGGACAGCAAGTGAGATAAACATTTTTACTACTACTAGTTATTTGTTCACTTGTTTATTGACTCTCTTTTCTAATGGAATGTAAAGTGATTAGAGGAAGGATTCTCTTGGGGCACCTGGGTGGCTCAATCAGTTAAGCATCTGACTCTTAATTTTGGCTCAGGTCATGATCTCAGGGACCTGAGACTGAGCTCTACCTCAAGCCCTGGGTCAACACTCCTCCCATCCCTAAGCCAGTTGTTGGGCTCCACGCTTAGTGAGGAGTCTGCTTTGAGATTCTCCCTCTCCCTTTGCCCCTCCCTAGCTCATGAGCACTCTCTCTCAAATAAATCATAAAATAAAAAGAGGAAGGATTCTCTTATTAGCTAGTTTCTAGCCCTAGGCTCCCAAATATTAGCTGTTTGAATGAATAAATTGTTTAAATGATTCATTATGTAGTTCTATATACAATTAACCTTAGATAAAATATGACAAGGGATTCAACAATGGGCTTATACATAAATCCACCTTAAAATATAATCAGAAGAACATGGGTTTATGAAATGCTACAAATAGCATGGCCTAAATATTAGGATTCAATCTGTATAGACCATATATTCAGGTGATTGACTGCATAACCCCACTTTAATAGGCTGTTTGGACAGTGTACAAAAATGGATTTTTGCAGACTCAAAATTAAATTTCAGTGCCAAATTCTTGCTCCATTATTATTTTCATTGGGAACTATCTCTTCTTTCATCCACCTTATATTAGTTTCCTGTTATTTTCACTAACTGAATAGGAATAGAACTGTTAATCATGATTGAATTCAAGAAAAAATTGATCTTGAAAGATTAAGTAATACACAGACAGGGAAAAAATGAGATGCAAATGGCTCCAAATAAGATGGGACAGTGGCCAAACTGAAGAATCAAGAAGCTGCTAGCAAAGAATGCGTTGTAAATGGGACCTAGCATTGATGCTAAGGTAGATAAACAAAGGGTTTTGGTTGATTCTTCACATAACATCAAGTCTTCTTTCATTTGGTACTTTGAGGATAGATTTGTTAAATTTATTTCTTTATTTACTTACTTATTTACTTATTTATTATTGAGTTTATTTTTCTAGAGTAGTTTGGGTTCACAGAAGAACTGAGCAGAAGATATAGAGATTTCCTGTATACTCTCTCCTCCACACACACAGCCTCTTCAATTACCAACATCTCCCTTTAAAGTAGTACCTTTATTACAGTTGATCAGTCTACATAGACATGTCGTAATCACCCAAAATATATAGTTTATATAAGGATTCACTCCTGCTGTTGTATTGCATATTCTATGGATTTGGACTAATGTCTAATGACATATCCACTATTATGGTATCAGAGTATTTTTGCTGCCCTCAAATTCCTCTGTAATCCACCTATTTATCCCTCTTCCTTGCCCCAACTCTGGAAATCACAGATCGTTTTAATGCCTCCACAGTTTTGCCTTTTCAGGACTTCTTATAGTTGGAGTCATATAATACATAGCCTCTTCAGATTGACTTCTTTCACTTAAGAACATGGGTTTAAGATTCCTCCATGTCTTTTCATGACTTGATAGTTTATTTCTTATTAATGTAGAATAATAGTTCACTCTTTGGATGAATCAGTAAAAGATATCCTGAAAGACATCTTGGTTGCTTCTAAGTCTTCAGAAATTATGAATAAAGTTCTGTAAATGTTTGTATGCAGGTTTTGTGAGGACATAGTTTTCAACTCCTTTGGGTAAATATCAATGAGTGTGTTCTAGGTCACATGGTAAGGATACATTTAGTTCCGCAAGAATTTTCATCCTGTCTCCCACAAGGCTGTACCTACTTTCATTTTCACCAGCAATGTATGAGAGTTCCTATAGCTCTGTATCCTTGCCAGCATTTGATGTTGTCATGTTCCAGATTTTGGCCATCCTTATAGGTGTGTAGTATTATCTCCTTGTAATTTTAATTTGCATTTCCCTGATAACTTGATGTGGAGCATCATTTTATATGTTTATTTACCATCTGTATATTTTATTTGGTGAAGTGTCCATTAAGGTCTTTCACCCATTTTTAATATTTTAAATTTATTTTTATTTTTTAAAAAAGATTTTATTTATTTATTTGAGAGAGAGAGAGAAAGAGGACAAGCAGGGGGAGGGGCAGAGGGAGAGAGAGAGACCATCAGACCCCTCCTGCTGAGTACAGCCCCACATGGGGTTTAGGACTCAATACCAGGATCCCAAAATCATGACCTGAGCTGAAGTCAGTTGTTTAGCCTGCTGAGTCACCCAGGCAGGCACCCTTTAGCCCATTTTTTTAAATCTGGCTGTTTGTTTTCTGATTGTTGAGCTTTAAGAGTTTTTTTGAATAGTTGGATAAACAGTTTGATCAGATGCTTCTTAAATCTTTTATAAAGGTTTTCTCCCAATCTGTGGCTTCTCTTCTAATTCTCTTGACATCATTTTTTTGTACAGCAAAAGTTGTTTGTTTGTTTGTTTGTTTTATCTTAACAAAATCCAGCTCACCAATGATTTCGTTCATGGATCATGTCAATGATGTTATATCTAAAAAGCCATCCCTATACTCAAAGGCATCTGGGTTAGTTTTTTTCTTTTCTTTTCTTTTTTTTTTCATCAAATATCTGGAAAGTTTCCCTTAGAGCTAAGGTGGTGACTTTATTCTCTTGAAGAAACTATAAAATAAAAGTCTTAGATATTAGTGCTATTATTTTCTTAATGAAAAAAAAGCACTATTCTCTTCAAGAAAATGTAGTAAGCTTTCACTTCAGTTACACTCACTCCTTTAAAATTATGTTATTTCTTGGGGCACCTGGGTGGCTCAGTCAGTTGAGTGTCTGCCTTCACCTTAGGTCATGATCCCAGAATTCTGGGATTGCACCCCACATCGACTCCCTGCTTGGTGGGGAGCCTACTTCTCCCTCTCCCTCTCCCACTTCCCCAGCTTGTGCTCCCTCTCTCACTCTCTGTCAAATAAATAAATAAATAAAATCTTTAAAAATAAATTTTAAAAATCAATAAAATTATGTTATTTCCCTTTCATTCTGTACCTGTCTCTGTGATGCATTTGCATTACTTAATTTTCTTTTTCTAATTGATGCCCTTAGATAAAGAGGATGTTGCTTTGAAAAGACAACTGACATTTCAAACGTTAAAGATGAAACTAACTAATTTTTAAGTCACTGGAAGAGCGAAGGCATAGAAAAAGGAGGGAAGCAGAATATTAATTGCAATAATAATTAACTTTTTAAAAGATGAAAAAGCCAGGTATACATTACTGGGAATCAATTGTTGTCATCAGAAAGTGTGTTGTTCATTTTATATGGGACACATAATCTTTGATGTTCTGACCACAGTTTCATTAAACATACTGCATCCTCTCTTTCTGGTGCCACAAAACAGCAAGTTCAATTAGTTGTGGCAGGACAAGGGTTGGCAGGCCAGCTAGATGATATAGCAATGGTCTAAGAGAGAAATCTACAGGTACTGTAGATAGTAATGTAATATTGCCAAAGGGGAAGTATTAAGGGGAGTCTGTAGAGAATAGTAAAGAAGACAGAAACACAGATGAAGAATGCAGCAAGACAAAAAAAAAAAAAAAAAATTCTGCAGCTCTGAGAGGAGTTTGGTGGCAGTATCTGCCACTCTGTGGCAGTGGAGTTGGTTTGGCTCATGTGAACCAGAAGCCCTTCCCCTCTCTCCCCTCTAGGAGGCTTCCATCCCATTTGAGGGGAGCCATTGTTTCAGTAGCGACCCGTTTCCTCTGTGTCACTCTCAATCCTCAAGGGAGGATTTTCCACTCCCTTGACTTTCCATTGTATTCCTTAATCTTCTTTAATACAGAGAGTTGTGACAGGATTTCTAATTGATAATTTTTGGCATAAATGCAGCAGAGGACATTAGGAATAAGAGACTGCTGATCTCTGGCACTACCTTTGACACACAGCTGGTCATTTATTACTGTATAAGCTATTGTGTCACTTAAGATGCATTACTACAAGGCAATCAGTGGAAGGAATATGGAGATAATGGAGGGAAAATTGTTCATGGAGCTTGAAAAGTCAGAGAAGAATCTTAGCCTTTATAATAGTTGTAGGAAACACTTGTGCATGGTTTACAAAAAGCCAGATACTGTTTCGAATGCTTTATACATATAATTTCACTCAGTTCTCTCATAGTAGGTACTATTATTTTTCCCATTTTACAAATGAGTGAAGTCTACATTATCATCTTGTCTTAGAGACCATGAATGAGATTTAGACGTAGATAGTCTTGATTTTAAGGTAGAAACAAGCACAAGTATGGATTTCTCTGTAAGGACAGTATTAGAGCTCAAGACAGAGTTTTGATGTGAGAAAAAAACAAAACTTTCAACAGCAGAAATGAATGTTTGAAAGTCAAACTTAATTCCATTTTATTTCTTACACATGAATTACCTGATCACATTTATACAACTAAATATAGCTTCATTTATATTTTTCTCATTTTGACATTTAGCCTGAGAGCACTTCTGTTTTTTCTCTTATATTTTAAAAACCCACTTTTCCCCATTTTCCATTATTTTCAGACTGAACTGTTGACTAGACCTTATTCAACAGGCATCGACATTATGACTTTTGCTACCACCCCTGCGGGTCCCATGACTGAAGATGCTGTTTTGAGTCATGGATTTGAAACATTTCTACTTTTCAATCTTACATGTTCCTATTAAAGGCATGTGTTTTTAGGAAATATTTCATTAAAAGCTTAGAAGTTTGGTGTAAGGGAGCTATAATGAAATGATAATAGCAGAACAGAACATTGTTTCAAGATAACATTCAGCTCTCCCACCGGAGCATTAAAGGGGGGGTTGCAGAGTGGAAGTACTGATTTTCCAAGCAAGAGACATTTGTTTGGTGACGAAGTCTTATTACAATTAATTGACTTTAGTATACAAACGACTGAATGCAAGGGTAATTGTAGCTCCTGTGGATTCAGAGACATTGTTGTCCATATCCCTTTCTTCTAGACCAGGACAAGCCACAGTTGGCACTGCTTGCTGCGGTGCTTAATTTTTCCTTCTGCCTAATGGTGATGTCGCTCACTCTTTGCCATTACTACTTTTTTTTAGCAATGTGTTTTTCCTATTCTCCCCCTCATGCCCTCTCTTTCTGTTTTGTCTATCTGCTTTGGCTTGTCATTCTTCTATTGATTTTTTGTTTATTTATTTCAGACTAAGAAATGATTTCCAAACCTGGCTGTACATCAAAATCAGTGATTTTTTTTTTTTACCAGAATAATTATTTCTGGACCCCACCCTCAGGAGATTCTTTTTTTGTTGTTTTTTCAAGATTTTATTCATTTATTTATGAGAGAGAGGGGGAGATAAATCACAAGGTGGAGAGGCAGAGGGAGAGGGAGGAGTAGACTACCAGCTGAGCAGGGAACGCGATGTGGGATCGATCCCAGGACCCAGGGATCTCCGCCTGAGCCAAAGGCAAGCACTTAACCGACTGAGCCACCCAGATGCCTGCCCCCCATTGCTTCCCCCCAGGGGATTCTGACTCAGGAAGCCTTCACAGGCTATGAACATCAGCAGCTTTATTTATTTTTTTTAATTTATTTATGATAGTCACAGAGAGAGAGAGAGAGAGAGAGAGAGAGAGAGAGGCAGAGACACAGGCAGAGGGAGAAGCAGGCTCCATGCACCAGGAGCCCGACGTGGGATTTGATCCTGGGTCTCCAGGATCACACCCTGGGCCAAAGGCAGGCGCTAAACCACTGCGCCACCCAGGGATCCCATCAGCAGCAGCTTTAAAAGTCCATATTTTTTAAAAAGATTCTCAGGTGATAATTGTTTGCAGTCAGACCTGAAGATCTTTATTGATATCCTTTAAGTTGCCTTAGTCAGCTTTCAGCTGGTTATTTCAAAGCAAGAGAACCTTTAAAGTGCAAAATCTGTATGTCGTCTTTTTCAGAGCAAATACCTGTACACAGAACCCTAAGTCTACCTGTTCCTCTGACTCCCCAAATAGTAGGTGAGCTCAGACACATTCCACATGGAATGTTTTTCTGGTTGCCTACTGTCTTGAGGAATGCAAGATTAATCAGGCAGTGGGCCTCCTGCCCAGAGAGGCCTTTTTTTTTTTTTTTTTTGAGTTGAGAGGCCATTTTGAAAAAAGCAGACCATGATTGCACAGCCTCCACTTGGAATCCAGTCATCAGAAAGGAAACTCTTCCAGATGAGGGAGCAGCGGCTGCTTTCTCTGAGATTCACGCCTCTTTGGTCTGAGCCTTGCACACAGTTAAGGGAGATATTATGCCTCCCCACTTTCTCCCCCATGCATTTTGCAGAGTATCTGGCAACCACCTGACAAGCACAGCTATTATTAGGCTGGTTCTTCAGGGAGTAGTGTGGAGTTCAATCCCAAAAAGAGCACACAGGCCCCGCAGACAGGGTATGCAGCACCTGCAATCGTGAATTATTGAGCGACTGAGAACATTGTGATCATGACACCAACTCTTATAATGCTTCTGGAAAATTCTATCATTGTGATTCTCCATGGAATATATTATTTATAGGAACATGTAAAGATGTTTTGGAAAGTATCTGAACTATACAGCTTTCAGTACAGTGAAGTAAAATTCTTATGTGATTTTTCCAGACAAAAGGAAATGCAAATATATATTTGTACTATTTAATATCTACTTAAATTTTTTAGGTGTAACACAGTGTGCTAGCACATGCCCAAACTCCATAGGCTAATTACATATCTTCCCTCTCTTTCAGGTAATATTTCCAAATAATGAATCATAAGACTCCATGTCACCTATAGGGGGAAACTCAGAGCTCCAAAGATTTCTGAGGTGTATCCAGCACCCTCCTATCTTCTGATTAGATCTTGTTCCATGGTTGATCTCTGTGGAATTTCTGTTTTAACTCTTAAAGTTGCTACTTTTTTTTGGCACTAGTTCTCACCAGAACTGGACCCTCGTTCCCATTCCCTAAAACCCCATCAATACAAGATTGTTGCATGTAACACAGTTCACCAAAGATGGAGTATTAGCACAGAGGAAGCATAGAACAATTAAGAAAACTAATAATTTTAAGATTATATATTATCCAGCTCTCATTTTCAAGCACTTTATGCTCTGGCCAGTCTTGGGTTTCTTACTGTCTATCTTCTGCCATAAATGCCACCTTGGGACATGGTCACTTTCTCCCCAACGATTTTCTCCCCAGCTGAGAATTCGAATTGCTGGAGAGACTTTATAAAAATGTTGTTCAGCCCCACCTACACCAAGGCAGTTAGAATCTTTGGGGAGTGGAACCAAGAAATTAGTTTTCTAAAAGTTCCCCTTGTTAATTCTAATGTGCAACCAGGTTGAAAATTACTGTGTTATACCCTTCATCCAATCCTGCTCTTTCTAATTCCTGATTCCTACAATCCTTTGAAAGCCTACCAGCCAAAGCCTGTGAACTATTATTTCATGCTTTTGCTGAGCAAGCTATTTCTTTTTTATCTTTTTCTCTCTCCCCTCAGTGCCCTATGGCATGACATTTTCATACTCAAAAAGGTGATTTCCTAAATAAAAGTGCAGCTCTCTCCTAAGGGAAAATATGCCATTCTTCTAAGGGATTTGGGTCAAACGTCAACCACTTTTAACCTATAGAGGTTTTTCTTTTCTCACTCATTTCTATAATAGTTTTAAATAAATTTAGTAACACATTGGCAGATCCCTCAAGCAGATCTCATAATGTTTGTGGTAATGATGGTAAAAAAAAAAAATCTATTAAAATTTAAAAAGCTAAAATAATCAGTAAGGGAATCTTCTTCTAATGACCATAAGGTTGTAGTCTCTGACTTAATCATAGGACCTATGGGTAAATGGTTGAGAACCAAGATGTGGTCACTGAATCAGTGCAAGCCTTTCATAATAGCAGGCATTATTCCAGCCATCTCGACTTTACATGCTGACCCCTTTGGCTGACAAGTTTCCACACTGTCAAGATCACTCATTTACCTCCAAATTTTGTAATATTTGAGGAACAAAGTAAAATTTCATATTATGCCACTTTTAAATATATCAAAATTCATAGTTAACATATTTTATAAGACAAACTCTATATGTCTAGGGGTCAAGCAAGTGGCTTTGACTCACTATAAACTTATTTTATGGTTTCATTCTACAATGCAAAAACACTACCCTCAAAAACAAGTTTCATTAATCATTTTTATAAAATAATAGAAATTTCCTGGTTCAGTTCTGCCCTGGAACTCAGACATAAGCAGCTATCCCTGACAGATAGGTCCAATGGATTGTTTCCATTATTTTCTTGGTGATGTTTGCCTACCTTGCCTATAAAACAAGGCTCAGTGTGTGTGTGTGTGTATATATATATATATATATATATATATATATATATATATATATTTACAAGTATGTGTATTCTACTTGACTATATATATTTGTGTGTGTTGTTTTATACTTTTGAACTCCCTCTTGATTTCCTTGCCAGTACTGGGCATTGTCAGTATCCCAGATTTTGACCACTCAATAGGTATGTATGCAGACTTATTTTTTAAGAGAATTCTTCTCCCTACTATGCCCCAAATTAATGAATGGATTTTTTTCAAAGTCAATGGAGGTGAAATTTTCAGCATTAAAAAGATCTTTCAGTCAAATCCTTTTATTTCAACTCAATAGAACATAAAGTGATTATCAGTAACTATCATGTTTCTCAGTGCTTTGCCCATGACCTTATTTTCTTCCTTAATTTCTCTCACTCTCTTCTTTTTTAATTCTTTCAGTCATAAGAACAAGACTGAAAATGCATTCTGTTTTTAGGGGGCACAAATAGTAGAGTGTATATAATTAAATTTTGTGAGCAGAACTGGTCACAGCTCTTCTTTTTTGAGGTTTGCCTTCATTTTTAATGCACAAGGCAACTGACAATGTTGACATAGAATTATAGCCTTTCAATTCTCCCTTAGGCTAGTAAAAGATATCTAATAGGTTATAATAAAGGGACACAATCTAAGATTGCCATGTACTTATTTTATTGCTTCATCATAAATCAAATTACTTTTTTGTGTAGGGTTGGAAGGTATAGGGCTATAGGTATACGGCTATACCAAGGTATAGGGCTATACCTTGTCCCACACTCTCCTAGTAGCAGACTTATCAAGTCCCCATGTTTCTAGATGAGTGACACATTCATACCCTGTGACAGGTTGCCTGGGATGCCCCAGAGCTGCAGCTGCAGGCTGGTCCAAGTATCTCCTAACCTTGGGCATGCCTCTGCCAGAACTCCAGTCAAGTTTAATAACATCGAGGGAGGAGAATAAAAGAGAATGGAGATGAATACCCTTTGTGTACAAGGAAGGGGAAAAAATCAAGGAAAAACTTGTAAGACTCTTATGAATAAATAAATAAAATCTTAAAAAAAAAAAAACTTGTACCAGATGCCTTTAAGAGTTAAACTTTACTAAGACAAAAACACAATACATGGGATCTATAGACTTAATCTGAATAATAAGGATTTTTAAATGTTACTTTTGTATATCTAACAAAAGCAATGTTTTAAATAGTCAATGGAATTCATAACATGTTTAAAACTCCTTCCAGGATAATTCAAATTAACCCAAAACCATAAAACCAAACCACCTTCCTTTCCTTTGTCTGTAGATATTTGAGAAAGTCCATTTTTTAAATGATGAATTTCCATTTGAATAGTCATTCAAATGAAAGGGTTTTTTTTTCCCAAATGAAACAGTTTTGAGAATATTTGAGACACAGATTTCCTTCATCCTCCACCTTCCCCTCTGTCCTTGTCTCTTTTCTTTTCCACCACTCCTATGCATACACTCCCAACAAGCATTCCTAAAACTCCTTGAAGAGAATTTAGCAGGCACACAAAAAGGAATGCCAGATGTAGCCACAGCAAGTCAGAGGAGGTCCACACACTCAAGAAGATCACATCTCTGAATACAAAAAAAAAAAAAAATCCAGAATTAAGAAGTCATTCCCAATGATGTATTTGGAGATTGCTTTTTCTATTATTTTGGTAGTGATATTCATTTGTCCTTCCCTGATAAATCTGCCTACATTTCCATGTGGAAAATCAAGTTTGAGGGAGCCCCAAATGCATTTCTAAAGCCTTCATTTTCCCAAGCTGCAGCTTGCTGATGCCACAGGGGGTAGAAATATAAATAGCCAACAGATAAAATGTGGCTGATAAGAAGAGTCCATGGAAAGTTTCCTCTACTCATAATGTTTTTGCTTCTCATCCTTTAAAGGGCTTGCTTTCCTTGCTTGGATGATGGAGATGAGCCAAAGAATAAGCGTGATCATTTACTTTGCTCTTATCAGTTCTGTGATGTTACCCCCATTCCTTCGTTCCCAAAACATTGCAGCTCAAAGTAACAACATATTTATCACTATAGCAGCATCAAAAAATAAAGTAAAACAACAATAAAAAGCACAACAAATGATAGCCAGATAGATAAATAGATAAATAGATAGACAGATAGAAAGAAAGGATTATATAGATATACGTGGAGACAAAGAGACAGCTGTATTCCAGGACAAATTCTCTTCAGAGGGTCCCAGAATTAGAGGTTTTTTTGTAAAGAGTCCACATACATATAATGTTAATAGTAATGAGTCACAGGTATTGGGAATTTGAAACATGTTAACTTCATACATGTCCATGTCTATTACTTTTTGGCTCTTTGCCTCTTCCTCACCTGGGAACCATGGGAGGGATCTGGAAAGTTGCTCAAGGAAGCTTCTCTCTGATCTTCCCTAAAATCCTTCTCTACTGACTTCTGTTGTCATGTTCTTTATTTAGGAAACATGTCCTTTGCCTCATTTGTACCTCAACATAAATTATCTTGTTTCTATGGGCCCCTTTCCAGAGTGGGAGAACATTCATCTTCTGTCATCAACATAGAATTCTTAATCATAGTAGAAAAGAAGAGACAGATTTAAGTGATCCTTTTGAGGTAAAAAAACAATCAAACTTGACCCTATGACTGTGGGAGGTAAGAGAGAAGAAGGAAATCAACAGTGAATCAAATGTTTTGGATTAATATCTAAGCAGTTGTTGTGGAAGTTTACAATATATGCACTTTGCTTTTTAAAAATAACTTTAGTCACTCTTGGTCTATTGCAAAATTGTTTAAATGGCTAAAATAATATTTGAGCTAGTCTAAAGTAGCCATCATTAGGTAGTAACGTATATGCAAAATTAAAGAAAGACTGAGTAATGATTCAGTTACCCTATAGATTTTCTCCCACTTCCCTTCTATTTCAGCCTTTATATATTCAGATATGAGTAAGAGATCTTATCACGGAATATTTTGATAGAATTTATTGGCTGAGTGAAACTACAATTAGCCTTTACATTCTTGGACATTCATGATTTTCTAGTTGAGATCAATAAAAATCATAATTAGCATACATAATCATCACAATCTCTTATCATTTCCCCACTTTCTGATTTTACAGGGGACAGCGCACTAAAATATACTTAAGCTCACTTAAGCAGTAAAACAGTACTTTGAACTCATGTTTGCTGAGGTGAAGACACTGAGTACCTCTTATGCAATGCCTGGAGTTTTCATTTCACACAATGTCACTTATGGATGTGATGCAGTCATCTCAGTAGGTAGCAGCCAACCTCAACAAGGACTGAGATTGCAAATATTTTTATTTAGTGTTCTTTCTGCTTATGTATGCTATGCTTGTGAGTGGGATTATACATAATGAAACTGGATTCTTGTCCTGAAAATAGATTTCACTATGTGGCCTGGGTCAAATTAATTTACTTTAATTTCTTCATTGGCAAAATGGGCATAATAGCATCATCGTCCTAATAAGAATTTGGTAGGACTTGTGTAAGATGGTCTAACTAACTGGCACATCATAACCTTTTAATAAAAATTATCATTATAATCATTACCAGTATTCTTTAGTTTTTTGATTGTACTATATTTTTATGATCTAATCCCTGTAAGGTAAGTCTAAAAAGAAAACAATTTGAACTGCCCTGCTTCCACTGGCATTTGATATATTGTCTATTCTTTCCTTGTATAGCACAAGCTTAAATCAATAACTATCCTTCTATCACATTTAATGTTCCTACTTTGAAAATGTAATCAGAGTAAAGACATATAATATATACTAGGATAGTGATTGCAAATTTGTTTATTATGGAGAAAAAGCCATAATTTACAAATGATCTAAATGATCATCGGTGGAAAATTAAAGAAACTAATTATGGCTCATTCTCACAATAGAACATAGTATCATTTTAAAGGACAGTGAAGATGCCCCATATACTTTGACATGGGAAAGTAAAACTAGGAAACATTTAATAAAAAAATACCTTAAAGAAAAGTATGTATACTGTAATACTATTGATATTTTATTTTTTTAAAGATTTATTTATTTATTTTTAGAGAAAGAGAGAGAGAAAGCAAGTGGGGTGAGGGGTAGAGGGAGAGGGAGACTGAGAATCCTCAAGCAGACTCCATGCTCTGAGTGCAGAGTCTGACGTGGGCTCCATCCCAGGAACCTGAGATCACAACCTGTACTGAAACTAAGAGTCAGATGCTCAACCAACTGAGCCACCAGGTGCCCCTTTACTATTGATATTTTTTTAAGATTTATTTATTTATTCATGAGAGATACAGAAAGAGAGGCAAACATATAGGCAGAGGGAGAAGCTAGCTCCTCACAGGGAACCCAATGTGGGATTCAATCCTGGACCTTGAAATCACGGCCTGAGCCAAAGGCAGACGCTCAACTGCTGAACCACTGAGGCATCCCTACTATTGATATTTTAAAATTAAGGATAAGATGCATTATATATAGCACATGCATATATGTACACATTATCATATAGGATAACCCTATCATGTAAACATTATCTCTGGAGTGTGAGAATATTATTCTCTTTGATATTTCAGACAATTGTTGTATTATTTATACCACATTGTTTGTATTTGGCCATGCTTTAAAGGTATAAAATTTAAAAATGAAGAAAAAAATATATGTAAAGTCTATAAGAAAACTTTTGTAAAAGCAAATAAAAACTGGTAGTTATGACAGAAATATTCTTGAGCTATAGATGTTTTTAATTTATTTTTAATCCACATGAAAGAATAAAATTAGTCCACCCATACCATCCCCCTATGCTTCTGTTGGTAACAACTACTAAACAAGCATCAAACAATGCCTTTTTTTTTTTTTTTAATTTTCAGCTTTCTGTATCCCCATTTCCAAATTTTTGTTAAACTCAACTCTGTTAAGAAGCTTCTTCGATTAACTCGATGCAAGAAATTATATATAACTATTTCAAAGTCTGTACATTTACTATTATTTGAACATTCATTTTTAAATTAAAAAGGTTGTCTTTATTATAAGTGTTAGGACAGTTCACAACCGAGCCATTGATACAGTGATTAAAAAATAAAAGATTCAAGAAAAATCTTGTATTTATTCAATCAGTCTCAAATTAGCACTATAAATATTTCACCTTATTTCCTTCTCAATTTTTCTTTATTTCATAGATTTGGATTTTTTTCATTTTAAATTGTCATCATAGTGATTTTACAATTTCCTCTTATTATGGCTTATGTTTCCTGTATATTAAAATGGACTCATTAACACAATTTAATAACTTTGTTGTATTCTATAATGCTTATATAACATGCTTTATCATTATCTTAGCCTTGTCATTTTACATATTTTACTATTATAAATAAGAATATTTTTTATAAATAAGAATATTATAAAAATCTTTGTGCATAAAGTCTTCTTTAAAAACTTAAAAGTGCCTTATTTAAAGATTTATTTATTTATTTTAATTTGAAAGAGAGAGAGAGAAGGAGAGAGAGAGAGAGAGAGAGAGCATGAGCTGGGGGCGGGGCAGAGGGAAAGACAGACTCCCAAGCTGACTCCAAGCTGAGTGCAGTGTCTGACACCAGGCTCCAATCCAGGACCCTGAGATCATCACCTGAGCCAAAACCAAGATTCTTAACCAACCAAGCCACCCAGGGGCTCCTAAAAATACTTTATTTAGAACAATGCCCCAGGAATGAGAAAAGCATGTGCAAAAAGATCTTAATATAAGTCTTCAAGTTGCTTTCCAAAATGATTATTCCATTTAACCTACGTGGTTGAGCTTGCCTCTTTCTGCATATTGATTCTTATTGTCTTAGGAACTTTTAAAATCTCTCTCAAAACAAAAATACTCTCATTTTTTTGTACTCCTGAATATTTTGTATATCTTGTTTTACACACAATGGTATTGTCTAATATCATAGACCCTGATGGATTGCCTGTAAATACATGAGTAAATCCAGTTATCAAAAGTATAGACCAAAAAAAAAAAAAAAAAAAAAAAAAAACAAGAAAAAGCAAGTGATCCCCATCTTTGTATGCCTCTGTCTACCACTATGATTTCCCTATTTCTAAGAAAGAATGAATAAGTGAAAGCAGAGACATAGGCAGAAAATAAAGAAAAAAGTCAGAATATTGAAAGGAATATACTACACTGATAGGTTGCTGCAATTAATGTTTTAAATGTATGGATATGATTAAATTATAAATATTTTAGTCTATTGAGCAAAATTCTTACATAAGCATGTTTTATAACTCAGGATGGAATATAAGTAAAAAGAAAACTGAAGAAATTTAATAATAGTGGTATAGATAAGAAATAGAGGTTTTTTTTGTAATATTACAATCACAATATTAAAATAATATTAATTGAAAGAAAGCCAAACGACAACACAAACCAGGTGGGAATTCCAGTTTTGACCATGTTGCACTGAAGGCTTCTAGCACTGTCCCCAAACCATTACAATGATAAAGTATTTTTATGTCATTAACACAGAGATACATACCCACTTTGAAAAATAAAATGAAAAGAATCTTGGGCATAATTCTGAAAAATAAAAAATAAATGAGCTGAGGTTAGAGCTATCATAGTAATTTAGGCCTCAGAGTGCAACACTGGGATGCTAAGTGAGAATCGGTGTTGAGGTGCCCCAATAATAAACTCTTCTCTACAAATGTACCAAACCAATTGGAAAAAGAAAAATGGAGCCAGCTAATGAAATGTGAAAAATTTGACTCTTTGTTTAAGGAAATAGGCTTCCAAAATAAATTCTCAGAATTCAGTGGTCAAACAACCATCAATGAACCAGTACAGGGCACTACATAAGGCAGAAAATTGTTTCTAAAACACTCACTTTGCTCAGCATGAACAAGCAAAGCACAATCCTTGTTTTATGGATAAGGCTGCTCCCAAAGAACAAAGAAATATGTATACTAGTTCCCTGGTCCAAAATTCACCAATTGATGATACATTTCTCCATCCCTCTATCACCTATCCATGCTTAAATGTGGGATGAGGAAACACAAGAGTTTTGTCCTAACGGAACTTCCTCCCCTGTGGAGAAGAAAGCATTAGGTGTAGGGAAGAAGTGTGCCTCCCAGTGAACATTCTCAATCCTTTTGTTCCATTTTTCCTTCAAATTTAACCACTAAGAAAATGGCCAGCCAGTAATGTAGCCATTCCACGTATGGGAAGAAATCCAAATCCATCAGGGCAGTCTAGGCACTAGGCATTTATCATACCTGAATCCCTAGAGGCATCCCATCCCCTATATCAGGAATTGTACTTGAGACATTGCATCTTCTTAAAACACTCGGAAAGTTGCTCGGTCAGAGCTGCTCTTGCCTCTCATGAGTAGGTTTTTCATTCCTGTTTAACTGTGACTAACTCTACTATGCAATTACTTCAACTGTGAAGCTTTCTGTGAAGGAAGGTTCGCATCTGGTCTTTATATTTTTTTTTCAACTGGAAAACTCACTCTCATGAGGTTCCTTAACCAGAGAAGGACACTGAGGAAACTTGAGTCCGGGTGGATTCCTTTCCCTCTGCATTGTCAAGGGCATGAATAGCATTCTTTCTTTCCATTGTTTCTGCAATAATTGGAAGTGCTGCTTGTATATTCTTTACCTATTATTTACTTCAGATTCATTTATCCAGGGTTAGAAGAGGGATAATGGGGAGTGACTACCAATGAGTGTTTGATTTTTTTTTTTTTTTTTTGAGGGAGGTTGATAAACTCTGGGATTAATGGTGATGATGGTAGCTGCCACTGGCACTGAGACCAAGATGGCTGGGAGACTCCCAGGGAGCAGGTACTGGTCACGTCCTTCACCAGCAGAGGCCTTGCTAGAATTCTGCCCCCAGTCTGCCCCTGCCTCTTCACCAGGTAGCCACAGTGACCAACTAGACCATGCCCTACAACTATCCCGTGCCCCCCCTGAGGTGATGGGAACATGTCCCGTGTGCCCAGGGATCCCTAGGAACCCCAGGACCACCAGTGTCCAAGCTTACAATGGCTGAAGAAACTGTGAGCACCTCCAGTGATAGGAAGGAGGCCTCCTCCCCCATGACCAACAAAATGTGAAAAAAAAAATAGCGATGGTGATTACACAACTTTGCAAATATACTAAAAACCATTGAATTGTATACTTTAAAAGAGTAAATGTTATAGGATGTGTGTATATATATATATGTATACACACACACGCATATATATATATATATTCAAACACAACTTTTATTTTATTCATGGATTGACTTTCTAGCTGTTAACAAAAGATAACCTCAGCAACCTTAAAACTGTCCACTGTATTCTAGGTTTGAACTTTTATTTTATATTAAATAGATAATATTTACATATGTAATATAGAATATGTTTTATATACTATACTCATAATGTATATGTATTATATATATGCGATATATAACATAATAATGTATATAAAGGATAATGAGAGCCAGTTTCTTCACTACTGGAAAGGTTAGTTACAAATATGGAAAGGGGAAATACTAATATGTTCCCTGTAGTGTGGAATTGGAATTAGCATGAATTCATATTACTACTACTATCTATTACAAGTTAGATAAATCGAGGAATAACATAGGTATGCCTGTACATAGAGGTGTGTGTGTGTGTGTGTGTGTGTGTGCGTGTGACCGTGTGTCCATGACTATACTTTCTAGCTCTGTTAGCTGGGTGTGCCTAGAGGAAATGACACCCCAGTAACAATGAGTATATTTACTCCCCAGACTTTAGTTTCTAATAGCCATCCTCTACTAAAATGAAATTAGGACTCATTGAAGTAAATACTAATGCCAAGACTGGGACAGAGAAAATCCAACATGAGTCTGGAACATTTTCACTGTAAATTAAAAGAATGCTCAATAAATCATGGAGTTGGGTGGCTCAGAGGTTTGGCGCCTGCCTTTGGCCCAGGGCGCGATCCTGGAATCCCGGATCGAGTCCTGCGTAGGGCTCCTGGCATGGACCTGCTTCTCCCTCCTCCTGTGTCTCTGCCTATCTCTCTCTCTCTATCTATCATTAATAAATAAATAAAGAAAGAAATCTTTAAAAAATAAATCATGGAGTTGAGTCAAAAAGATTATAAAGATTCCCATAGCCAAGTTTAGGGCCACTTGAGCATACTACTATTACTACTACTAATAATAAACAATAAGTTATAATTGAATAAAATAGGAATCCATAAACCTATATGAATATACATATACACATGAATCAAACATAGAAGGGGGAAATAAGAAATCTATCAATGTCAACTAATAAATATAGAAGAAATTATAGGGTTAGAAATCATCAACACTTGCTAAATTTAATGGGTAAAAGTTTGATGAAGAATAGTCTTAAAGTAGACATCCACAAGTTACAGATCTTTACAAATAGAAAAATAATTTACCATGGACACTCTGCAGACATCACTTAATCCCATGACAAAAGTTCATGTTATCAATATTGGAACAGTCATTATATGCCTCCTAGTATAAGAAGTGAGAACACAGCTCCATATCTATGGTATTCTTGCAAAAAAATGCATAACCCACATTATATCATGAGGAAACACTAGAAACATTCAAATTACAAGGCATTCTACAAAATTATTTATTGTTATCATTATTATCTCTTAAAAAATGTCAAGGTCAAGAAAAAGAGAAAGTTTGAGAATCCTTTTCAGATTAATGGAGATTAACCAGACATGGTAATAAATGCAACATATGATCTAGACTAGATGCTGTATTAAGGGGACAAAACTATACAATAGCTTGCTGGGACACTGGCAAAAGTTAAACATATGAATTAGATAATGTGTTGCGACAATGTTCAAGTTCTTGATTTTTATTGGTATTTAGTAATAAAGACATAATGCTTTCAATGATTCAGGAAAAAAATATATTTGCATATGTATCTGGTTACAAATACTTATGCAAACACAGAAGTGTGTGTGTATATGCACATGCACACAGATGTGAAGAGAAAGAAGGTGATACAGCCAATGAGGCCAGATTTAACAATTGCTGAATCTGGGTTAAAAGTATCAGGGAATTTATTGTACTCTTCTTGAAAATATCCTGTGAACTTGAAATCATATCAAAAAAATTTACAAACAAAAATATAATAATTTGCAGGAAAAGAAACAAAGTAAATGCACCAAAAGATGAACAGTAGTTTGTGCAGCTGCTAGGACAGTGTAGTCAATTTTTACTAGCTTCCTCTTTTTTCATTTTACCCACACCCTCTTATTAAAAGTATGTTGTGAATCACCAACTGTAAAAGTAGTGAGCACTGGAGCACTTATCTCTTTTCTAAGCTCTGTATCAACATATTTTTTAGCTTGACACTTAAATAGAACATGGCATTGCTGGACATCTTTATTTTTTTTTTTCATTTTTTTATCCTTTATTGATTTAGATCTTCTTACTGCAGTATTTCAGAAATAGCCTTTGGCAGAAGCATTTTTGCCAACATACACGAAGCAATGAATTAAAGCTTTCTTTTCTGAGGGAACGAAATCCTTAAATTATTTTAGGGATTGACAACAAAGTGGACAGAAGATGTCAACAGTAACACTGATTTCAGAGGCAAACAGTATTTGAACTGAGGCTATCTGTTCCTCCATGTCAATTTACCCCTGGCTATCCACTTTTTTCCCACTAAATAAAACAAGCCTGTTCCTGTGCTGTCAGATGTGCAAGGTAAATACACAATTCTCCTCCTAGCCCCACCTGGAAAAGTTAGTGTACGTGCCCAACTCCAGGTATCAGTGTTAAACAGATACTTAAACTTGTGCTTATCTGTTTTGATCTTCTCAGGAAAAGGCATTCTATAAGTGTGCCATCTCATCATTAAATATCAAGTTTCCCTTCCTATGTTTTGATCACTGACATTCAAATGGTTTCTAATTAGGATTTGCTTAAAATACCACTTGCTGAATTTCTATTAGAATGTATTTTGAAACTGGAAATATTGACAGAGGCATTTAAGAAATGTCCACAGAATAAGGAAAACATTATTTCTTTTGTAGCCATTTTGATAATGCAATTGTTCTACTAAAAGTTTGGTGGCATCAGACTGAAAGTTTTATCTAGGGCAAGAATTGCTTTAAAAAATCAAGTTTTATTTTTAATTCAAAAAGTCTGTAATGCCTTTTTTAATCAGAAACAAAAAGTGATACAAAATGGCTAGTCTTAATTTTAGAATTAATTCCCTTGGGCAAAAAGTGATTGTGATTATAGAAAAATTAACCCTAAGGAAATTGACATTTCTAGTTATTATAAATAAAGTGATCTGCTTTGGGTCTGGTCTCCACCAATGAGACAATATTTTGTTTTCCTGAGGAGCTAGAAATTTATTTAATTTTATTAACAGAGGCCTATTTACTGTAGTGGTGGTGGTGGTGGTTTTTAAGATAACTAACATATACTACATTAATGCCACCCAATCTTCTTTCAAACCCAAAAGTTGCCAAGTAATGAAACTATGAAACTCTTGCCATTCCATCAGGTATTTGATAGAAACTATTGGGTGTGTGAGTGTGTGTGTGTATAGGAGAGATGCAAGAGAGATATTAGAAATGACTTTCTTCATCCTAGAGTAATTTGCCACTATGTGGCTAATGTCTTTGTTCACTAGACACTATTGTGACCATTATTCCCATTTTAAAAGAAAGCTATGATATACATCTAGCATTAGAAACCCAGAAATTATAGATATTGATGTAAATAAATGAAGGAGAAATGTCATTCATCACAGATAACAGAACCAACAGTCCACTTAGAACTGTCTCAATATTCTTTTCCTCTATCAATGTTTCTTTGCTGTCTTTTCTGCTTTAGGTAAAGGACTGGTGATAAGATCATGAAAACAAAGTATCTCCAAATGGTACTAAGATGTCTTGGCTGCTGGGCCAAAGGAAAGATGAGACAGTTGTGGATGGAGATTAATGCCATGATACTCATCTGGCAAATATCCCATGACAGGAATTACTCTATGGGAATAATAGTGTTTGTATTTTAAGTCTCTATGTATTGCTCTCTCAGATTTGGTCATCCATCTCCTTGGCACAGCTGAAGTGTGGTCCATTCCCATTTGATCATACAGTACCTATTTTAAATGATAAAAAAGGAAATTAATATTTATCCAGCATTGTGTGCCAGTTCTGTACTTGTTATGGGACACACATTATTTCATTATGATAGGTAAAATAATGGTCCCACAAAGATGTCTATATTGGAAACCAGAGAGACAGTGAACATATTACCTTATATGGCAAAAGGGATTTTGCAGATTTGATTAAATTAAGGACCTGGAAAGATTCTTCTAAGTTATCTGTGTGGGTCCGTTCTCATCCTGCATCCTTACAAGTAGAAAATCTTTTCTGGCTGGAGAGATGAAAGCAGGAGAAGGACTCTATGTAGACTGTCCTTGTTGGCTGTGAAGGTGGAAAGAGAAAGCCATGAATCAAGGAATGGGGGTGGCATTTAGAAACTCAAAAAAGCAGAGAAATAGACCTACAGATAGGCATGAAGCTCTGGCAACGTCTTGATTTCAGCCTAGTGAGATTCATGTCAGAATATCCACCTTTAGAAGGTTAATAAACCTGTTTTGTTTAAGTCACCAAATATATGTTAAATGGTTACAGCATCATCAGGAAACCAATATACTCATGAAATTTCTACAAATTCATTTCAACTGCGCAACATTTTCTCCATTTCATAGTTATCAAAAATGGAGCAAAGAATAATTTATTTAACTTGCCAAAGTTTCCGTAAGTAGCCAACTGCAAAACCAGAATACTTAAGCTTTGGAATTCTATAGTCCTTTGAGAATGTTGGGTTTTTCACATGTGATACATAGATATCATTCCATCTTTTAATGAACATGTTAGCTAAATAAATTAATAAAAGTGACAATCCAAATATAAATATAATAAGATTATACTATTTCCTTCGTTCAAAATGATGAAAATAATAGTAGAGAGAAAAACTTTAATCACTGAATTATCTAGAATAGTCAGTGTCAATATGGAAAAGTCATTCTAATGGGTTAAGTGGATTTTTATTTACAAATGATGAATAGGATTGATATAATCAAAAGATGGACAATAACTAGTGTTGGCAAGGATGCAGAGAAGTTGGAACCCTCATACCTTGCTGGCGGGAATGTAAAAATATGCAGTGCTGTAGGAAATTCTTTGGAAATCCCACAAAAGTTAAACATAGAATGACCACGTGCCTAGCAATTCCACTTTTAGATATGTAGCCAAGAGAATTGAAGACATATGTCCACATAAAAACTTGTACACAAATGTTCATTGTGACATTATTCATAATAGTGAAGAAGTGAAAACAATCCCATCTGAATAGATAAACAGAATATGATACATCCATATAAGGGATATTGTTGAGCCGTATAAAGAAATAAAGTAACTGGTGCTATAACATGGGTGATCTTGAATAAATTATGCTAAGTTGAAAAAGCCAAACACAAAAGGCCATGTATTATATGATTCTATTTTATACACCATGTCCTCAATAGGCAAATCCATGGAAACAGAATATCAATTAGTGGTAACCATGGGTTGTGGGGAGGGGTAATGGGAACTGATTGCTTATTGCTATAGACTTTCTTTTGGAGATGTTTAAAAAATTTTGAAATTAAGTAATAATGATAATGGCACAACACTCTGGATATACTAGAAACACGAAATGGGTATAAATGTCATGATATGTGAATTGTATCTCAAGGAATAAAAGACTAAAGGAAGGCTTTCAGTAAACCAAATGTGAAAAGGTGGATCCAGGGAGCAGAAAATTGTATAAGCAATTTTCATTGATGCTTACCAGGTAGTTTGAACAAGTTGTAATCATAATATTCAAATTTGGTATTAACTCCATAAGAATATAATAAAGGCCACTCTGAATTAAATTTGGATCTTTACAATGTCAATTAAAAAGTTTTAAAAATATATTTACGATTTCTAAGTAACAGGATATAATTACAAGAAGATGAGATACAAATTGATTTAAGGTAAATTTATAAATACAGATGCATTCACGTTTAAGGTTAATTGTCCTCTGAAACTCTCTTGCTTGACATGAATATTCTATTGATTTGCTGTCTCAGGGTTTACTAGCATGCTGTAAAAGGGTTTTAGTCTCTAAAACATTGCTATTTATCCTAGAAAATCTGCATGCACTATATCACATGAAATTTTAATTGAGACATGTTTTATAATAAACGATGTAACCTGGCATTGTTCTATTTGCTTACATAACAATATCTCAATTGACTATACTCATTCATTGTTAATTAGCTTCTTACCAAAGGGTATTGGCAGAGTTTCCATAATATTCTTAGCAAATAAAATAAGGGTATAAAGAAACTTAAGAGACTTTGAAGGCTCTTATTCCCAGAACTATTACTTCAGTGTTTAAGCATAAAATCAGTCTATTTTTGGATGCTGGGTCCTCCCTTTAGAAACAAGGGGAAAACCTGCTACCACACTAAGTCACATGCTTCATTAGCAAGAGGGAAACCTGTGAAAATAACAACATAATCCAGACCAGGAGCAATATTAAGTACTTAAGCTTTCTAGAGAACATGTTTGAGAAAAAGTCTCTTTTTCCTTTCATAGAATATTTTTGAGAATGTATCAAACATATGTGAGGACTTTAAATGTAATCCTTAGCAATCCTCCTTCTTGTCTTCAATAATTGTAAAATTACCTGCCAATTTAATTTGAAACATAAAGGTTGGCTATTTTAATTTTAATTTTGAGGTCACTGATAATATTCCATATGTTTTCTCTTGTTTCATAGTTCTCAAAACACAAATTCCAGGTTTTTCATTTGGTACCTGCATGACTTTCTGGAGTTGTAATGGATACCTTTTGTTCCAGGTGTGAAGCAATAGGAAAAATACACCAACGCCTAGAACTCAAATTCTCTTTGGAGTGCTGCACCTGACCGTAGCAATTTAAGAGAATGGCTAAAATCAATTTTGAAAGACAATTAGTCAGATGAAGGTGTGTTCCGTGGGGAGCATTCCTAGAAGAGAGAAAGTACAAAAGGCATGGGTGGTGGAAAGCACCTGGATGTATGATGGTTAGGGTGGTTCTTCTCCCTGTGTTACTCCACAGCTATATATGCCCCTTCCCCTCCCTGCTCTGTGCTCCAGAACTGCCTTTTGGCTGCATTAGACATTGCCTCAACTAGGCTCCTAGCCCTCCGGTGTCTAGTCAGACTTTCCCAGTGGGAGGTACCACAGGCATTGAGAAAACTGACGACAGTAAGGTCAGACTGCTTAGTCTTCATCTCCCAGCTCCCTCCTGTAGGCTGTGGCTTAGAACCTCCACTGCAGTCGTAAGTGGGCTGAGGTCTTTGACATCTTCAGCTCCAACCACCATTCTTTCTTGACAAACAGATTGTAGAGATAAAGACGGATAGGTTGGCAGCGACTGGATCACAATGAGACATAAATGTTATGCTACTGAATTCAAATACTTTCTGAAGATATGGGGCTCACCTAAGGATATTGAATAAGAAGGTGGTAAGTGAGATTTACTTTTTAAGAAGACAACGCTAACAGCAACAAGAAGAACAGATTGGAAGGAAGAGAGCCTGTAGGGAGAGAGGTCATATAAGAGTCCATTCAAATAAACCTGGCAGGCAATGAGGGTCTGAACGAAGAGAACAGTAAGTAACTAGGAAGGGATTAACCAGAGAACTTTGATAGGTGTGCATCTGTGCCCAACTGTACCGCCCAGAGTTACCACTGGTAACTGGTGGAGCTTAAGTTGTTTTCACTGATAAAACAGAGTTTTAATATCAATTGTTCAGGAAAATTTAAGTAACATAACAAATGTATAAAATCGATCTCTTTTATAACAAGTTATGAATAAGTTTATGGTTCCAACTGTATGAATTATTGTTTCCAGAAAAGAACTATTTTATAATGGTGCCAGCAGTTGTTTTTCATTTTTTTACCATAACTTTTCCAGAATAAGTGCTAATTCTATTTGTTTCAAACTCTATTATTATTCAGTGTAGTAGAGCTGAGAAGTAGAGACTAAAGGAGCAAAAGGATTGCCATCCTACTACTCTCCTTTCTGGGGTACACTCTTAAAACTTTGGCATTTATTTTTCTGTTCTTTTTTTCCTTATGTTGGTGTTTTGTACACACATACACACACACGCACACACATACACATACAGGTTTTAAAATGTTTGTAAGTGGCACCATGCTATGTGTATTTGTGAGTTACTCTTAGGCTTTACAATTCTTTTTTTTTTTTTTTTTTTTTAAAGATTTTATTTTTTTATGATAGTCACAGAGACAGAGAGAGAGAGAGAGGCAGAGACACAGGCAGAGGGAGAAGCAGGCTCCATGCACCAGGAGCCCGACGTGGGATTCGATCCCGGGTCTCCAGGATCGCGCCCTGGGCCAAAGGCAGGCGCCAAACCGCTGCGCCACCCAGGGATCCCAGGCTTTACAATTCTTACTGGAACCTCTCCTTATAAATACAAAGAAAATAGGGATGCTTGGGTGGCTCAGTGGTTAAGCATCTATCTTTGGCTCAGGACATGATCCCAGAGTTCCGGGATCGAGTCCCACATTGAGTCCTTCATCGGGCTCCTGCATGGAGCCTGCTTCTCTTTCCTCTGCCTGTGTCTCTGCCTCTCTCTGTGTCTCTCGTGAGTAAATAGATAAAATCTTTTTTAAAAATACAAAGAAAATATTATTTTTACCCCTGCATAGTAGTATCCAGTTTTACCCCTGCATAGTAGGAAGATATACTAATTTATCTAAGTCTATCTCTTTTGATGGATGTTTAATCTTTTTTAAAAATTTATTTCTGCTGTTATAAACAATGCTGCAATGAATATATATTTGTTCACCATAAGTGGACTTCTGTCATATACTCTGAACAGGAGCATTGTTGCATCATTGGGATACACATTTTAAATTGTAATAGATACTGGGGCACTGTACCAACATATGATACCCCAATCCATGATACATGGGAATGCTATTTTGTTGCATCCAGCCAATAGTAGATATTGCCACTCAACTCATTCATTATAATTTGACAAGGGAAAACATTTTACTATTATTTCTTTATCCATTGCTTTGATCACTAATGAGGTCCAGTAACTTGTCTTATGTTTATTAATCTTTTTTCCTCCTGCAAATTTTCTGTTCATATTGTCTGTTTTTCTATTGAGTTGTCATTTTCTTCATTATTTCAGAAGCTCTTTATATTGTTGCTATTGGTTTTATTATGTATAGAAAAAAATATTTTGTCAATATTCGTTGCTCCTTCTTACCTGGAGTGTGGCAGTTTCTGTGATATAGAAGTTTTAAAATCTCATGTAATCAATTGTAAAACTTCTCAGTTTTTGATTTCCAGTCTTTATGACATGTTTGAAAGATATTTAATTTAAGTTTACTGCATTAATCAGCTCAGGCTTCCATAACAAACTACCACAGACTGGTGGTTAAACAACAGAAATTTATTTTCTCAGTTTCTGGAGGCTGGAAGTCTGAGATCAGGGTGTCAACCTGGTCAGTTTCTGGTGAGAGCTTTCTCCCTGGCTTACCGAAGTATACCTTCTCATTGTAACTTTACGTGCTCTTTCTTACGCATGTGCACTATGTGAGAGATGTCTCTCTCTTATAAGGCTATCTATGCTGTTGTATTAGGACTTCACCCTTATGACTTCACTGAATCTTAATTACATTCTAAAAGCCCTGGGGATTTGGGCTTCACCATACACATTTCTGAGGGACAGAATTTAGCCCAAAGCAATTACAAAGAGACATTCTTCTGATTGTTTTAAAGAGATATTTAATTCATCTGGAATTTTATTTTTATATATATATACAGAAGTAGTTTTGTGAAACATGGATCTAACTTATCATTCGATCTTTTCCCAATATTACTTACTTAATCCCATTCTATTCTCACATATTGATATGAAATATGAGTATTATAGTATAATATAATTCAATGGATGCATGAATTATTAGACTTTCTCCCATTCCATTAATTAACTAGCTTCAGCACCAGACACACATTTTTTTAATTCCTAAAGTATTACTGTATGCTTTGCCATTTATTAATTATCTTATGGGCATTTAAATTTTCTAGGCTATTTTTATCCAAACAGTTTTTGAAATCATTTTTAGAATTTATAAGATTTCACTTATGAAATAAAAAAGTTTACTGGAAATTCAAGCCTTCTTTTATATGTCTTTCAGTAAGTTAACATAGCTTAGGAATTTTGCCCGCTTTAGGCAGGATTGTAATTAACCAGAACAAATATGGTCAGAAATCTGTCCCCCCACCTCTGGCAGGTCCACTGCTTCCTCTCTTCAGCTCCCATCTAAGCCATCCATGGCATCATCCCTCATAGGGCCAAGATGGCTACCAGAAGTGTGAAAATTCTACCACAAAGAACAGCCATTCTGAAAAAGAAGTATCTCTGTTCCAATAATTCCTGAAATTGTCTGTCATGATTTTCTTTTCAGAGCTCTTTGCCTTGTGTGAGCAACATGTGCAGCTCCCAGCTAGTCTCAGTCACCAGTGAGGTAGATTGCCCTGACTGCTCAAGTCCTGACTGAGCCTACCACCAAATGGATTGGGTTATCCCAACCTGCCCTACCCAAACTAGAAGTGGTATAGTTGTTCTCAAAGTAAAATCTAGATAACACTATCAGAATAAGAAAAAATTGGAACCAGTAGTCAAAACAACAACAACAACAATAAAACACCTGTTCACTACCCCATGATAACCTTGTTTCCTTTATTTCTTTCTCATTTCCTTTCTTATACTGGATTGAACTTTCTTTGTAATATGTATCTTTATTTTCCTTTAGTAGTTTGGCATTTTAAGTCACATTTTTATCATTCTAGTGTATAATTTTTTAAATGATCATATACTAATATTACTTGACTGCTTAGAATCTGAAGCCCCATCAAATAATTAGAGATTCTCACAATGTGTGAATCTTCATGGAATCTAAAAAGTCAAATGTTTGTTCTCCCTGTACTCTGGCAACCAGGGGCAGGCAAGTGATCCATCTTCAACTAATTATATGTTTTTGCCTGGGATGTTGAATAGAAACAAGAAATAGGTATAAATTATAGTTCATTGTGTCAGTTGATGGTGGAGTCTAATACCAGTGGCAGCTGGGACAATGATAGTCCCAGTTTCTGTTTGCAGGATTAGCACCAGTGTGCTAAATAAGTGAGTTCAGTGATATGAGAGTGAATGTGCCTCTGGTCATAAAACCCCTTTTGGTTTCTGCCAATTTTCTGATCCTTCTTCTCCAATTTTCCTATTAGCTACCTAATAGCCTTTAAATCAATCCACTTCTGCCTATTTAGGCATAATGAGTTTATGATGGTTCAAACAAGGATCTTGACTAATAAAAATGTAATTTTTTGTGCATATTCCTAAATAGTTTTATCATGCATAGAATTACTTTTAAGTGGTGAAATAGAATAGGTGAATTAGGATGAAACATTATGACATAAAATTTGCTTAAATAAAGAAGAAATCATGTCTTTGGAAGAAGGCCACCAAACAAGAAATGCAAGAGATCAGGGTAAATGAGATGAAAAACTAGAAGACATTGAAATGTGAGTTGACAAAAAGTGAAATAGAAAGGAAAACAAAACCGACATGTGAATGTATAAAATGTTGTAGGGAACTACCATGGAGAAGGAAGTATGAAAATGGGAAAATAGGGGGATCCCTGGGTGGCTCAGTGGTTTAGCGCCTGCCTTTGGCCCAGGGCGTGATCCTGGAGTCCCGGGATCAAGTCCTGCATCAGGCTCCCGGCGTGGAGCCTGCTTCTCCCTCCTCCTGTGTCTCTGCCCCTTTCTGTCTCTATGTCTATCATGAATAAATAAATAAAATCTTTAAAAAAAAAAAAGAAAAGAAAATGGGAAAATTGAGAAAAATGAAACAGAAAGAGATGAAAAGAGGATCAGGGAGTGTGTGGCAAATAGGAGATAGATAACCAAGATTATCGATTGGAGATAACAATGATGGCAGTCAAAACAATAACCAAACAAATGCTTAAACCATGCATTAAGAAAACTTTTCTATTGGGGTGCCTTGTGACTCAGTTGGTTAAGTGTCCAACTCTTGATTTCAGCTCAGGTCATGATCTCAGAGTTGTGAGATCCAGCCCTGTCAGTCTCCATGCTGAGTTCCAAGTCTGCTTGAGATTCTCTCTCTCCCTCTGACCCTCTCCTTGCTCTCTCACTCTCTCTCTCTCAAATAAATAAATACATATGTAATTTTTTTTAAAAGAAAACTTTTCTGTAATAAAAGATTTACCCTTCCACAGTGAATACTGAACTGTGAGTGTTCAAGCAACATGTCTTGGTAAAATTATTGAGATTTATATTAGATGGCTATATAAAAATTCAAGATATTTTTAAAGAGAGAATAATCAAGCTGATCTTCAATCTCTTCACAGAAATATACAATAACAGATACGGTGGAAGAATACTTACAAGATCTATTGCCAAAAAAAATTTCAGCAGACATGGTTAAATTGACAAAGAAAATATTATTCAATTACTACTACCATAGTGAAGAGAAATCGAATTCAATCCTCACAAACAAACTAAAGTTTTTTAGTACTGAGGCAAGCTAGTACAAAACTACTGACGGGCATCAGGAAGATGGTCAATGTAAGGACATAGGCCATCTGTGTTTGCAAGTTGGCACATGTTGAAGTTAAGCTCCCACTAGTCCACAAAGACAGGGTGATAGAGACTCTATGTTTCCTGATGATTACATTTCAAAGGGATGGCTTCCAGGTCCTTGAGAAAGACATTTCTGGGTTATAAAACTGGTAAGAGATTAGAAGAAAATTTACATTTCAAAGGGGGCAGAGAAAGAATATACAATTGAAAGTCTTTAAAGTAAATGCTCTAAGAAAAGAGAATTCAGGAGCCTATCATCAGGAAGAAACATTTTAAAATTCCTCTCAAACTGAGGGGAATGATATGGCTGTTTTGGTCAATATGAAGAAAGAAAAGTGTGACCTAAGAATTTTATATTTAACAGTTAGCCCTCATCCTGACCATCTCTGTGATGAGAAGAAAATTGGGTCCAATGGACAAGGGGGCTGGCCCCTGTCCTGGCAGGCGAGAGTATGGAGCATCCTTTCCTGACATATCTCTGATCCCCTTGAAGCCTGTACTCAGGTTGCCTTAATGTGGACTTGGGGGGAGCCAGGGGCCCATAGTGCCAGGGCAGCCTTCTAGCTGGCACTCACAGAAAGCCAAGCCTTCTTCCAGCCACAGGCCCTGCCCCTGTATCAGGGAGGAGAGGCCAGGTTCAAAGAGTGATGCTGCGGGTTGTTCTTCCAGCGCCTTGCAGAACTTGTTTATAATGTATTTAAATCAATGAAAATATATGAATAACAAGTTCAATTCTGACCTTTTTTGTCTAGCTTCCTTTGGTGAAAGGAAAACAAGGTAGAATGCAATTTTAAGGATATTTTACTAGGCTAATTATGAACATACAAGGACCTATAAAATATTGTTGCCATGAATCCTTGGCAGGCTTGAGGAAACTAGTAGAACTTCAGTCATTGTGGAGAGGTGACAATAGGAAATGTGGCAGGAAACCTGGTAGTGAAGAGCTGCTATAAGAAGTGGGATTCTGGGCAGCAGTGGTTTAGTGACTCCTTCAGCCCAGGGCCTGATCCTGGAGACCTCGGATCGAGTCCCACGTCGGGCTCCCTGCATGGACCTTGCTTCTCCCTCTGCCTGTGTCTCTGCCCCTCTCTCTCTCTCTCTGTGTGTCTCTCTGTCTCTCATGAATAAATAAATAAAATCTGAGAAAGTAAAAGAAATGGGACTCAAACAAATTAGGGGGCTTAGGTAGCAAAATGGAATTTAAGGAGTGTGTTCCTTGATAATGTGAAATGATACAACTAGTGAAACTAGGAAGGAGAAGAGAGGAAGAATATCAGACACAATTTACGTTTGATCATTGTCCCATCACTGATAGCTGGGAGGAAATAGGATAACACTTAAATCAAGAAACATAAGTTACTAATGCCAAGCATTACAAAAGTCAACTTTAAAAAGGAAGACATTTACTAAAATTGGATGATAGAGAATAGAATAAGTCCAGTAGTAAAAGGAAATAAAACATTTGATTCATTAGAACAAGGATCCCATGGATGCTATATGAACATTGGTACCTGTAGACACCATGGTCAATTATATCGCTAGAGAAAAACACCAGAACAAATTTAATAACTTTTTAAAATTTAAGAACAATACATACACAAAAGAAAAGAACATATACCCTATGGGGTTAAGTTTTTTAAAATTCGGAACATTTTTTAAAAATAAGCAACATCAGCACAAAAAGTAATAAATGCAGATATAAAGAGCAGAACTTAATAAAGTAAATTAGAATATGCAATAGAGCAACCTCAAAAGTCAGCATTAAAAACTAGTAAAATTTTTGAAATTATGGACAACTTTATGTTCATTAATGGAGGAAGTTAGATGAAATTGACAAACTCCACAAGAAACACAACTTAATATAAAATGGCATGACAAAATGAAAAATCTCATAAATTATCAGTGAAATTAAATTATAAATAAAAATTTTCTTTAATAAAAACTCTAGGATAATATAGCTTCACCAGTAAACTCTCCCAAACATTTTAAAAAGAAATACATCAATCTCATATAAATTCTTCCAGATAACAGAAGAAAACATCCCTAACTCATTTTATATGGCCAAAATAATTTTCATATCAAAAGCTGAAAGGAAAACTGTATGCTGATGTTTCTCGTGGACATACACACATAGACAAATCCTAAAATATGAAAAAAATAACTGCAACAGATCTTCATCAGAATACATTAATAACAAGACATTATGATCAACGTGGGTTCATACTAGGAATGAAAGGTTGGCTTAACAATCAAATCAATATAGTTCAACCATAAAATAATATTTTAAAAAAGAGAAAAATTATGTCAACATTTTAATATAGGCAGAACAAGTATTTGATAAAACTGAACTTCCATTCATGGAAACTAGGAATATCAAGAACTGTCAAATAAAATTAAATATCAAGAAAAAGTAATTGATAAATTTAGAGTACATTGGAGCACATCACTAATGATAAATGATGAATTGTTCTTTGCCTGAAATGGAGAATGAGACACAAATGCTCATTATTCATAAATCCATTCAACATTTTGCTTAATGTCCTAGCCCCAACAGTAAGAAAAAAGAAGATATAAAGCTGGAAATGAAGAGATAAAAGGTGCCATTATGCACAACCAATGTGCACATGAATATTGAAAATATAAGAGCTATAATAAATTATTACAAACTGATTTTTTTAGTGTTCCTGGATACTGTAATGAACAAAACAAATATAGTTTTCTAATGTACTAGCAATAAACAGCTTAAGATATTTTAAAATATGCCATTTTAATAACATCAAAACCAAAATATTTTCCATAAATCCATAATTATATGAAATATAAATCTAATGATAGATGAATAAGACCTCTATATAAGAAACCTACAAAATATTATCAAGAAAACCTTTAAAAGTGGAAGAATATACATGGCTTATAGATTTAAAACCTCAAAAGTTTACATAGGTCAAATCACTCTATACAACCCAGTGCATTCCCAGTCAAAATCTGAACAGGTGTGTGTGTGCGTGTGTGTGTGTGTGTGTACACAAGGTTGATTCTAAAATTTACATGGAAATGCAAAAAGCAAAGAATTACCAAGAAAAATGAAGAAAAAACAAATATGGTGACTTATTTTACCAGACATCAAGACTTACTATAGACTTCCAGTAATTAAGACCATGTGATATTGGTTCAAAGATAGACAAATATGCCAATGGAGCAAAATAGGGAATCTACAAACAATCCTGCTAATATGTGGGAATTCAATTTAGGGCAGTCTTTTCAATTAGGGCAGCTAGAGTAATTGGATAACCGTGTGGGAAAAAGTGAAATTTGACCCCTATTTCACAGCATCAGAAAATCAGTTAGTAATGAATTGTAAAAATAAACATAATAAGTAAACGCTCCTAGGCCATAAAACAGAAAACTATCTTATGAATTTATACTGCCTAAAATTTTCTTATATGGGATGCAAGACCATTACATATAAAGAAAAATTAATAAATTGGGCTACATTAAAACTTAGACTGTTTATCAAAAACATCACAGAGTAAAAAGGCAAGTCACAGTATAGGAAACCATTTGAAATATATATGCTTAATAAAGGACTCAGACATGAAATATGTATATTTTGAGAACCACCAAAAATTAATGAGAAAAAGAGAATAAATTATAAAAATGGACAAAAGGCTAGATATTTCATCAAGGAGAATGCCCTAATGACTAATAAGCCTATTATTCATCAATGGTTAATCATTACATAAATGCAAATTAAAGCCATGTTGTAATAAATATCTTAAAATATTTGGAAAATGAAGATACTCAGGAAATGTTTATGGGAGTATCAATTGGTTCAATCCTATAGGTAAGAGAGTTTGGCATTCTGTACTAAAGACAAAAATGTTTGTATACTATGACCCAGAAATTCCAGCACTATAATAGCCCCAAATTGGAAACAAACCAAATATCCTCCAATGGTAGAATGAGTAGTCACATTCAGTGGAAGAATGTAGAGAAAATAAAATAACTACAGCTATAAGTAAGAGTTGGATGTAACAGATATATCAAATTAAAGTAACAAAAGAATATATACCATATGAATCAATTTATTAAGTTCAAATCAGTTAATGAGATGTGTGAATCTTGAATTACCCTTCATTTGAACATTCCACCAGATCCTCATTTGAAAACGGTTTTATTATATAAATGGCACCCACATTTCTGTTAGCAATTAGATTTTTTATTATATGAACATATTGTGTACTAATCAATTGGAAGTATAAAAGATCTTAATCATGAAAGAACAGTAAAAGACATCCTTCTATGATTTTCTTCCTTTTAAATTTATTCTAGTATTATTTCTCATAAATAGAAATATATACGTTTTCATACTTTCATTTTGTTAATAGAATATTGTATCAAGTTCTGAAGAATTGAAATTCAGCATTTCAAAGGTTTTCTTTGTTTTTATGTTCACAGTGTAATAACTTGTCTGTTTTCTTCCCATATGAGAAACCTGTGTGCTGGGGCACCTGGGGGGTCAGTCAGTTAAGCATGTGCCATAGACTCGGGTCATGATCCCGGGGTTCTGAGATTCAGTTCCACGTTGGGGCTCTCTGCTCTGTGAGGAGCCTGCTCCTCCCTCTCCCTCTGATTGCCGCTATGCCTGCTTGTGCAAGCTCTCTCTCTCTCTCTCTCTCAATATATCTGTAAATAAATAAATAAATAAATAAATAAATAAATAAATAAATAAATAAAATCTAAAACAAAAATCTGTGAGCTTAGTAACCTGAAGTCTTCAAACTCTTTTTTTTTTTAGAGATTTATTTATGTATTATTTTAGAGAGAGAAAGAGTCAGGGGAACAGCAAAACAGCAGATGGAGAAAATTTCCAGCAGACTCCTTGACTAGTGCAGAGCCTGACTTGGGGCTCAGGGCTGATCTCAGAACCTTGAGATCATGACCTGAGTTTAAACCAAGTGTTGGGGGAGAACTTGGGTGGCTCAGTGGTTGAGCATCTGCCTTTGGCTCAGGGTGCGATCCCGGGGTCCTGAGATCAAGTCCTGCATCAGGCTCCTCCAGGGAACCTGCTTCTCCTTTTGCCTATGTCTCTGCCTCTGTCTTTATGTCTCTCATGGATAAATAAATAAAATATATTTTTTAAAAAAAACAAAAAACAAAAACCAAGTTTTGGAAACTTAACTGATTTAGCCACCCAGGCACCCCCAAACTTTTAAAATTACAACTGAACAGTCTTTGTGGTCCATAAATAAATTCTGGCTTTCTCAACCCACCCACCCTTAGAGGACATTACATTATATCAAAAGATTTTTAGTTCAGAAATCCAAAGTGTCTGAATAAATATATTCAAGATGCAGAAAATAAGGTTGCCAGATAAAATACAAGAAGCTCAGTTAAATTTTAATGTCAGATAAACAATTTTTACTCTGAGTATGTCCATGCAATATTTAGAACATACTTAACCAAACATATAACTTATTCTTCTAAAATTCAAATTTAACAGTGTCATACACACACACACATGCACACACATGTGCACACACACCCACACCCACACATTAACTCTAGCAGTCCTAGCTGAAAAAAGGCTGTATTTTACTATAGATTTATACATAATTTCTACTATGTTTCTCTAACATCTGTCTCTTCTCTGTAAAAAGAACTTATGGTTATGACCTGAATTTCTATGTCTGTCTATAAAGGAATAGATAAATGAACAACCTAATTAACATTAATTCTATTCATATTTTTGCTTTGAACACTAATTATTTAAAGATTTAATTAAGACCTCGACTTAAAATTTAGTTCATGTGAGTGTTTAGATATCTTAGATTTGTAAAATGAAATATAAAACTGGTACATTTTAATTACAGTTGTAAAATGCACATACCATTTCATTTAAAAATGGAGAGAGAGAAACAGAAACAAACTAAGCAAAAAAGAAACTTACTTTGAAGTGAGGAGTAATTTTGCAAAGTGTTCCTTTCTACAACAAAGAGTAACCCACATTTTTTTATTTAACTGTTACATCTACAAGGAAGAAATATAACTCCCATAATCTTATACTTCTTATGAGGAATAGTAACTAGTGCCCCAAATCCCTGCTATTCAAGCAATCCTCCTTTAGGCAAAGACTACGAAGTACCATGTGTGACTTGATATTTTTTTTCAAGTTTTTGAGTTAAAAATTGAATTAATTTTGGAATTAATTCACTTTCTCTTTGGAATCAGATGACATTGATATAATAATTTAGCAATGTCTAGTTTTTCTGCTAATGAAACAAATACACAAACACCTTTCATACAGACATAAAAAAGCTTGAAATTAGAAATGAGTGAAATTTGGGGCAGTTGGGTAGCTCAGTCAGTTGAATGACCAACTCTTGGTTTCAGTTCAGGTTATAAGCTCAGGGTATTGAGATTGAGCCCTGTGTCAGGATCTGTGCTCAGCAAAGTCTGCTTGAGACTCTCTTTTCCTCTTCCACTGCCCCTTCTCCAATTTGCATGAGTGCTCTAAATAAATAAATAAAATCTTAAAAATTAATAAATCTATAATTCTTTGATCTAAATGAAAAATTATATACAGTGACATGAACATGTGCTTTCTGCAGCTCCACATGTAAAATTATTCTTTTTAAAAGTCTTCTTAAAATAATTATTAGCTCTTGAAGTAGATGCAAATGCTTATTCAGTGGATTTCCTTTTTTTCACATACCCAGGCACATCACACAGCCCTAGTGAAGAATGATAAATGTTGACAAATAATTTGTGCAATTCAGCACTAATCATTAACTTTCCAGAAAAGTTCAAATGTAGTACTTATTTTTTAAATTTTAAGTGCATTTGTGTTTTTTGAGCTCATTGCTGCTTTAAAGAGTATCTTTCAAAAGCACAAAGATCAAATATTATAGCTTTACACTAAAAAATCACTATGATAAGAGATTCCAGACTATTTTCTGTAAACTCTATGGTTGAACCACTTAGCCTCTATTTCCTGTAAAAATAAATTTTACATACAAGTGACCTACAATTTCCAATATTTTCCACTAACGCTACCAATTGGTTGCCTGGAGGCCTTGTGCACTTGAAGCCATTGACACAGGCCACAGCACAACTGGCTTTAGCATCAAGTGGCTGGAAGAATCAAGCAGAATGAAGTACTTTTTTCCATTTATCAACTGAAATCTAGCTTTTCTTGTCAACATGCACTTTGTTGTACCAGCAAGTACCTGCTGGCTCATACTTAGATGTCAATTAATTATGGAAAGATTTGGGGTAGGAGAAATGGTTTATTACAGGTCTTTTTTAAGATTTAATGACATGTTAAAGCCAGCATTCTATTCACTATACATGTCTTTGTGCCTTTTCTCAAACACTATTAGATAAGACCATGATAGAAACTAGAAGCACAAAGTCCAAAAGTATAATAAATTCTGATTTGTCCAAAGTCACCCATAAAGTAGGGTAAATCTAGGATTAAATACAGATGGCCTCACTTCAGAGCTCTTGAATTTCACAAACTTTTAGAAGTAAATGATAATATATGTGGCCTAATGCGTTTAAAGATCACTAAAAATGGACTATTTTGCAACATCCAGACAGACAGATCTATTTTTCTTCCTCCTAGCTAGATTCTTTGTCCTCACACTGGCTAAGAGTTTTACAGGCATCACAATCACTGGGCCAGTCCTTTGTAATGAGGATGAAAGACAGAGAACAATCCCAAAATACATTCTCTATCAGAGTATCAGGTCAGGATATAAACAGGTGGATTGGCAAAAAGAAAACGGGGAAGCTACCTTTAAAAACAGCAGACAAATCTCATAAGATAGCCCTCTGCTTTGCCTTGAACTGAATATCTAAAACCGCCGCTTAGAATTTTTACCTTTTTCACTCTACCATACTATTTTTGGTTTGCAACTATTGTGCCTGGATTATTAAATACTTTACTGAACCCTCTCTTCTTCCTTTTCAGAAGTAGTCTTCAAAACATTGTCAGATTAATATTCCAAAAAACCTCTTTTGTATGAGCCACTTGTTTAGCTCAGAAGTCCTTAAGAGTTTCAGTACTATTCATAGAATAAAATTCACAATAAAGTTCAGGGTCCAACTAATCCTCTTGTCTTCCATAATCATCCACGGCTTCTTTCCACTATACTCCCATCTTCCTCTGCACATATGTATATACATTATATCCTTTGCTCCAAGAATACTAATGTAAATGGTCCCCAAGCCTGTCACCCACATTCATATCACTCTGCCCTCATTCTTACTATTATTTCAAGCTAAAATATTCTCCACCCCACTCTCCATATATAAAAGCATATTTCTTCTTACAGACGTGACTCAAGTCCCACTGCTTGCCTCACCATTTCTGACACAACATAGATCTTGTCTGCCTTGTACCTAAACACCATTGTTATTCATATTGCCTTGTGTCATATTTCACATAAATAAACTTTCTCTTCTCAAAATGAACAGCTTCTTCAGACAAAGACCATTGGATATACCTCACACAGATCTGCAGGTATAGTCAGAGCTTAGAGCTTATAGTCAGAGCTTATAGTAGACCGATGTTCTATTAATAAAACCCATTATTCATTGGTTACTTCTCAAATGATCAATTGTAGGGTGTGTTCATCTACCGCAAGATTGTGACATTTGAACTTTACTCTAGATAGAAAATCAGCACCATCACAGATTGAGTATCCAGCAACAGCAAATATATGAGAGATCTCTGTAACAAAATAAAATACCAAACTAGAAAAAACTTTTGAGGAACTTCTGATACATTTGTTTTCTGGGCTTTTAAACTATTTACAGTGGCTCTTCTTTCCATGAATTTACATTTCCTCATTCAAATTTAATGCAGAATGTGCTTGAATTGTTTCTCATGCCATTATTAGATTAGGTATTGGCTTATCAAGACTAAAATCTAAACTTAAAATAATTTTTAAATATCACTTCTCATATTTTAACACTGTTGAAGTAAGGCATGACACACTATCACAGAGCTTTGTTCTAAATAACTACAGGTGTAGAAAAGGCAAAATAGTTTTTTATTCACTCCCTGATTCCAAAATCAGGGCTACAGTGATGCTCTGGTCTCAATGTCAAACAGATACTCATCAGAAATGTTGACACTCAGAGAAACGCTGTCAACACATTTTTAAATATTAAATTGAATAAATGCATATCGATGTGTTTTATTCATTTCCATTCACTGAATGTAAGAGTCATGGATCCTATGAGAATCAATGGGAGCTTTCACATGAAAATGAGTTAAAAATAGTAATGGCAATAATAATGATCATTTCACAAATGAAGATAAAGGAAGAAAAAAGATTTGTGTCAAACAGACCATACCAACAACAACAACAACAACAACAAATGAGAACAGCTAATTAGGGAAATTGTATCATTATTTTTAAAAATGTAAATATTTGATGAAGTGGAATCTGTCTTTTAAAAATGCTTAATAAAATATGTAATATTACCTATGGGAAAAATTAGGAATAAGAATTATTCACTCAAAATATTAACTGTGAGGCTAAATTCCATTGTTAGAAAGTGAAACATCTGCCCTAAGCCAATAGCTTTCTGGTTCATTCTGAGAAAGAATATTAATTAAATGTGAAATAATTTTCAAACTTTTTATTTCCTAAAACTAAAACAGAACAGAGCACAAATTAACCAAGAGAAAATAATTTTCACTTAATATTTTCCAAGTCTTACTTTTTTACCAGAAGTCAATTGATAATGAACGACTTGATGAAATGAATGGAGTTAGGATAAAGAACAATTATGTGGCTTTAGAACTAGGAGCTATCTTATTATCTGGAACTGTGGTCCAGAAGGATGACTTTGGTTACTAAAATGCCAGGCAAATCCACAGAGAATTCCAAAATCCCACTAATCATATTGCTGTTCTCCTGGTACAGATTGATAGTAAAATGACTAGAGCTCATTTGACTATCTACACTCTGTGAGACAAGCATAAATACTATTATAAGATTGCTCTACAATTAAGATGCTCTACATGTGAAACCAGCAGAGCCCAAGGAGAAGGATAAAGGCAAAGTAACTAAAATAACGTTATACTTACTGTGTACATTATACTTACTGTGTGACTATGGATTACCCAGGTTTCCCAAAACTTAACTGTATCTGATCTAAAATCAGTCTACAATACTATATTCCATTTTCTTTTACCATCCTGATTGTATTGCAAGGATGCAGGCTACTAACTTCTCTTGAGGAAAGGAAGAGTTTATTTTGATATTTGGCTCCCACTGGTCTATATGGTTAAAAAGGTAAATGATAATGTAGTTCAGATGGCTTTCAGTGGAGTTGGGCCTTTCTCAACCAAAGTGAAAGTTTATAATTTTATCATTAAAAACGAGGCCAATGAAAGGATTTTAGTGTTCTATTAATGAAGAAAATAGAATATCTGAAAAGCAAGGAAATGAAGCTCTAAAAATTAGCAAATAAAAATCTCTATATTAGAAAAATCCAGACATACATTTTTATAGTTTCATGTTAGTTCAAATCTGTATTTCAGGAAATGAGGGGCAGATTTTTAAAAATATGGCATAGGAGGTAAAATAGCAAACTGGCATAAATTAAAGGCTATGATTGAATATACATAGAAGCAAATATACAGACACTGTCAAGACCAGAAGAAAAATAGGAAGTAGTAAAAGCTATGTTGTTGCATTGTAACATACATGGATCTGACTTAAATTTCCCCCTCTCAACACTGTCTTTATGTCCACCTATACCCGCTCTGTTCCCATTCACAATCATAGATTATATAAATGGTAGGCATCCAATTCAAACCTCTTTCTTTCTTTCTTTCTTTCTTCTTTCTTTCTTTCTTTCTTTCTTCTTTCTTTCTTTCTTTCTTTCTTTCTTTCTTTCTTTCTTTCTTTCTTCTTTCTTTCCTCTTTCTTTCTTCTTTCTTTCTTTCTTTCTTTCTTTCTTTCTTTCTTTCTTTCTTCTTTCTTTTTTTCTTCTCTCTTTCTTTTGTAGCAATTTTTAAAACATAAGTGTCCGTGCATATGTAGTCAGGTGTCTTTGGTCCCTGAAATTAATGGTTACACATCTGTACACCCCAAGTTATTCTCTGATTTAGGAATCTTTGTGAGTTTCTCAGATTATGCTTACCATGGTCTTCTTGCACCTGTCTTTTCCCAAACCTCTACACAAGAAGCAAACTTTTCTACTCTACTTGATGTCTTCTCTCTCTCTCTCTCTCTCTCTCTCTCTCTCTCTCTCGCTGCACAAAGTCCTATGTTTTCTCTTTAAGGCTTTGTTTCTATTCCCTAATGTCGAAAAACAAGTAAACTTTCTTCCCATACCCCCTGGCCAATCCTACAGAAAACATTCTTATCAAATGTAAGACCTCTTTGGGGGTTAGCCCCAGGCCTTGGAATTTGAGGTCTTGATTTATGTTGTCTTACCTCTAGAGTTCTAGAAGAACAATTCATATTGACTTGATTTTCAAGCATACAGTTTAATCAACATTTGTTAGATGGGTATCATGTGCCAAGCTCTAGGCTGGCTCTGGGAAAATAGAGGTGAGTAAGACAAAGACCACTTGCTCTGGTGGCCTACTGAAGGAGGTAGGCAAATTCATTCACTGTTTCCTCAGTGATGCCAAAGCAATAGCAACAGGTGGCTGTGTCAACAAGTACTTCTTGCCTTTGTGAGATCTGAGGCTGGGTTTTACAGCTGTCTAGCACAGCATTGAGACAATGCCTGCCAGCCATTTGACACAAAGCTGCTGGAAAAAAAGACCCTGCACCAACTTTTCTGCTCTGTTCCATCCTATTATCCTCCTTAGCTATAACTCCTTCTGACCGTGGACCTTTCTTTCCCTCTCCTTGTCACTGCATCTGATGCTGGTATCATACTTTCACACCTGACATTCTGCCACCGGTCTCTGTCTTTTCATCTCTCTTTGCCAAGAGGAGTGGTATGAATTCAATTGAGAGATGAAGCCATGGTGTCTTTATTTTTTAAGAAAGAAAGATTAGAGAAGAGAAGCGAGATTGAAAATGGAATATGCATCTTTAGAAAAGAATAACTCAGATTTCTAATTCAAGAAAATCAAGAAAAAATTATTTTTGAATCAGATTTACAGCTATATGTCCATCTACAAATGCTCAAGGTCATAAGCAGTCATTACCAAGAAAGGAAAATAGAGCCTCTATCGCATTTTCCCCTCTCCCTGGGTATTATTAGTCTAGTAACAATAAGATGCTAAGGAAAAGAATGTCCTTTACTTCCACGTTAGATCATCTTGACCCTCATTTACAATGATGCAAAATCCCCGATTTTGTCCTGTTCATTCAAGGCCAATATGCCAATGTTTAGAAACTATTGCATTCTTTTCAGAGCCCTTTTATAGCAAAGGTGTCCCACACACTCGCCTAAAAGTGTATTTATATAGTTGTAGCTGGCTCCCTGGGGAGGAGCCTAGTATCACTAGTTCAGGGCAGCAGTGATAGCTGTTATCTGGGAAAAGAAATAAGAATCAGGATGATACAGAAGGACGTGTGTGTAAATCCCCGGGAGGATTTGGGCAACTGACAGGCATTGTGTTAAATCTGCTACATGGAGCATAACATCGGCTAGAGAAAATATTGCAGATTTTGTCAATATCTGAAAAAAAATTATAGGTAAAAAAGAGAAAGAAGGGTGCCTAAGTGGCTCAGTCAATTAAGAGTCTGCCTTCAGCTCAGGTCATAATCCTGTGTCCTGGGATTGAGGCCTAGGGCTCCCTGCCCAGAGGGGAGTCTGCTCTTCCCTCTCTCTCTGCCCCTACCCCCTGCTCATGCCTCTCTCTCTGTCTCTATCCCAAATAAATAAATAAATAAATAATATTTAAAAAAAAAGAAAGAAAATAAAAATCCTTCTATCAGAGAATATCTGTCATACTAAAAATAGAAGTTAAAGCCTTTATAGGATTCTCCTCACAGGCCTTTATCAAGAACACACACCTGCTTCACTGAGTATTCTCCTTGTGGATGGATTTTAGTTCCACTGTGATATGTGCAATGACTGCTATTATCTTATGTGAGAATACATTTAAATGCCATGCCAGCTCAAATAAAAATAGGGGACATCTGGATGGCTCAGCAGTTGAGCCTCTGCCTTTGGCTCAGAGCGTGATCCCGGGGTCCTGGGATCAAGTACTCCATCAGGCTCCTTGCAGGAAGCCTGCTTCTCCCTCTGCCTATGTCTCTGCCTCTCTGTGTGTCTCTCATGAATAAATAAACTTAAAAATATTTTATAAATAAATAAATAAATAAATAAATAAATAAATAAATAAATAAAATTAGACTCTGCTGTTAGAAGGAGTAGCATGCTACAAGGTTTGCTTGTTTAGCTTCAAATTTCCCTTAAGGTATATAATGAGCTGAGGTAAGAAGGGATCTATTATGTACTAGAGCTTAAAGTTGAAAAATGACTTTCATTTCCTGGGTATGCTAAAATGAGAGCCTATGCATGTGTTCGTGTGTGAGTGTGTGTCTAGCAATAGACACCAATAGGTACACAGAAGCAATTTTGTTTATAACACTCCTTTCCTTGAGTTCACTCATGCATGTGGTAAATTACATGACCTGCAATGAATTCATGTACACTGGGATAAAAATATGCAAGGGTGGGAAGGCCCCTGGGAAGGTAGAAAGAGATGCTGTAAGTACAAGCACTGCTTATTGCCTCATCCTTTCTTGACCTTTTCTTCATTTAAGGTATTGCAAATACCCAGAGCAAGGCTATTAAGTTAGCAACATGAGAAATAGTCTCTCTTTTCATGCAGCTGAATGTACCTGGGAAAGTAACCCTAATTTACTACCTACACTAACGCTGCCAGAAAAAACTAGGGGTGGGGGGGTGGGGGCAGCCCAGGTGGCTCAGCGGTTTAGCGCCACCTTCAGCCCAGGGCCTGATCCTGGAGACCTGGAATTGAGTCCCCCCTCAGGCTCCCTGCATGGAGCCTGCTTCTCCCTCTGCCTGTGTCTCTGCCCCCCTCTCTCTCTCCCTGTGTCTCTCATGAATGAATAAATAAATAAAAATCTTTAAAAAAAAAAAGAAAAGAAAAAACTAGGGGGTATAATAATGTGATTTAGGATCATTTATTCAAAGATCCCATTCATATTTTGTTTCTTTATCTCTTTGCTCCATTTGGTATTGAATAATATTTTACAACCTTCAAAAGGAGGGAAACAAATACTCCTCTGCCTCTAATACTCACTTGTTACTGCTAAGGAACAGAAATAAAAGTGCTCACAGTCGGCGAGACACAAACCAGAATATCTTGGGACCAAAGCCTTAATTTGAGTAAACATCATATTGTTTGGTTTAATCTGCAAATCAATCAATGATAGTTGATTGAAGAAAGGTTGCTTACCAATTGGATGAAGCTGGAAGCAGGTTGTTGCTAACTCCAGGGGCATACATAAGCCCATCACCACCCTACAGAGTTGTCATCAGTGTGGGGTTGTGCGTGTAATGATGACTGTGCACTCGGCCACCAGACAGTCAGGACATGGTTGAGAGGCAAGTAGTCTGTGTGGGTAACACAATCTCATTCTATCCAGATAAACAGTCTCTAGGAAGACCAATGTATTCTCTAGTAGAAAGGAAAAAAGGCACCAAAAACAGAACACACACAGAGCTGCAGGGGCTGTGATCTTAGGGTCAGGGCAGAAGCTCAGGAGCTCTCCTAAGCAGTGACTGGCTAGTTGGAGTTTGTGATAAATCTAGGGCAGTGCAAATGCCAGAGTCTTCTCCAGACTCGACCAGAGCTTGACGGTCCCTATCTTCTTGTTAACCTTATAGGGTATGACATCATCAACCATTAGCAAATGCAGAGTGTGCAGTGCTATGGTCCTACGGCAGTCACTCTGATAGGTCACGTTCTCCTGTCTCACCAGTTTGTGTGGCCATTCTATCTAAGAAGCACCACAAATGCTGTACACAACAGAGCCTTTAAGTAGCCACTTCTCCATCTCCAGAGGTTTAAAGGATTGGGTAAGAATTTGACTTTAATTTGCTTTGGATAGAGGCTAATTACAAGGATATGTGTTCATGGGGTCTTAGTTCTTTGGTACATGGGATTTTTTTTGTATACATTCCTCTAGGGCTTATCTTTCATTTCCTACTGTTCCCACCTTCTCATCTACTTGAGATCGGGTTTATCTGAAAGTGATTTTGGCTTATGCATCTATAATTATGCTTATTTAATTTCTCTGTAAGGATAGGAACAATGTGTTAGCCTTATCAGTGCAAACTTGGCACTTCTTACCATCAGATTTTCAGCTTCCATTAGGATCATAGCAAGCTAAGCTAGAGGAAGAAAAAAAAATAAACTCTTTCTAAAGGTCAGTCTTCTTAATTAAATGAAAACTCAGGCAGCAGCATTATAAAATGACATGACTATAGCCCGTGCTCTTTCTGAAGAGAACCTACAGAGTATCAAGCTGACCCTTCTGAAAGTAGGGCAAGCTGAATTATTTTCCGATGGGTAGGAGGCTACAGAATTAAAATGGTGGTTCCTTTTTTGCAAACAAATGGAATTGATTGTGAGTGACTATGGCCATAATGGAGGCTTCAAATCTTGCAGCTGTGCTCCATGTCCAGCCCACCTCATTCTCCCATCATTGTCTTTGACTTAGTACGACTGGCTGCCATTTCCTTGCACTTTCTGCTTTTGCTACCACTGCCCTTCAGCCAAAGCCACTGTGGAGGGGAAATCAATAAAGAGGCTCAAAGCTAGGTGTTTTCACATTTAGGAGTTCATGTAAACCCTCGGAGGAAAAGGTATCACCATCTCTTTTCATAGAAGAGCAAACTAAAGTTCAGAGAGGTTAATAATTTTGCTCAAGTTCCCGCAGTTAGTGAATTGTCAGGCCCTGTCTCCAGTTGCCCATTCTCTTTCTATAAGAGCTAATTTCTCTGGTTCTGTTTCCACTGCCTATATTCAGGAATCTTCTGGATGGCATCTGAGGATGGCACTATACCCACTCAGTATCACAGCAAAGTCTACTCCATCTAAACTCTTAGCCTACCTCTGTCCTAGCCTGCTTTTTTTTTCCTGCTTTTGTTATTGTTTTCTAATAGATAAGACCACTTTTAGTTGGTAAGGAGCTCTGTGAAATCCTCACAAGAGTAAGTGAAGCCAAATGTTTTCCAAAATAGTAAGAAAACTGTAAGAATTAAGACTTCTCTACTTCGATGACCATATGATTCTGGCTTCAAATGAACAAAAGATTCCAATTAATTATACTTATTAAAACTCTTGGAATTGAAGGGTTGTTTTTTCAGAGATGAATATGTGTTGAGGTACAGCTGCCAAACTATACATCTCCATGGGGCACCATTTGCATTGAGCTCCAGGGAGAGTCATTGAGATAGTGTGATGTGGTGACATCTTCCAAAACAGAAGGTGGTGAAGTAATAAGATGTGAAGCAACGGTTTGCATCTCTAGCTGCAATTAGAATTGCCAGGGGAGTTTTTAGAATCAATGCCTGAACTTCGCTTGAGGCGATTAAGTCAGAATCTCTGGAGGGTGAGGTAGGCATCAGTCATGTTTTAAACCCACGGGCTTAAACTGTGGGATCTGGAGCAATGGAACCTGATTTGGAATTCCAAATATTAAACTATCTAACCTTTACGCTCCTCTATAATATGAGGCTATGATTTGTTCTTACTTTATAGATCATGAATCTAACCCCATCATTGCTCTTCTAGTAAACATGTAAAAATGATGATCAGTTCTTCTTAAGAAAAAAAATCACTGCTTTTCTAATACTTTACTCTTTTGAAAAATCAAAGAAAAAAAAAAGAATACAAAGGTCCCCCTTTGTCTGTGGTTTCACTTGCCATGGTTTCTGTTACCTGCACTCAACTGCAGTCTGAAAGCAGATGATCCTCCTCCTGGCGATATCAGGAGGTCAATGGTAGTCTATTGTCACATTGTCTACGTCATTCACTTCACATGATCTCATCATATGGGGCTTTTATCATCTGAGATCATCACAAGGAGAGGAAAGGTGAGTACAGTAAGGATAAGATATTTTGACAGAGAGAGACTACATTTCCATGACTCTTCTTATAATACATTGTTACTATTCAGCTTTTAATTACTTATTGTTGGGCAGCCCTGGTGGCTCAGCGGTTTAGCGCTGCCATCAGTCCAGGGTGTGATCATGGAGACCCGGCATCAAGTCCCACGTCAGGCTCCCTGCATGGAGCCTGCTTCTCCCTCCGCCTGTGTCTCTGCCTCTCTTTCTCTCTCTCTGTGTGTCTCTCATAAATAAATAAGTAAATAAATAAATAAATAAATAAATATTAATAATAATAATTACTTATTGTTGTAATCTCTTACTGTGTCGAATTTATAAGTTAAATTTTATCATAGGTATGTGTGTACATGAAAAAAACATAGCATATGTAGAGTTCAGTATATCCATAGTCTCAGGCATTCAGAGGGGGGTTTTGGAATGTATTCCCTGTGGATAAGGCATTGTAATATACTACCAATTAGGCCCAATCTTTTCTCAGAGATTAAAGAGATATGTAAAATAGATTATATAAGAGAACTCAGAAGATAATTCATCCAGTCAAACCTGCAGAAATCTTACTAAACTCTGAACATGCAGAGTCTACTAAAACCTAGCCAAGATCTGAAATGGAAACGCTGCCATTGGAGTTTTGCCCTTGGCTAATGTATCTTTCATTCTAATGATACTCTGCTTTACCTGGCTCATACGAATTACTTCAACTCTCTCAAACAGCATGCCTGAATTTATAGTGACCTGTTAGCTACCTGTAGTGACCTCAGGTACTTCATAGTTAACCTTCTCTTAAGCAAACCTCTTTACATTTTAAGCCCAACCAATAGCAAGTTCTATCAATAATGTTCCATAAAGGTCTCTCAAGTATGAATCCTCTTCTCCATCTTCTTTCCAAGGCTGAGAACATTTCTTTCTTGCACTGCTTTACTTACTACCAGTGTCTAATTAATCCTCTGTGTGCTATTAGAAATAACTTTCAAAAAAAAAAAAAAAGAAATAACTTTCAGCAAAACAAATACTCACAAACCACCCTCTGCTTTAAAATTCCCTTTATTTATGCTCTATTGCCTATAGAATCAGTCCAATGTCCTTAGGTCAGAGGACCTAAAATTCAGTTTTCAGAATCTTATTCCTACCCATCCCTTCTTTCATAAACATCCTGAAAGCATTCTGAATTCCACATCTCTGCACATGCCAATGTGTCATTGCATATGCTGTTCCCTTCACTTATTTTACTGTTCTCATATTTTTTGCCTCATTAACTCCTAATTATCTTTTAAGTCTGAGATCAGACACCATCCCTGTGATGTCCTTTCCTGACTCTTTCAAGCAGCCTATGTCCTTTCCCCTTCTGTGCTCTATAATATCTCACTTAACTCTGCCTAAATATGATTGATCCCAAATATCTTTCTCACCCAAAAGACAGAAGGTTCCTTAAGAAATCAGACTCACTAGACTGTGATGAGGGTCTAAAAAAGTGCTAGTGGAAACAAGAACTCAGACTATAGATGAATGAATGAAGTATTAAATGCATAGATGTTTCATTAAATGTGGATTGAAAAATGGAGCTTCATCCTTATGGAAAATCTTCATTGAAGCAGAAATTTTTTCTTCTCCCATATGCAGCATCAATGTGACCTGGAAGAGCCATGAAACGTCTGGGATTGATCTTGAGTTTAATTGTTGAGTTAAAGAGGAAAAAAAAAAAACTGTACTGCTCAGACGTTGGTATTGACGTAAATATAAAATTAAAGGAAGGAAATGTGGTGTAAGTCTATTTGTGACCGTCTCTAGTGCATAATGCTTGAATATGAATGATGAAACTTGGACATGTCAGATCATGGGGAAAAGGGGAAAAGTCCCTTGTGAACTTTGTTCTCAATATGTACTTTGCTTTTAGACAATGAAGATTGAACGAAGGATTCTAAGATGATGGGAAATCAGTTTGGAAACGTTTTCTTTCCCTGAAATTCCAGATTAATCACATTTTAAGGAAGCTAAATTACTTAATAAAAAGTGATCTTTACTGAGATGATTAAAAATTCGCTATTCATGACGCTCTGGGATGATGGCAGAATAGGAAGCACCAGGAATCTGTCCTCACACTTAGACAACATTACGCTGGAAGAATCCATCGGATGTAACTCTTTTTGAACTATGAACTCTATGGAAAGCTTGCAACTTCCAAAGAAAGGCATGGACAGTCTGTTTCAGCTCTTAGCACAGTAGCAGCTACCCATACCTACTCCCTGCTGCATGGCAGGCATTGAACATATTCCCAGAGAAGCTTACACACAGTTGGTGGAAGCCAAGTTGGGCAAAATGGACTCTGTCCTCCAAATATTAAGGATCTGTGTTCTGACCTCTGGTTGCTGCTGCTGATCGTACAGATGCAGACAAAGAGGTAGCAGTCATTATAGTTTTACTTATCCCCATTATTGCAAGTCCCTCCCCCTCTGGCTGATATGACTTCCAGCAGACTTAAAGGGCCACTTCCCCTTTCCTGTCTCCTCCTCCTCCTCCTCCTCCTCCTCTTCTTTTCTCTTTCTTCTTCTTCTTCTTCTTCTTCTTCTTCTTCTTCTTCTTCTTCTTCTTCTTCTTCTTCTTCTTCTTTCTTCTTCTTCTCCTTCTTCTTCTTCTTTTCATTTTCCCCTTTTTGGGATCCAGACATTAAAGACTAGGACATTCAAAATTACTGCAAATATAGGAGATAATAGAAATTAACCACACATGCCCAGCAAAAGACCCAGAAAAGACCTGGGATGACTTTATGTTTAACTCTCAGGCTGATACTAAAAGCTAGTATCATTATGACTTTTTAGTCTACAGAAATCAAACAGAAATAAAACAACAAAACTCAGAAAATCTTGGGAAAGGAAGAACAGCCTGATTTCCTGTGTTTTCAGATTTTTAGGTTCAAATTTCCAGTTTTCAACAAAAAAATCATAAGGCATATAAAGAGATAGGAACTTATGGCCCATTCCAAGGAAATAAATAAATCAACAGAAGTGTCACTACAAAAGAATTGATGGCAGATATACTAGGCAAACTTTTAAATAGCCATCTTAAAGATGCTCAAAGAACTAAAGAAGATTTGGAGAAAATGTAAAAAAAAAAAAAAGGAAATATCAACAAAGAGAAAACCTAAAAAGAAATTCTTTAGCTGAGAAGTACATAATCAAAATGTTTTTTTTGGAATTCAAAGGCAAATCTGAGTAAGCAGAAGAAAGAATCACCACCCTTAAAGCTAAAATAGTGAAAATTATTAAGTCTGAGAAAGAAGAAGAAAAAAAGATTGAAGAAAATTGAATAGAGCTTAAGGGAAATACAGCACATTATCAAGTGGACCGACATACACATTATGGGAGTCCCAGAAAGAGAAGAGACAGTTATATGGGCAGGAGAATATATAAAGAAACAATGCCTAAAAATTCCCCAAATTTGGTGAAATATATGAATATGAACATCCAAGAAGCTCAACAAACCCTGAGTAAGATGTACTCAAAGAGGCTCATATTGAGACATAATAAAATTTTAGAAAGACAAAGACAGAGGGAATCTTGAGAGCACAAGAGAGAGACAAGGGATCTTCATTAAGATTTCTCTCCAGAAGTTTGATGGCCACAAGGCAGTGTACTGATATATTCAAAGTGCTAAAAGAAAACAACTGTCGATCAAGAATCCTACATCAGGCAAAATTGTCCTTTGAAAGTGAGGGAGACATTAAGATATTCAGGATAAACAAAAGGTGAAGGAGTTCATTACCTCTAGACCTGCCCTGCAAGAAATGTTCAAAGGAGTCCGCCAAGATGAAATGACAAGATACCAGATAGTAACTCAAAGCCATATGGCCAAATAAAGATCTCAATAAGGGAAAATACAAGGGAAATTATAAAAGCTTGTAATCTTTTAACAACAACAAGCTTGTGGAGTTTGTAACTTCACTTTATTTTCTGCATGATTCGTGAGACTAATACATTTTTAAAAAAACAATCATTAATGCAAAAGCTAGTATCATTACAACTTTAGTTTATAACTCCTAATTTTGATTTCTATATAATTTAGGAGACTGATGCATTCAAAAGAATTATTAGGTTATATTTTGGGACACACAATGTATAAAGATGTAATTTTGTGACATCAGCAACCTACATGGGAAGGGATGTAGCTATAAGGAGCAGAGTTTCTGAATGTTATTGAAAGTAAGCTGGTATAAAAAAAAAAAAAAAAAAAGAAAGTAAGCTGGTATAAATTCAAAATAGTGTACTTTAACCTTAGAATGTTAAGTATAATCCCCCAAGGTAACCACAAGGAATATAGCTATAGAACATAAACAAACAAACAAACAAAATGACAAGAGAATTTAAACCAAAAAAAAAAAAATCAACTAAACACAAAAGAAAGCAGTAATATAGAAAATCCAGGACAAGAAAAGTTATAAACATAGAGAAAACAAAAAGGAAAATGACAGAAGCCTCTCCTTATTAGTGATTACTAATGTAAATGAATAAGCTCTCCAATCAGAAGACAGAGATTAGAAGAATAGATAAAATCACACATTCCATTACATGTATATTCAGTTTATATAATATTCACCTTAGAACCAAAGAAATAGACCAAAAGTGAAAAGAAGGACAAAGATACTCCATGCAAATAAAAACCAAAGAAAGCAGGGATGGTTGTATTAATATCAGATAAACAGACTTTAAATCACAAAAGATTATGAGACAAAGAAAGGCGTTATATACTTTTTAATCCTCAATACAGCAAGAAGACACAATGGTTATAATTGTTTATGCAACTGATGATAGATCATGAAAATATATGATGCAAAAACTGACAAAATCGAGGAGAGAAATACACAATTCTACAATAATATAGACTTTGATACTCCATTCTCAGTAATGGATAGAACAACCAGACCAAGGATGACTAAAGAGACATTAATAATACCAACTAGATAAATAAACCAACTAGATAGACATACAAAGAAAAGACTACAAAACAACAATAGCATAACACATTCTTCTCAAGCGTACATAGGACATTTGCCAGGATAGAGCATGTTAGGCCACAAGTTAAGTCTCAATAGATATAGAAAGATAGATATCATACTAATTAACTTTTCCTATCACCTTGGAAGTTACAAATCATTAACAGAAGTAAAACTGGAAATTTCATAATTCTGTGGATATTAAGCAATGCGTTCTTTTTTAAAAGATTTTATTCATTTCTTTGTTTGTTCGTTTAGAGATAGAGAGCATGAGTAGAGGAGGGGCAAAAGGAGAAGGAAAGTAAAAGGCAGACTCCCCTCTGAGCAGAGAGCCTGTTATGAGGCTTGACGTGGGAGCTTGATCCGGGATTCCAGGATTCTCTCTCTCTCTCTCTCTCAACTAAATAAAAATAAAATCTTAAAAAAAAAGAAGTAAAAAGGCTGTAATTGATTTACTCCCTCCAGCTGCAAGACAGGCTAAGGACAAGCTCTTATGTTTCTTCTCTTACATTTCACTTACCATTGCTAGGGACACTGCAGGCTGATGTGTTCACCTCAGATCCTCTTCAGAAAACTGAAAATTATGAATAGGGCCACCATGAGAAAGAAAAGAGGATACACCATGGGCCATTATTACTAAAATAGACACACATAAGTCATGGTCATCACCAAAAGAAGTTTTCTGGGATTGCTACTCAAGACTGCTGATGTTACAAACCAACTTTCCTCAACAGTGACCACATGCTAGAATGGCCTGGTAAGCTAAAAAAACAAGACAAAACAAACAAAAAACTCAGACTCCGCCCCCTAGAGATTCAGATTTAATTGGTCTGAAGTAGACTTGGATATTTTGTGGTTCTTTTGTTTTTGTTTTTATGTTTTATTACTTCCTAAATGACTATAATGTGATCTGGAGCTTAGGACCACTTTTACAAAAAGAAAATTTCCAAACTATGCTGCATGCTTATTTTTTGCTAAAATAACTAATTATGACTACACTGTGAACTAGTAAGCTTCTCTTTCCTTGAAATCCAGGGGCATTTTCTGAATGCTTTCATCTCATTCATCTGACAGCAAAAACAAAAACAAAAACTATTTGTTTCTAACACACATTTGAGGTACTCTGTAACAACTTTTACATCTTATTTTATTTCATTTTAGCCATGACCTTATAGGGAGCTCAAGTTAGCCTGAGTCCAATGTCATTGATCCAAAGTCTAAAATCATACCTTTTTCATTGCACTTCACAAAAGGCATTTTAGTATCTTGTCTACAGTTGGTACCATGCTATTTGAATGGAATGAAACTTAAAGGAATATTAAGCGTTTAACAACCTCAGCCTTTTCTCCTGCATTCATGGAAGAACACTTACTTATTCCAGAGACACAAAAACTTTTCCACTGCTATTGTTTTTCTCATGTCTGCTATGAGTGAATCTTCTGGCAATACTACTTACTCAGCTTTTGAGAAGATACAGTGAGGATGTACCTATCTTCCTAAATCCTTACATCTTATTTTAATAGACTGTTAACATTCTTAGTTGTCATCATAGCAAAGCTTTAAGATTTCTTCTGTTTTCATAATCAAAGCACCTCATGAAGCACTTGAGTGAATGACGGGATTTCCCAAAGACAAGTTCAGGCACTTCTGATAATAGTCCCAGAATAGAGATGTCGGAATGAACAAGTGGAAAGAATCCTGGAGTTGCATTTGGAACATACAGACTACAACTGATTTGGAATGCTTTCAAGCTGTGTGACCTTAAGCAGATCATTTAACACTTATGAGTCCCAATGTCTTTGGAGATGGTAGTTTCTGCCCCAGTTAGACCACAAAGAGATAAAGAGAGCACATAAGAGGCCCTCTTTGGAGGCATATTTTTTACTTTTGAAAAGCACAGTACAAGGGGATATTTTTCCTCCCCTTCCTTCTGTCACTGGTCTCCATCCCTCTCTGCAAGGTCCTGGGACTTTCTAAGCACCAGCAGAGCTGACTCAGCTCTGTGGCAGCAGAAGATTCCAAGTGGCTGAATAAAGCACCCAATGCAGACAGGCAGAGGTCAGAAATCAGCCAGGGATAAAGGAACCAGGAAAGATAGAGATACGATACGGTAAAAGAATCAGAGAAAGGTAATGCATGCCTCCACTATGCTTTCTAGAATTTCTTTTGCAAATTAGTAAAAGTATTTATTTCTCATAAGGATATATACTTGATTCTAAGTTTCCTTTATAGAGTAATCAAGAACTTCTGAGAAGTAACAGAGATAAGGCTAATCAAAAAAGCTAAAATAGGAATAGGAAGCTCATTTGAAAAAACAACCATATTGGGAAAGAAAATCAACACTTGATCCCCAGATGCTGAAAACACATGACCAATTACAACCAACAATACAGCACTAGGAACAGAAGGAAGGGAGACAGCGTCAGGAGGCCTAAGACACTTATGGACATTTGTCAGACTTGCTGTAAAGGAAAGTAGATGAGGTAAAGTAAAATGAATGTTTCTAACACGCGATCAGAAAACAGCATGAGCCCAGGGAAGCTTCTTACATGTCGCTTAATTCTGCACATTAAATTAGCTTCTTGGCGACTATAACTCTTGGTCAAGAGCTGTACTATTGTTATGTCAAATAATTTTCAGTACATTTCACAAGATGATTACTATTTCATGCCTTCCCACCATCATCTGCAGATTGGAAAATAGAGATGCAGAGAGGCAAAGCACCAAAGTGCACTGAGTCTAACAGGTTGTTTGTTTACACGTTATTTTCCTTTCTTCCCTTAGAACCAAAGATTTGCCTTGGTTTAATAATTAACCATAGAAGACTGCACTTTTCTTTTAATGAGCAAATAGTAAAGGAAAAGATTGAAAAATTCCCTCTCTATCTCCTTGGTGTCAAGTAAGTAAAAAAACTGGGGGAATTTTATGGCCCTATCTAAACTATTCTTATAGCCAGGAAATCGTAAAAATTAAATTTCCAGTGTAAAGAAGCAAGTTTCTAAATTAATAATAGAAAAGTTATAATTACTTGTAAGGAAATATTGTTTTATTAGAAGATATCAAATGGCAGTATATTTAGTCAATTAATATGTATGTCACAGAATTATTTTAGAATCCATGTTTATTTGGAAAAAGTATGACGCCTTTAACAAAAATACTTTTATTTTGCAGTAAGTATAAAAATAAAAATGTAAATGAGTAGTTTATGTAATTTCTAATGCTAAAATAGCACTGAATTATATCACTGGTGATATTGACAATCTTAATTAAGAAGTCACTTAATGATCATGTTAACAAATCTGGCATATTTTTTTAGGCAGATTGACACTACTCAAGACACAAGCATAACTGATGTTCCTTCAATAAGATGCAGAGTAGAATCTGTGAAGGAACATCTGATGCCTATGATAAAATTAAGGTCAAGGACTTGGTAAAATATGTTATAAACTGTAACAGATGTTCCCAGATGAAATCACATTTCTATTAAAAACTATACAGATGCTCAGTCGATAGAACCCAGAATCTCAGAATTGTAGAACCAGAAAAGGATTTTTAGAGACTAGCCATTCCCATCATTTTAAAGCAGAGGAATTGGCACACAAATGTTAAAGTGGGGAGCACAACATTCCACAGTTGGTTATGTGTCTGGACTAGAACTTAAGTCCTTTCTACCATTCCAGATTGTCTGTCATTATGACAAATGAAGGGACATTTTAATATCTTACTTAAAAACATATTTAGGGTAAATTGTGTTGTGTGGTAAAATTAGGTACAGGAATATTAACAACATAGACCATTGCACGTTTTGGACCTTTCCTGATTCCTGCTCCTGGATATTGCCCAGCCTTATATTGTCTCTTAAAGTGCAAATCCTGGGAATCTACCATTCTCCAGGCATTATAAAGATGCCAAACTAATATTAAATCTGCAATGCATTTTTAAAATTTCAGTAGTACTATTAGGAATCAGCAAATATTAGCACCACACTAAATTGTGGGTGGTACCTCCTTAAATTCACATGATGAATAAACACTTTCTCAGTTGATCTTTCACAAGATTTAATATTATCCAGAGTTTGGATGCTAATACTAAACTTCTGTGAATCACAAAGGGTTTGGCAACAAATGGGCAAATACTTAACACTACTGAAATAAAAAAGCACTACACTGAATTTCACATGCTTTCTTTCATAGATAAATCAAGTCGACAGTGGAGCAACACACTTAGAGGAAAAAAAAATATATTCTAAGATGCTTATAATTTATCACTTGTGATTTTTAAGACCTTATCATAGACTGTGAACTATAAAATATGAATTCTATTATAATCTCTTTTATTGTGTCAGGAGGGATTTTGACCCCAGATTTTCACTGACCAACTGGGATAGATTTTGCAGAACATAAACACCAATAAAATGAGGAGAAAAGACTGACTTTAATCCCATTAATAAAGATCCAAAACTAATCATCTCTTCCCATTTCAACCAATGGCAGAACTAGCCATTGTTGCCATAACCTACAAGTTAATATGGACTCCTTACTTGTACCCATTCCCCACCTTAAAAAAAAATATATATCATTCAACTTTATTAAGACTACATCTCACTATCTTAAATTTACTTCAGTGGCTCTCAAGTGTATGGCTATCAGAATCCCCTGGGGGAAATTTGTATTGTTAAAAATATAAAGGCCCACAAGCTCCCCTACTTCAAGGAGCCTGTGCCTCTGTGGGCATTATTAGCTGTCCATGTGATGATGATGTGTAACGAATTTGAGAAACGCTACTTTAGTGTATGCTCTTAATATTCCTCTCCTGATATTTGTATTTGCCTCTTAATTGTTCTTGCTTCTTTCTGTACCAATCCACTCTTCAGTTAGTCAACAAAGTTGAAAAATTCCAAGCTTAAAAAATATATATATATACTAATGGCTGCTTATCACACTTAAGAGTAAGTCTGGATTTGTTTTGCATTTAAGGCCCTTTAAGATTTGGTTTTTGCAGTCTTCTCTAGCCTCATTTATCATCACTCCACCTGAGGTGCACATTCCCCTAATGCACAATGCCTACCTGGAGTCCAGGCCATTTATAATCATTCCCATACTCATTCAAAAATTATCTATTGAGAGAAGCCCGGGTGGCTCAGTGGTTTAGCATTGCCTTCTGCCTAGGGCGTGACCTGGAGACCTGGAACCAAGTCCCACGTCAGGCTCCCTGCATGGTGCCTGCTTCTCCCTCTACCTGTGTCTCTGCCCCTCTCTCTGTCTCTGTGTCTCTCATGAATAAATAAATAAAAAAAATTTTTTTTAAATTATCTATTGAGCTCCTACCTTCAGTGCAGCACTGGATTTAATACTATGGGTCAAGCGGTAAAGAAATGGAAATCGTATCAGTTCTCAAAAGGGGAAAAAGATGTAAGTGAATGTATTTAACTTTGTTAGAATTGTGATAGATGCTGCAAAAAGTAGTGGATTATTATGTCAGGATTTTCAGAGGTAGCTTCCTCAAGCAAGTGCTTTTTTGAGCTAATGCTTGAAGATTTTACAGAAAATAAATGGCAGGAGGTTCAGAGGGGCCTTTAAAGGTAGGGAACAGATTACAAAGGTCCAGTGGTGAGAGGAGAACTACATTTTCAAGGACTTAAGAGAAGGTCATACAGCGATCCACCTTATTTGTGGGCATACTTTCCAAGACTCCTGGTGGATGCCTGAAACTGCAGATAGTACTAACCCTAAGTATAATATGTTTTTTCCTATAATACATACCTAGGATGAATTTGTAAAGTAGGCACAGTAAGAGATTAACATCAATGGCTAATAATAAAATAGACCAATTATAACAATGTAATGTAATAAAGATTATGTGAATGTGGTCTTTCTTTCAGAATATCTTCTTGTACTGTACTCACCCTTGCTCTTCTCGTGATGATGTGAGATGATAAAAATGCCTGTTTGATGAGATGAAGTGAGGTGCACGACCTAGGCAATGTGACGTAGTGTTAGCAACTATTGACCTTCTGATGTCAAGTCAGGAGGATTCTCTGCTTCTGGATGACAGTGAACCTGAGGTAACTGAAACTGGAAAGCAAAATGAAAATAAGGGGGTGACTGCTGTAGACATTAAGACAAAAAAGAGAAAATGTGGGTAGCCAGACGTAAAGTTGGTGATGGTGCAGAAACCAGTTCATATAAGTATTTGTTAGCCATAGTTGCTTTTTTTTTTTTTAATTCTAAGGAAAATTGAGAGTTTCAAGGAGAAAATTGTCTTAGATTTGCATCTGAAAAGAACATTATGACCACAACGTAGAGGATGGATTAGAAGATGGGAAGCATGGGCCATATACCTCTTTATAGAAGCCCATTGCAGCAGCCCAGGAGAAAACAGATGCTGCTTGGAGAAAGCTCTAAACACCAGAACTGCGTCATGGCATGCTTTACTCTCCACTCAAAGGACCATCTTTTTCCCATATCATCTTTTGGTTTCATCTGCAAGGCCTAGATGATATTGGGTTTTCTTATCATTGGCCATTTACTCTTGCTACATTTTAATTTTTTATAATTTAATTTATTTTTATTTTATATTTTATTTATTTATTTGTTTTAGAGAGAGATAGCATATGTGCACAGAGATAGAGAGAGAGAATCCTAAGCAGGCTCCATGCCCAGTGTGGAGCCAGATTCAGGGCTTGATCTCATGACCCTGACATCATGACTTGAGCTGAAGCTCAGATGCTTAATCCACTGAGCTACCCAGGCTCCCTGACTCTTGCTACATATTAAATATTAATTTATACATCTCTCTCCTACACTGAAATACAAATTATTAAGAGTAGGAGCAATATTCTATCTTTATCTCCACTGCCCAATCAATTCTATGTTTCAATAAATGTTTGAATGAATTGCCCATAAATTGACCAGCCATGTGATGTTGAACAAGTAATTTAACCACTGTAGACCTCAATTTCAACACTTAATAAGTAATCTCATCTCCTCACCCACTGTAAGCCCTTGGAGTTAGCTACCAGCAGGTAAATATCCTTTTCTTGGAACTGAGGGTATGTGGAGAATCAATCAGGCAGATTCCAAAGGATAGATTTAACTGAAAAAGATTTTGTAAGGGGGATTGGATTTTAGAGCTATTTAGGTAGAATTCAGAGTCCAACAAGAATATATGAACCACCCAGGAACTCTGATATTAGGAAGCCTCTACCACTCCTACACATGAAAAGATAAGGGGAAGGAATAGTGCTAATGAAGCCTCCTGAGAAATGGAGCTATGGGTGTGGGTCTGTTCAACAGAAGTTGTGGCCATAAGGCAACTACCACCAGGACTATGGCCAAGCAAGGAGTGAGCTGGTGGCAGGAGGAATCTAGTTCACCAGTCTAGCTCTTCTCTCAGCCATCAATACATTTCTACAGCTTCTTGAAGGACTGAGGCCATTTGAAAGCCAGAGGGCAAGGAAATCCAGGTGATTATGTTTTTGAGGTTAATCTTTCAGGCCACTGAGCATGAACTAGAAAAAGGAAGGGTGGATCTAGTGATGCGAATGGAGAGAAATCAGAACAGAAAGGTTTCCACAAGAAAACCATGGAGATTCAATTTAGTAAAACAAAGGAGTCTAATAAAGCCTTCTAAATGGTGCTGTAGGCCAAATATGAGAAAAAATAAGAACATGGAGTACTCAGAAAGGGGATTACAGAACCATGGGAATAATGGCAAAAATTATGTAAATGGGCCAAGGGGAGGACAATATGGGCAAATGTTCAGGCCTGAATTTTTTGCTATCTTTCACATTTGTGCCTACATCTGTGTTTGAAGGACAGCAATAAACTTTCCAATCAGGAAATCAAGTGATCTCAATATTCACATCAATTTATATAATGTTATTACAGTTGCAGTAAAATACCTTTTTACTATCTAGAATTTAGACACTCTTGTCTTGCATACCCTATTTAATTTGATTTAAATTATTGAAAACTCCATGACCTGGGAGTGTAAAACTCAATGCATTGAGTATATCCAATATCAATGGAAAGTTTCTTCATATTAACACACGTAATTACTACTCATCTCCAAAGAACCTATGTGCTAGATAGGGAGTAGAGGCTTTCCGGATCTCATCCAGTCCTGGTATCAAAAGTGCACAGGAAGATGCTATAATCCACAATATACTGGAAAAAGCCTGAGGTCAAAGAGGAGGTAACACATCCCATGTGACACAGAAAGTGGAAAGACTGGGACTCACATTCAGGTCTTTTAGTCTGGAGCTCTCATTCATTCCTTAATGTGCTAGGAGCTTCACGAAGCAGTGGAGCTGCCTATAGTTGGGGCTAAAGAAGTTGTTGATGATTTCTATGTTTAGATACAGGAGTACTAAGGGGAATTTCCTTTCTTTTCTAATTAATTGAGGAAAACATATGAGAAGAGATAGAAATTTTGAGTTAATTGGTTCAGGGAAATGAGTTAGCTTGATTAAGCAAGAGTACATGATACCCAACAAATGCTTATTACAGAGAGAAATGAACCTCATCTAGAGTCTTGGGGAGCATCAGCAGGCTGGGCCTGAAAAGCATGGTTTCAGCAGGATGGAACGATTGAAGGAGAGATTGCAAAAAGAGATTTTCAGCCATGAGAAATTGTTTGTGGGAAAATAGGCTTTGCAAGTTTGCCTTCTTGGCAAACATCACATATTTCTTTACATCACCCATCTCCTTGCTTTATTGACTCATTCAGTTTCTTTAATTCCAAAAGCAAATTTGATTTCTTTTTACATTCCATGCACACTTCTAGGTCCTGGGCGTATAAAGTCAAAGTGACACATTCTTTCCCCTCATAAGAGTTTTATATCCGTGGAAGACACAGAGCCATAAACCAGCAAGTGTAATTTCATATGATTGTGTTAAAATAGCTGCTGAGGATGTCTCAGAGACACAGAGAAAGAATATTTTCATTGCTAAGAAGTCAGAAGAAGTCCTTTTCAAGAGCTTGGTCTTGAAGAATGAGAATTAAATGGGTAGAGAAAAAAATCTAAAGGTTTTAAGAAAACTATACTTGTGAAATTCTTGAAGACAGAGGCAGAGCTTGTAGGACCAGAGTAGAGGATACATGTGGGACTGGAATGCAAGATGAGCCAAAAGAAGCAGGCAGGTGCCATGCTACATGAAGGAGCTTGGATAGCAAGTTAGGGAATTTGAGAGGAACCACAAAGCTCTGGGAAGCCACTAAAAGATTTAAATCAGCAGAGTGATAAAATCTGATACAAGGTTAGAAGAGATCATACGGGATGCAATGTGGGATGGACAGAGGAGGAGTCCAGGCAGGAGGCATGGAGACCAATTGGAAGCTTGGTTCCAAACCTGAGTGACTGTGCAAGTGGTTGTGAGGTTACTGACATGAGGAACATAGAGTGACGAGTGGACTGGATTGGAGAAAAGAAGTTTCCAATCTAATTATTTCCCATTGACAAATTTTCATCATCCCTTCTTTAACATAATAATGAGAAGGGGAAATATATATAATTGATAAGAATGGATTAGAATATACTTCTGCTTATTTTCTGGCCCTGATCTGAATACTGGCTTCCAGGGAACTGTGTTTATTATAAATTCACAGAAGAGGGAGACATGAATTAAGAGGGATCCTGATGGACAATGGTCTCACCCCGTTTTCTCCAGTCTCCACTCCTCAGGATTTCAAAAGATAGGAAGGCATCTCTTCACAGTGACTTCATAGTGACCTTTGAGGGGGAAACCCAAGACTCTGTTAAGGATAAATGAATTCACTGAGAATATGGTGTTTACTTCCGAGCACTTACCTTTTGCCAAGTAGTGTCTGTTATGCCAAGGTTCACATTAGCAGGCAGCGTGAAGGAGGGAAAAGCAACTCGACCGCCACTTTGGAATGGATTTTTTACCTGCCTCATTGCAGATAAGGGACATTATTGATCTGATTAGGGTAGTTCAATTAGCAGAGCAAACAGATTCCTAGACTGGAGAAAAGGCTAAATGACTTTTGCCTTTGACCTAGAGAAATTACCTAGGCAACCAGTACTTCAGTTTTTCTGTCTCCTAATTGAGCCCGGTAAGTGCTACACTATCCAAATGAGTGGGTCTCGAACCCAGCTGATTTTGATGTGGTTTGGGAACCACTGCTCTACATATAAAGACTGTAGAGAGCTTTGCAAAACAGATCTATCTCATTTGGGCTCCCTCCTCCAAAATGGGGTAAGGAGGCTGCCTGTGAAAAACAATGTGAGATCCAAGTAAAATGTACCACATCTCAGTAAGTGAATGCTAGTGATTTGAAGAAATGTAACACTGCTGTAGTAAATAATGCTTTATGACAAAAATATTTGGTTATTTTACAGTATTGCTCAAGCGAGGAAATAGCACTAATTACAACACTTTCTTTTCATTCTGTGTAACAAGCAGGATTCTCTGGTGCAAACATAAGATGCCAATTCTATAATTTAAGGAGAAAATAAAAATATGGGTGGTTATGGGGGTGGCTCATGTGAATGAAGGGTAGGATGACAAGGAAGCTGCATGGAGACATGAAACATTTGACTCTAGGGACCTGGGTGGTAGGAACCAACAGAATTCTTTCCCAGGGGACAGCTGAAAAAATGAAGTTCTCACCAAATCAAGCGCTTTTAAAAATAATGTTCAGGGTGGAATGAGCCAGCATGAAAAGGAGAGTTGTTTAATAAGACGGAAAGGTTCTTTAGAACTTTTGAGAAGCAGTTATTCAAAATACATTTTAGTTCTTTAGTGAGTGTCAATCCCTTGATGAATTACTCATTTAAAACTGGAAACAGACCAACAAATATTCTTTTTTTATTTCTAAACTGGTTTTAATTGCTTTTTTAATAATAAATTTATTTTTTATTGGTGTTCAATTTGCCAACATACAGAATAACACCCAGTGCTCATCCCATCAAGTGCCCACCTCAGTGCCTGCCACCCAGTCACCCCCACCCCCCGCCCTCCTCCCCTTCCACCACCCCAACAAATATTCTGTATAAAGAACATACCTTAGAGGAAGACAGCATGAGAGAGAATAATAATTGTTTTTAAACCTGGCTTTGGGATCCCTGGGTGGCGCAGCGGTTTGGCGCCTGCCTTTGGCCCAGGGCGTGATCCTGGAGACCCAGGATCGAATCCCACATCGGGCTCCCGGTGCATGGAGCCTGCTTCTCCCTCTGCCTGTGTCTCTGCCTCTCTCTCTCTCTCTCTCTCTCTCTCTCTGTAACTATCATGAATAAATAAAAAAAAAAAAAATTAAAAAAAAAAAAAACCTGGCTTTGCTGCCTTGAGATCCAGCAAAGTAATGCAAAAAAAAAAAAGGTTAAGTTGTGCAATGATAAACTTAAGAAGGCCATGGGAGGAAAGCAGGGAGGAGGAGAAGGAGGAGGAAGAGGAAGAAGAGGAAATCTACCTTCAAAGTGGTAAAATAAAACTTAATTTCAGTGGAATTTATAATGAACTGAAAATGCGTTCCTTTCCAGGTGTGTCAAATTTTCTTAAAATAAATACCCTTTCAGGGATTGTGAATGATATCCTGCCCAATGGATAATTTTCCTTAACTGCTATTTAGCTCAACAAAATTTTTAGATGATTCAGATGCTACTCTAGTATTAATTGTCACAGGATGAAATCTAGAAGTCTCGATGATGTAATGATAGAGTTTATAGGACTGATGGTATGCAATGAAGTATGTCATTTTTCTAATGCCACAGTAGAGGCAAAAAGTCTTTTTCATTTTGAGAACTTTTGCTCAATCTTACATATATTATCAATGTAGCTTTAGGCAAGCATTTTGATGTTTTTAAGGCTCCATCTCAACATACAAAAGGAGATGGTTAGGGACGCCTGGGTGGCTCAGCAGTTGAACATCTGCCTTCACTCAAGGTATGATCCCAGGGTCCTGGGATCAAGTCCCGTATTAAGCTCCCTGAAGGGAGCCTGCTTCTCCCTCTGCCTATGTCTCTGCCTCTCTCTCTCTGTGTCTCTCATGAATAAATAAATTAAATCCATAAAAAAAAAAAAAGGAGACGGTTAATCACAACAAACCCTGCCTATCTCACAGGAACATGAAGTACGTAGGGCAAAATCATTGGTGGTAAAATCACTGCAAACCCTTATGAATTTGAGGGTTACTTATAGATATCTGGACATATTATTTAAGAGTAAAAAAATGGTAGCAGATCTCTTGACTAGAGGCCAGAAAAGCCATAAGTAACAGAATTCACATTCATCACAACCATTTGGAGCAATGTTTCACAAACTGGAGTGACAGTTTTGAAGAGTTAACCCCAAAGTGCTAAGTTTATATTGTAACTCTTAAAAGGAAGTAATTTGTGTCTGTAATATATGTAATCTCCATAAACCATTTCTTTTTTAAGATTGTGTGAACAGCACTAAGAAAAGCTGCAGTGGCAACACCACCTTTGATGTGACAGAGAATGAACATAATTAATATTGCATACAAATACAATCTCAAAATATTAGATAGTGAGCTCACTGCTTAATTGTTCTGAAAATGATAGGGTATACTCCTTTTAGGCTACATCCCCGAGAATTTTTTTTAATTGCCCTTTAATAGAAATCATGCTTTATTTTTAGTCTAGAGAAAACAAAGTCTGTGGGAACCACCTTCTTCCACCCATGTCTTGGCAGTGGGAACTAGTGTCTCAGATCAAGACTATTTACCCATCCCCATGGCAACAATGTGTTCCTTCCTGCATAAATCCTAATATCATAGGACCCAATGGTTCTTTAGTATGGCATTTCAACCCCAAAATAACTATATTGATGTGAATATAAATGCTCTAAATAGAACTTTTTTAAAAAAATTAAAATATTGCCATGATGCTAGAAAGTCTGATGTAGCCTTTTCACCAGATCTTTGTTTTGGAATAAACTGTCTGCCATTTCGGAGTATGGATGCTGGATCTTCAAAGGAGTTGGACCTTTTAATCTGTTATTTGGCAGAACATTATGTGGACTCTAGCAATGTTGGGGTTGGAGCTCTGAATAATGTCCCTACATCCATGTAGCCACAATCCACGAAGACATTGCCTGTGGGTTGCCTTGGTTTAGGGGTCATTACCCTCTTGTTTGCCAGGCTCAACAAGAAATTAAATCCCTAAAAGCTTCATCTACCCTAAGATCTGGTCACTTTCCAGGTTGCTAGATGTACTAAAACACACTGGCAAAGATTCCAAATAGCAAAAAAGATTGAGTTGTACCCATAAATTGCTTTGGGATCCTCAAAAGAAAAATGCTGTCCAAATACCAATAAGTGGTATTAACTATTTTGTCTCATGGTCAGACCTGACACTTAAACCTACACACACATTTTAATAAAAGTAGTGTTCTACTACTTGTACTTCCTTCCATACAAATACATTATAATTTTTGTTTGAGAGAGTGTAGGTGGTGGCACAGATATTCTATTTCCCTCTGACAGCTTCCCCTCCAGTGTTTCAAATGTATTAACACTCAGCAGGTGAAATTAAAATACTTTTTATACTTTGAACCATTCCCTTGTAAGATCTCCTATGATTGTTAAATCAGGGTTGAGTGAGCTGCAACTGGATGTGTCATTCATTGATTTTTTTTTTAGTAGAGATTTAACATTTCTATGCATTTTAACACCCTCTTTTGGTAATGAAAGCGTTGGGAGCCAACTCTTTCTCTGTTCTCTCTTGAAGGCCTGCTGTTCTTTCTCATTTTTCAAGAGCTTCATGAACAAATAAAGTAACTTGGCATTGTCATGAAAAGGAATGTTTCAGTACTCTGGTCCCACTGATTGTACTCCAAATAATTTGCTCCTGCCCTTTGCATTATAAAAGCAACCAGATGAAAAAGAGTGTTGTACATCTAAGCATAGACAGAAGAGTCCAATAAGTAGAAAGGCTGTCCAGGCTCCAGCTTGACTCCCAAGATTCTAAAATAAGTGCACTTTTTTCTTTTTTTAATGAAATTGTCTAATGAGAATGCTAGTTGGAAAGGACTAGCTGAAGAAACAAGTGAATTTTAATCTCATTGAGGTCAAGAGCTCTATTTTATTCAAGTTTGTATTTCATGTGGTTAGTGGCCCATTAAGGCCTTACACAGATACAGGAACACAAGAAAGTAAAGATTTATTAATCATCAAGTGGTCATTTTTGCAATATAAATGGAAGAAAGATTTTTATTTAAAAAATATATTGTTAAGATATTCTAAACAAAGCACCAAGTATAAGTTTGGGGACTATTTCTTTTTTTAAAACATTTTATTTATTTATTTGAGAGAGAGAGAGAGAGAGAGAGTTCCCCCTCCATGCAGGGGGAAGGGGAAAGGCAGAGGGACAGGGAGAAGCAGACTCTCCACTGATCAGGGACCCCTATGCAGGGCTCGATCCCAGGACCCTGAGATCGTGACCTGTGCCAAAGGCACACTTAACTGACTGAGCCACCCAGGTACCCCAAGATTGGGGAATGTTTCTTATGTAGTTATGTACCTGTCTTTATGTGTTTGTGATATATCTGTGTGGGACACATAAAGTATGACTATAAAATAATGAGACCTAAAGAGACACATATCTTGGACAATATACTTGTGTTGAAGCGAAGTTTCATTAAATGAGGTATGCTAAGATACTGCCCAAACTCAAGTGGTATCTAAATATAAAATGTTGCAATTATAGATTATTCAAAGCACATCATTATCGATCTGCTCCTTTGGTCTATATCAATAAAATAATAATGTTGTCAGGGACCAGGAAGAATGAAATGTCTCTGCCCGTAGCTATACAAGTCCAGAAAACAGAGCACAACTGACATAAAAATTGATGGCAGGCTGTAGAGGCAATGCATATCCAAGACCATTTAATGATGAAGCATTCTTACCTGTCCGATACACAATTTGGCTTTGGAATATATTCTTTTTTTTTTTCAAAGGAGCCTTTTTATCATTGTAATTTCAAATCATGACAGCTCAGAAGCTGTCATTAAGAATAAGAATAAACTGAAGAACTTTTTTCCTCCTCCACAGACAGGATTGCAATCTATGGATGTATTGTGAATGTGGCAGCAGAAAAAGACATGAAACAAGACAGGTCCTCAATAACTTCATACCTGGAGCCACTAGTGATTGTGTTTGCACTCATTCTCAGCTGCAATCACTCAGTCTCACAGCTGGACAACACCTCTCATTCAAAATAAACCTTCCGTTCTTGATTGCTCCATATCACGTTGCTGCCATTTCCAGCTGTTTCTCGATCAGAATACATTGCTTTAAGATCTGCCTCTTTATGTCCTCAAAGCAAATGAACAAGCACAGGAATATTTTGAAACATTTTATTACACTTACCAATGTTATTTGACTCTGTAACAAGTGAAAAACAAATTACAATGAGGAATGCTGTTTTTGAAGAACTGCAATTTCCATTTGCCTGTATTTGTGGATAAGAAATTTGGGGCTTTTGGACCAGAGACTCCCTCTGTTCATCATGGTTGAAATTTTACAGGCCGGATGAAAAGACTGGAGAAAAGCAGAGTGATTTACTGAACTTGTTGCCTTCAGAAAGCAATCTCATTGGTAGTTCTACAGTACCTCATATAAAATAAGCTCAGGTTTGGAGAAATATAGATATATATTTCCATGTAATATCTGTGCATTTTCCTAAATGCTGCCATGCCTTTTTACTATGTTAATGAATAGCTTAGATGATGAACATGCTTTATAGGCTTTGCTGGCTACTGTGTGAGCCTCTGGACATGGTTAGTTCCTAAGAAATGCTTAGTAACATGCACTTTTGCAAAGTCTCTTGAGTTTTTGGAACAATGGCCAAGGGTGTTTGGAGAAATGCTTTCCTGTCTTTACAGACTCAAAATCACCACTGAGTTCTTCCAAGTTTGTACCAACCTTACTGACCTTGCTCAGTCTGGCTCCAACTGTCCTGGGGGACAGAATGATTCCTCATTCACCAGTGCCTTTAATTACCTTCTTTTGCAAAAAAATGTTCTCTGGGGTCCAAGGAGGATGTTGAGAAAGAATGCTATGGCATTCCAACATTTTCTCTTTACTCAAGCATCCAACAATTACAATCAAAGTACATTGAAATTGCTTACCTTTATTTCAGCTCATCTCATCAAACTCTGTCTACAGCTCAATGAAACATATGAAAAGACAAAACAGTACAAAAAACTTCTTCATTGTACGTTAATATCTCTACTTGTCCTGTAGAGATAAGCCCATGGACGTGATCATGCTTAACTGGGCTGTCTACATAGAAGATAGAATAATATAGAATAGACTTTAAATGATGCACTACTACAATTCATAAAGTCTTTTAAACACTGATTTTTTTTTATAGTCAGTATCTGGTGACAAAAAAAAACACAAATAACAGCAAAACCTGAGTAGATTAATGACCTTAATATTTTTTAAAATTTATTTATTTAGAAATATTACTTTAGGAATTTATTTGCTTACAAATAGAATATTATAATAGGTACTATAAATAGATTATATAGTATATACTAGGCTCAGTGCCTGAATCTAGGAATATTCTAATCCACTTTCAAAGGAGAATCTACGGTTTCAATAGAGAACAAAAATAATTGAATACTGTTTCATTTTGTTTTGCTTTGTTTTTGCTTTTTAAGTGAAATATAGAACTAAACTCTCAAGTAACTATGGCTATCCCAACTTGCTTGCTTTCTCCTGGAGGGAAGTCCTTATGTTCCACATAACGTCAAAAGAGTATCATTGAACACCTATGATGAGCTTGAGATACTAAAGCCCAGAAGGAATATGAGACCAGTTTGGGCTTTCTATTCTGTTGTTCAAGGGCTCATAATTGGAAGACAAAAAAAAAAAAAAATCTGCTTGCAAATGTTTTTTTTTTTTTTTAATATTTCTTGCAGATCATGGAACATGAGTTTAGAAAGAAGTGGAGGCAGGAGGGCCTATCATTTGCAAATGGCACAGAAGAGCAAAATCAAATCCTGGAAGAGAGCAAAAATGAGATGAATTTACTCAAGATCATCTCCCTGGAGACTGCCAGCTCGATTAGAGCTAAATTGCTATTGATGACTTCAAAGAATCAGATCATGTAATTTGACATATAAGGATATATGGCACAAATAATCAAATATTTAAATAATGAAAACACCAAATGAATTAAATATTCCTGTTATATAGAACTATTAGAATTACTTAAGAGACCTTCCAGATGCAATCTGTTATGTTAAGTACAATGATTCTGTGTTTCCATGTGCCGGGCAGAATTTAAAATGCAAGGAATCATATAAGCATAGCAGACCAATTTTTAAACTAACTGAAGCCCCAACATTTCATTCTGATGGGTGATTGCACACTACCACATCTCTTCTCTTTGTCTTTCTTCTCTTCTAACATATTCAGCAGTTAATTTAGAAAGTAAGATGTCCCTTTAGAAACAAAGAAGACATTAAGAATTTTCTTGCAGAGGGTGCCAAGTAAGAACCTACCCTCTTGCTCATCTCGGTAAACATTTGCTTTCAAGATTGCTGTAGTATCCCATTATCATCAAGTCCCACCAAGAAGGAAAATTAAGTCTTGTAAAAAAAATCACAATTTTGATTGTGCCAAAACTCCTCCATTTAATATACCCCAAACCAATATGTGCAGTCTGTCACTTGAGGTCCTAGGGTTTCCTCGATCCCAAGCCTCAGCCAACCTGGACTCGTCACAATTTGTCAGGCAGATTGGTGCTTGACTTCTTGATTCTTGCTCCTGGGCAATGACTCAAACTCTGTCCACCTAGAATTCTTGACTTCTCATTTACCCATTCATTCCCTCGAGAACTCAGGACATATGTACTTGTTCCTTGGTCTGTGCCAGTATCTGTCCCTGTCTCAATCCTAACCCTGCTTCAAGAGTGAGGTGTCTCATTCAAAGCCATACAATTATTCCATGACATCTTTCTTTATCTTTCTCATCAAGAGTAATTTATTGATGTATCCATTTCATCATTTATTCATTTAAATATTGTGTTGAATGTCTATTATATGCTGAGTCCTAATAATACAAGTACAAATGAAGTCTGTTCCCTGACTTTATAGAACTTGAAGCTGATTTAAAAAGCAAACCAGTGAAACAGCAGGTACCCCACAATTATAGAGTGGAAGAGGGCAAACATGTATAATGTGTGCCCCTAGAACCCTAAACCACCCAGGAATGGCCAAGGTCCTCTCTCTAGAGAAAAGAACTGATGATCTGAGCCTAGAAATTCAAGGAGATTTAGCTAAATATAGGAAAGAAAGAAGAATGTTCTTTGCAGAAAGAAAAAGCACAGGAAAATAGCATAAGAAGTATGAGGAAAACCATGGCATTCTAGCGGGCCAGGCTGCACACACACGGTAGTCATTAAGGTGGCTGAAATGAAAGAAGCTTGGTGGGTGAGTGACCAGAGATGAGATTAAGATGTGAATTGCAAGTAAATCTTGAAACATGTCTGAGAACTAAGCTAAGACATTTATATTTTATCCTAAATGATTTGGGGAAGGATCGAGAAGTGTTGAGTGCAGAGGGGAAAAATTGGAATTTAATTTTGAACGTTACCATCGTCCACCGAGATACTTGGAGCTGAAGAAAAGAATTCCCAACAAAAGCCTGATCTCAAAATGGATGAAATCCACTATTTGTATTAATTATCCTTTTATTTTTCTCAAAGAACAAGAAGTCCAGGGGTGGGTAGTTTACTGCTACAGCAACTCAATGATGCTGTCAAGAGCTGATGTTCTTTCTGTCTGGTTCAGCCTCCTTACCTCACAGCCTTTTCTTCTCCTGCATGTCCCCTTCTGGTCACCAAACAGCTGCTGCAATTTCAGGTGTCAAGTTTGTTCTCTGGGAAGAAAATAGGTAGAAGCAGTATAAGGTCAAGAAGGAAAAAAGCTAACGTTGTCCCTTCTTAACAGATAAATAAACACTTTCTTGAAGTGTCACTCAGGAGACTCCTATGTATACCTACTTGGCCAGAACAGTGTTACATGGTAGTCCCTAGCTGCAAGGGACAGTAAAAAAAAAAAAAAAAAAGAACTTTCCTTTCAGAAATGGGTTATGTGTACAGTCACCATCTGCCATGTCCATCATTGACCTACATTTGGTCAGCTTTTAAAATATCATATCTTGGGGTACCTGAAGGGCTCAATGGCTGAGCATCTGTCTTTGGTTCAGGTCATGATCCTGGGATCCTGGGATTCAGTCCCACATTGGACTCCCCTCTCTGTGAGGAGCCTGCTTGTCCCTCTGCCTATGTCTCTGCCTCTCTCTCTCTCTCTGTTTCTTATGAATAAATAAATAAAATCTTTAAAAAATATATCACATCTTAATTTTCCTTTGATATATATTATTATTATATAGGACATATATTATTATATTGATAATACATTATTATGCATATATGATACATTGTATAGATATTATACAAAATAAAATGTATTATTATATGGAATATATATATGTACATACACACGCATATAGATGCCTGATTAAAGGGAAAGAATGGGAGGTTTGAATGTCAGAATGTTCTGAATAAAAAAAAAAAAAAACTTGCCCCTACTTGTTCCAGCCTTAGTGTGTTATGCAGAGATTACACAAATCTAGATTCCTCAAACTTACCATTAATATATCTATTTTGTACTCTTCTCTCTTTTGTTTTGTACAAATTTTGGAGTGTACATGAAGTAGAGAGGATAATATAATGAGTGCCCTATTGACCACTCAACCACCTGTGATGGTTATCATTTTGCCAATCTTGTTTCATCTACCCCTCCCCTTTTCCTCTGGAATGTTTTAAGCAAACTAGTTCCATTTCAGTACACAAGAAAATGAGTTAACGCTGTATACCTCAAATTGATTTTTTTCTTCTTCAGACAGGAGATCCTATAAGAGTTTTAACATGACTTTGGAAAAAAAATGGTGAATGGAAAAATGTCACTCGGAAATTCTCTCTCATATATGTGTATACACACACACATAAACATACACATACACACAAGAGTAAGAACAGACTGAGAAAAAAGAGAGAAATTTTAAAGCGGAAAAGCCCAATTTCCAGGAGCTGGAAGGCTAAGTGGAGTTTCCACAGGCCCCTGAAGGAGTGCGTCTCACCTACATCTTTATTATCCAGAGCAGGACTCCTTCCCCAACCCCATCCTTGAAACTTAGGTCACAGTTATGTGTCATTTAAAGTATCGTTGACAGTTAACAAATGTAGAAATTAGTATTCTATCCAAGTGTATATTCTTTAACATTAAATTTCAAACTATATACTAGATGGTAGCTTAGTAGAAACTGCCACCGTATCCTAAATGAGCAGCTGTTTAAGAAAGAACAAGGCCTCTCCTTCTTAGGAGGTCTTAGGGATTTTGATTACTTTGATTACTTTGACCTTCTGATCCTACCGGATCCTTTAAGACAAATAATTCCGAATGTTAACAACTACTCTTAATTTTTTTAACTACTCTTAATTAAATAAATACAATAAATATGTATCATATTCATTCACATACAGGGTCCATTCGTTTAACCATTCATTTATATGTTCATCCATTCACTAAACATTGTGCAGGTCTTGTACATATCTGATTGCTAAAATCCTTAAGGATGAAAACCCTGGTAAGGAACTATAATTGTGCCTCTGTTTTCATAAAGTGAAGCAAACCCACATCCTAAAAGCCCTGTGTGGGAATTAGGGGAAGGGTGGTTGTTCTCTAAACGTCTGGGGAGTAGAAATGCCAATCTGAAAGTGTATTTCCAAAAAGGCATAGTGGCAGGACGGCAGGGTGGGAATTGGGCCTGGCTGGAAGGATCTCTATATGTGTATTTTTATCGTCCATGTGTTGGATGAAGCGGAGAGCTGCCAGATAGCTTCTTTTCCACAGCTTGGAGTTACTGTTGGGAACAGATCCATGTATGGAAGCGAAAGCCGAAAGGCACAGATAAGCAGAGATCCAGCTATGCAAACCATGTTTAGAGACACTTAAAGGACAAGCATCCCAGGTCCTTTCTTTCTGGTAAATTCGGAGAAGCCATCATCCCGGGTCTTTTTTCACATCCAACTCATGCGGACTGAGCAGCCCAGACTTGACAGAGGTAGGTGCAGGGCTTTTGTGATGAAACTTATCTAAAGGATCATTCATGAATATTCCCTCCCGAGCTCTTGATGTCCTTTAAGGGAAGCTGCCAAATGATATTTTGAAAAGGGGGAAAAAAAAAAGAAAGATTTGGGTTGGGGCTGGTGACCAAGAAGCATTTAACAGCTCTGCCTTCACAAAGCAAGGCAGCTTGGTTGCAGAGGGAAAGTGACAGCACAGAATTGCTGCCAAATATAATCCCTTTGTCCTGGGGTCACTTACCATTTGGATTTCTGTCGATACGAATCTTCCTGGATATTGCCAGCACCTCTGGAACCGGCCACAGATTCCCGTGGGTTCTGCTACTGAGTATTTTAGGCGGGGGTAGGTGGGATTTGCCCTTCTTGCTTGCTCCTCTGCAGCCAGTATAAACTCACACGTGTGGCTAGTTCTTCCTTAGACATGGAAGAGCTGCTTGTAAACGACATTATTATTTTTGGCAGGGGAAGTCATTTTTGCAGTGTTTCTCAGCAGATCGGAGGTTGATTACATCCTGTTCAAAGATTCTTGAGTTGCTTTCACAAACACGGGTCTTGCGCAAGTTGAAATTGCTGAAACCAGCTGTACGCACTGGACTTTTCTCCGTACCTTTAACATTTTTCTTTCCTTTTTGTTAATGACTGGAAACAGACGAACTTGAGGAGAGATTTCTCCAAAGATTATTATAGTTTAACTGTAAGTGATGTTTGAGAACAGTAGATTGTGGCAGAACCACAAAAGCTGTCTGTCTCAGGGATCCAAACTAAAAGTATAAACGTGAGGACAAAAACAATACCAGTATATATATATGACTCTAGTCTATTTTCTAAAATACTGGTTAATCCAGGCAAATCATATCAATAATACTTTGAAATGCCACTCTAGTTAACTAGCAAATTGCAATAATTAGATCATTAACGCAGTCTTTTTAAAATTGTTGGCAAAAATCTGTGAACTATTACCAAACACTCACAAAAGTCAAGAGAAAAATTTATAGGTCGTATCTGTAAAATGTGTGTGTTTTTCCAAGATTGAATTAAAATAATTTTTGCACAAGAAAATGAAATGTGAATTTAAAATTTCTCTTGTTGAGAATAATGTGTCTATACTTCACACATGATTTGAACTCCCTTATTATTTAGGTTTTCAATCTTATAATAGAGCATGAGAGGGAGAAAAAAAAGAAAGAAAAATTGAATGTGATTTTTCCTTTCCTGATGACAAAGCATAACATGCAAAATGATTCATAAACAAGTGTAAGAAAATAATAAAATGATTTGTAATACTGACCAAGGAGATGTCCTTTGGATAAATCAGATAGCGGGAAAAGCAATCGGCTTAGGAGATATAGGTAAGATGACTATAGTTATGCAGTGGGTTCTCTCAAATTGTGAATGTTCTGTAATACAAAAAAAGTGGCAGAGAAGGAGAAAACATGGTTCTATTCCAATAATAATACTTCATTATTATTAAAATAATTATAATACTAAAACATGGGTGTTTTTATCAAATTATTCCTTTTCATGTCTAGGTTATTTACACTGACAACACATTAAATTAACAGCACATTGAAGCTTACCCTTCATGCATCTCTAAATAGGCTATTTTACCTTGCTTAAAAATACTAATACTCTGTAACTTTGAGAGAGAGAGAGAGGCAATAAACTATGCCTTCTTTTTTTAAACCCGCAGAGACAAGTTGTCATAACTTTGGCTAAAGTGGAACAGGCCTACAAAAGGATGGCTTTAAGACACTTAATTAAACACTACATACCAACCAGTTTTTTGAAAGGAACAGCACAGCAGGAGTCTGGGAAATTCTCAATAAGTAAAAGGTTATTATAAATTATGTCACTAGTATTTGTGACCAGACGCAATGCATATATGACATCATTGGCTGTTTTCTCAGTTGCTTACTGCCAAGTACATTTCAAGTGTACATTTCTCATGAGACATGCCTACTCCTGTTTTTCTTTAGCGAGCAAATTTGAAGGTGTAATATAAGTAATAAAGAAAGATTTATTACTATTTTTATATATAGTATGTAAATATATATGGAAAAAATTGACAAATAGTTAAACCACTTGACCTTTTGACTACACCTTCTTAAGCACTTAGTGGTATGTGCAGAAAATCTTGGGAAGGTCATATTTTGAGAAGAGAATTAGGAGTATTGACAGTCTTATGTGAAAAATAAAAAGACTTGGATGCTCTATGCTATAGTTAGCTGAGATATGAAGTAAATTCATGGTAACCAAGAATGATAAAGAAGTCAAAATTTATCTAAAAACATACAGCACAGATTTGAGGTTCACATGTATACGACAGGGCCAGTCAGAATAGCTCCTGGGCCAGGACAGTTGCACTCCAATGATCAGGAAGAGCAAATGCTTTTAGGAGCTTTGATGGAAAACAACTTACCTGAATATGTAAAGGGGAGTTGGTATGAAAGAAAGAGTAGAGGTTTACTTTTCCAGAGGTATGAAAGATTTTGACCCACAAGAAAGGTCATTAAGTTTCAAGGAAATGAGAGCATTACTTTTTAAAAATCCCTTTGGGAACTTTAAATAAAATAAAATTTTCTCAGATGGTTAGTCTCAGACTGACTGGTCTCAGACAAACCACTGATGATTTCAAGAACCTTAAAAGTGACAGAAGACATGAGACCAAGGAAGAGATTTGAATACCAGAGAGGCGATACAGTTTCTCGGAGGTTAATCAATGGTAGGTGAAGTTTCCCTAGAATCCAGATCATTTGGTTTTCTGATCAAAACTAATCTGCTCTTGCTGCACTTCTTTCTTTCTTTCTTTCTTTCTTTCTTTCTTTCTTTCTTTCTTTCTTTCTTTCTTTCTTTCTTTCTTCTTTCTTTCTTTCTTCTTTCTTTCCTTTCTTTCTTTCTTTCTTCCTTTCTTTCTTTCTTTCTTTCTTTCTTTCTTTCTTTCTCTCTCTCTTCCTTTCTTCCTTTCTTCTTTCTTTCTTTCTTTCTTCTTTCTTCTTTCTTTCTTCTTCTTTCTTCTTTCTTTCTTCTTTCTTTCTTTCGATTTTATTGACTTATTCTTGAGAGACACATAGAAAGAAGCAGAGACACAGGCAGAGGGAGAAGCAGATTCCCTGCGGGGAGCTTGATGTAGGACTCCATCCCAGGACCCTTGGGATCACTACCTGAGCCAAAGACAGATATTCAATCACTAAGCCACCCAGGTGCCCTGCTGCATTTCTTTCTTAATCTTAAAATTATACAGTATTTTCAAATGTAATGGAAAGATACTGGAAGAATTCTGTGATAGAGGAAAATCTTAAAGGTAGTTTTAAGGTATATAAAGTAGCAAGAAGGGAATAAATTCCTGTGGCACTTTAGTGCCAGTGAGGAGAAAAGGGGCTTTTCCTATCCCATCGACTTCTTCCCATGCTTCTCACCCCTACCTGCACATGAGAATCACTTGGGATGAGATATGTCTCCACTACACCTCTGATGAACTACATATGCTCATGGGGTCCAGGCAAAAGTAGTTTACTTTTTAAATCTACCCCATGAAATGTAAATACACAGCCAAGGTTAAGAACCACTTCCTTTTGGCAATAAAAAAGTGGTAACCACTTCAATTTATTTCAACAGGGGGAGTTAACAGAACCACAACTGAAGATTAAAAATGAGCTCTTTCCCAAAGAGATTATGTCTTTGAAAGTTTTATTGATGTAATCTTGGCTGACAAGGAGTTCCTCTTTAGAAGTTTAAGCACATTTAAAAAGAAGTTTTCTAAAAAAAAAAAAAAAAAAAAAAAAAAAAGTTTTCTCTATGCCAAAGGATTGATATGGATCTATTTGACATTTCTCATATTACTTTAGCCTGAAATATATGCATGCTAGCCACAATTATTGAAAGATAAAGAATATATGTATATGCTACATTATGGTTTTGAACTACAGATGTTAAATGAAATTTTATATTGTTTTAGCAAATATCAAATAGCCATCTTGAAAGGGTTTGTTAATTTTGGATAGCAACAGTTTTCTAAGGAATAGGCAAATCATTGCCTTTTTTTAAAAAAAATATTTTATTTTATTTATTCATAAGAGGCACAGAGAGAGAGAGAGGCAAAGACACAGGCACAGGCAGAGAAGCAGGCTCCATGCAGGGAGCCCGATGTGGGACTCGATCCCAGGACTCCAGGATCATGCCCCAGGCTGAAGGCAGCACTAAACCTCTGGGCCACCCGGGCTGCCTGCCTTTTGCCCCTCTAAAATGGCAAGTCCTTTAGAAAGAGGGTGCATGACTTTATGCAGGAGATATATTAATTTATCACACATCAAAGTACATGTATAAGAAACTAACACTGGCCAAAAATATGATGATATGTAGAGCCATAGACTTTTTCTATTTAAGTGGAAAATGAAGACTGGGTTGTCCAAACCCTGCAAGGAATGAGTCTAGGCTAAATGCAGGTAAATAAAATTTAAAACTTTTAGTTTTCAGCCCAGGATAAAGAAGACAATTCAAGGTAGTGGATGGAAGCAGCAATCAGAGTTCTGACTGCTGTGGGTAGGTGGAATCAGACAACCTGAATTTCATTCTGGCTCTTCAATATACTCATGGCTGTGTGACCCTGAACAGGTAACATCATCTTTGTGACCTCCATTTTCTTCTCTGTAAGTTGTGAACAATAACAGCAGAAACTACAGTGAAGGGATTAAGTAACAAAATGCAAACAAGGAGTTTAACATAGTGACCAATAAATGGTGGTACCATCCTTGTACGCAATATTAAAATCAAATTGGTCTCTTGAGGAAGTCTCTGAAACTAGAAACTCCAAATAGAAGAGTGATCACATTTCAAAAAGAGTATAGATGAAATCTTTTTTTAAAAAGGATTGTATTTATTTATTTGAGAGAAAGTGAGCACACACAGGAACGGCAGTGGGGGTGCGGGGGTGGGGGGCCAGGGCAGACTTCCCACTGAACAGAGAGCCCACACCGGGCCTGGTCCCAGGACCCTGAGATCATGACCTGAGCCAAAGGCAGACACTTAACCACTTAACCCACTGAGCCCTTCAAGTGCCTCTAGATGAATTCTTAAATGCCTGCCTTTCAACCCAGTTTCTAAAATCAACCAAGCACTAATACTGAGCCTTTGGGAGGCACTAAATGAATATACTCTTTGACTGTTGATTATGAGCATTGAATTCCTCTCTTACTCCAAATCATACCATGAAGGTGAGCCTGGAAACTGTCCGTTTATATCAAGAATAAATAAATACAGATATATACTCACTCATGAATATTAAGAGACATACAAAATCAATTTCAAAAATGAACCAGTATCATAAATAGAAAAGGGTACCAGTTAAGACATTTCTTGAATCATTGTCTGAGTAAAGGTGTGCTTTAGATAGAAATAGAAGAATCCACTGAATAGTTACTCTATTCAGAGTAATGCATTATGTTCTAATTAATAATAATATATAGTAGTAATTATAAGTCTAGTCCTTTAGTCTATTCAGCAGCTTGCCCCTGGAGAGAAAAAAAAAATGTGATCATATATGATCATATATATCAACTGCAAGCTATTCTTGAATTTCATTTAAAGAAATATAATTTTACAAACAATTTCTAAATCCTACCTAGTTTTACTGCTGTTTTACCCATATAGATAAAATACATGCTATGAGATAAAAAGTCTTTTTCGGGAGGGGAAGTAAAGCCTTGAATTCTAGACTCAGACAAATCTATTAACTCCCAACTATGCATCTTAATGCCATGCTGAGCACGTTTCCTAGTAACTATCTTGACATATGTTGAGCTCTATTATTTCCCAAGCATGCTTTTAAGCAAGTCACATATATTAATTTATTAATTCTGACAAATGCTCTGTAAGATAAGCAGCCATTTTACAGAGTGATACATAGAAAGGTTAAGTACTATGCCCAAGGTCACACAGCAAGTAAATAGAAGAGGCAGGATTTGAAGCCTGTGCTTAGCTTCTGTGTTACAACTGTCTCGCAATTGTTTCCTGGCCTTTTACAAATGGAAACAAATAAATTAATGTATGAAAAAAAGTAATGTCGAAAATTATTCAGTATAGTGTCTGGTAAAAAAAACAAGCAATGTTATTCTTCTCAGATTACTGTTCATTTAGTTTAACCTGTTGAATGAGTAAGCTAGTCATTTAAAATAGTGCTTCTGAATAAGAAACAATAATAAGAACCAATATTTATTTAATATTTAATATTATTTATTAATGTTAAATATTTATATTTAACATTCCTGAAAAAGAAATAATATTGATTGTTCTTTGTAAGCTAACATTTATAATGCTGACTGGATGTTTTTCAGACATAGAGGTTAAATTATTATTTTGTGACTATATTCCATCCTCTTCTTCTCTCTGTTCATTACACTGTGTTTCAATAAAAACGTGTAAAAATTTTGACATCCTTTCCCCATTCTTCACTGTTATGTCACAAAGATGAGTTAGACAAAAAGTATAAAATGAGATAAGAATCATGAAAGTTAGTATTGCATTCAGAGGCCCATCTCACATACCTGTTAAATTGTATTGAAATTCCAATTTCATAAAACTAAAATGAAGAACAGGAACTCCACTTGACATTCAGCTTACATTTTAAATTGTGCTTATAAGCATGGGACCTTCAGAAATTTAGCATACAACATTGCAGAATTATGTATTAGTTTTATGAAAATTATAATTAAATATATTTTAACTATGGCAATACAAATTGTACAGGAGTTAGCCACTTATTTATTTATTTTATTTTTGTGAAGAGCATGCAATGAAAACTTACCTCTTTTCTCCTCTTTTTATCATGCATATGCAGAGGAATAAAGGTCAAATCCACTCTCTACCACTTATTTTGTTCTATCACACATGCAAAATCATTTATCTTATTGTTTCCCCAGAGATGATTTTGCTACTATTAATTTAAATATTCTTTTGCCTTAGATAGATAAATATCTACTGTGATGCACGTAGGAGAGAGAAAAAGCAAATAAGATCAGAGGCAGGCAAAAAGTGGGGCTCCTGCTGACCCCATAATTATATAAGTCCTAATAGGTCATGTTTTTAATTTTTTTTTAACTATCAATAGTCAACAACCATATCAGGAGTAAACAGCCATGATAATTCATTAAACTAAACTTTCTGAGCAATTCAGAGTGTGGAAAAACAAAAACAAAAACAAAAACATACCAACACCAAAATTTTCATTATTAAGAAACTAAATTTAAGTAACATTATATACTTAACTTAAATTCAGTCCCTGGATCCCAAAGCCAAAATTGAGGCCCATGTTTTCTTGGGAACACAGATGAAATAAGTAATATAGAGAATGTATGTCCCAAAGCTCTTTTTTTCCCTTCAATCATCTATTTGAGTATATTAAGATAATGTCTAGACATCATGAAGACAACCTTTGCTGCTTCATGGTAATTGCTTGGTTTAGGATGAAGACTAAAGCAGAGTGGGAAGACAGAAGAAGTTCCTTGATACTTTGATTCCCTGGTTACAGCACCAAAACCTGTCCCACTTACTAAATCCAGGGGGTGGGGAGTGGGGGAATGAAAGATTCTCTCTCTCTCTTTCTCTCTCTCTCTCTCTCTCTCTCTCTCGTCTTAACAATTTTAACCTTTTTCTTTTAAAATAAGATATTAGATGCATCTATGCAATTTGCCTGACCAAAAGGCCCCAGGCTTTTGTGTTTTTCTCAAAATAAATAAAGTGTTTTTCTCAAAATAAATGGCAAGTCTGTCACCAGAGGTAAAGTCTCAGCAACACAATGAAACTGAGACCACAGCTTGTCTTGGCTGGGCCCAGAGGTCAGAGAGCCCTAGGACCCCTAGGCCAGCAGTCTCTGCAGAGGAAAGTTTTCTCAGCATAGGATCCCAGTAGGGTTACTGCTATGAGTTGAGGAAAGTTGAAGCTACAGCTCCCCTTGGATGGTATATTATTATTCTTAAGATTTGGTTAGGCCCCTCCCGTGTGGTAGATGAGATGGGGCCCAGGATTGAAATTGCTGCTAGGTGGGCCAGAGGTAGCTCCCAAAGGGCATGATGATGTCTACACACCCAGTCAAGGATTCAAAGGAACGCTTCTCTTCTTGAGTATTTTCTTGATCTTACTAGGAGTCTTACCCGCTGATCTTTAGAAAGTTTTTTGTTTCCAACTGTCTCTGGCTCAATTACATATCAGTTTTCAAAAACAAAACACAGATTGAATCCATGTTCTTTAAAAGACTGCATGCATGTCAAAAGAGAGTATTTGCTAATCAAAGCACCTAGGACTGGAGAGATTTAAGAAAAATTGGTAACATTGTCTTAAAATGTCAGTTTTCTATGTCAATTTTTTTTCTTTCCAAGAAAGTATGTGTAATCATTTTTAATTATTTTGCCAATTTGTGTTGAAGAACTGAACATAGTAGAAATTGTATATAAAATGATACATACACCTTAATGGAGGTTCCACAGTGCTAATATAAGTGGGGCATTAGAAATATAACTCAAACAATACCTACACCAAATAAAAGTACAGTAGGATAAAGAGAGAAAAAGAAGGAAAGCATTTTTTGATAGGGTGGTTGGAGGAAATGACCTTGAACAGAAAATTAAATATGGTGTAGACACAAGTCATATGAATGATTAGGGGGAAGATTTTCAAGAGAGGGAAGAAACAGCAAGTATAGACTCACTGAAGTAGGAGCATGCTTGATCTGTTCTACAAACACAGTAAGGAGCCCAGTGAGGCTGCATAAAAAATAGGAATGGTAAAAAAAAAAAAAAAAAAAATTACATCAGAGATATAGCTAGCAGCCAATTTATTAGGTCTTTGAAGCCCACGATTGAGAAGACTCAGTTGTGGGACTTTAGTTCTGAGGGTACTAGGAATCCATTGGAGGATTATGGACTGAGAAATGAAATATATTAATTTACATTGTTTAAAGTTAATTCTGACTGCAGTAGATAGGGTAAACTGTAGAAAGGCAAGCAAAAGGAAAAAATGCAGGGGTACCTGGATGGCTCAGTTTGTTGGACATCTGACTCTTGGTCTCAGCTCAGGTCTCAATCTCAGGGTTGTGAGTTCAGGCCCTGCATTGGGCTCCACACTAGGCTTGGAGCCTCCTTAAAAATAAAATTCAGATGATAGTAATAGACACCTTGCAGGTCAAATGTCTATACAATTCATGAGGACATTCTTGAGAATAAAAAGGAGAACTGTTAATAATTACACTGGATCAACAGCAAAGAGCTGGGAATGTCCCAGGCAAACTGAAACATATGCTTGCCCTAACTAAAAGACTATTTTCAAGAATAAATGAGACTGAGTAGGTGTTCAAGGAAAAGCAGCTAAAAGTAATAGTTACCAAGTCTTTCACCAAATAAGATGTATAATATATTAATGGGCTATAGACTAAAAATAATTTGATGAATGAACAAACTAGGGACACTACAAAAAACCTAGGTAAATTGATTCTTGGAGCTTTTAATAAAACAATCTGCCTTGGAAATATCTAGGCACTTTTTATGGTATACAGTATTGCTCAAAGTCATTTGTCCATAGATTTTATTTTTTCAAGGGATAATATCTTGTGACTTCAGCCTTCTGTAGAATGATGTTCTAGGAGAAAGTGGTCATTCAGGGATGGAGTAGAAGGGATGATGAATGCGATTTCAAGATTTGATCCAGAAATTTTAATGAGATTGCTGGGTAGATAACTCGATGGTATGAAAAACTGCAAACCACAATTTAGAAGCAGTGTCACACTGATTTAGCTGTTACCAAAATGTCAAGGTTGCTCTGATCTCCTAGAGATACAAATAAGTCTTTTCCATTTCCCATAAAAATCTAGTATTTGCTTTGTGCTTGTGGTTCTTCGGACTTCAGTTTATGCCTGGGAATTTTTAAAAGTAAAAGTTGCTTGAGGCCTTTTCTTTTTCCTGGAATAGGACTTGGAATCAGTCAAAGATACTGAATTGCCATTGATATAGAGGTCAAAAACTTGCATGTAAAATCTAAATCTAAATCTAAAGTATGTAAAGTATGATGGCAAGATGAGCTCAGAAGTAAAAGAAGTATGGGCAGCCCAGGTAGCTCTGCAGTTTAGCACCGCCTTCAGCCCAGGGAGTGATCCTGGAGACCCAGGATCCAATCCCACATCAGGCTCCCTGCATGGAGCCTGCTTCTCCCTCTTCCTGTGTCTCTGCCTCTCTCTCTCTCTCTCTCTCTCTCTCTGTGTGTGTGTGTATGTGTATGTGTGTCTCTCATTAATAAATAAATAAAATCTTAAAAAAAAAAGAAATAAAGAAATTAAAGAAGTACCTAACTTTGTCAGATACCCAAGCAGAAATTTGTCCTGGGCTCTAGGGTGGAGTTATTACTTGCAGCTGATTTCCCATATACTCTGATGGGAGTTGTACAGATGAACCAGCAACTAGAAGCCTTGGAAACTGTCACCAACTTCTATCAACTGGCTTACAAATAATTCATAAATTTTAAAAAGCTGCTTAAAGGGTTTCTCTTTAAATCTCTTTTTCTTCCTAGTATTTCCTTGGGAGTGGAGGGCAATTGTCCTCTATGTTCCTATAACTACTAATAACAATAGTTGCTAACACAAAGCAATTTCTATGTGGCAGGCACTTTTCTCACTGTGTTTACTTGTATTCACTCATTACATCTTGACAATAACCTTATGAGCTAGACCCTATCACCACCTCATTTTCTGATAAGGAAAAAGAGATGGGGAGGAACTAATGAAATTTGCCCAAGGTCACACAGCTAATAAATAGTAAATAGTAGAGCTGGACAAATATGGGTCCAGAGTCAATATTATCCATTCCACTGTGGGCAAGTGCATAAAGGAGCATAATAAAGAAAGGTAACTTCTTGTATCTAGTAATACTACTTTTAGTCTTTATAATCTTGCAAAACATAATTGCTATTCCAACTGACATCCCTTGGAGTCTCTGAAGACCTGCAGTTACTATATTTCCCTCAAACTTTCTCTATGGCTCCAGTTTCTTCAGTGGAGTCTCTTATGACATGTGTATGAATTCCAGCTTACAATAATGCCTAAAAACTCTTCTTTAAATGTGCACTAGTTTCTTTCTATTTTCTAATTTACTTAGTTTATGTGTCAAGGGGATTGATAACTACAACTCACCCAACAAATATGTTGCAAATAATTTTAAGAGCTCCATGTGCAGGATCTTGAGACCTATCCCTATCAAATTTCATCTGTTAAGGTCTTTGTGGATCCTAAATGTCATCCAGCCTGTTTTTATTCTTCAACTTTGATATCTTTTGTGAGAGTGGCTTTTATGTCTTTATCTGATACTCTGACAAAGTATTTGACCAAAGCCAAGGACAGTGCCATGCAGCACACCACTCACTTTCTATCCATCCTGAGTCAGCAGTCTTTGAGCACAATTGTTTAGTAAGGATTTCACCTAATTGCATTATCAATCAGTCTGTATTTCTCCATTTGGTTCAAAGCACTTTTGTGTAGTTATGTAAAATATCATGATGAAAGTCAGAAATCATGTGCCAGCTAGTTTAAAATCCCTAAATGTTATAAGGTTAGGCTGACTTGGCTTTGAACATTGAAACTATATTGGCTCATTTGCAATCTAATGGCCGCTCTTCCAATCTCCAGATTTCCTCAGTCCACTGATTGGTTCACGATTTTCTTTTGAAAAGTTTTCATGCATTGGTATGTAATTTACTTATGCAAAGCATCTGAACGAATTTGGAGCAACCAGGTGCTATCTTACCATCACTTTTACCTTTGATTCTAGTTTCCCATTACTAATGTTTACTGTCCACACTCCTATCCATACATCCAACTGTCTATTTGACCCATGTCTGCAGATCCCTTGACTCACACTTAATGTTTTCTTTTTTTTTTAAGATTGTATTTATTTATTCATGAGAGACACACACAGATAGAGGCAGAGACACAGGCAGAATGAGATGCAGGCTCCTCGCAGGGAGCCTGATGTGGGACTCTATCCCTGGACCCTGGTATCACACCGTGAGCGGAAGGCAGACACTCAGCCACTAAGCCACCCAGGCATACCCACACTTAATGTTTTCAAAGTTAAACGCATTATTTTTATTATCCACCCGACTGATCTTTGTGGTTTATCTGACTCTTTGATTAACCTTAAACCAAAAAGTCAGCTTAGACTACTTTCCTTGACTTACTGTCC